>NC_000080.6:115563694-115917444 GCF_000001635.26 Mus musculus | reverse complement strand
TAATAAGCATGTCTAATTAGAACATTGAATGGTCACAAAAGAGGTAGTAGATAAATGCATTTTGCCACTTATAGTTACTACATGGCAAGATTCATTGTGAAATCATAGGAACTCACTTCTCAAAATAACTCAGAAATAATAATATAGAGAAAAATATGAAAATAAGTGACAGCAGTCAGTTCATTTTCAGAAATGTCACAATAACAGAATGATTCACTAGTGAAAACACAAAACTTCTTAACAACAAGAATAAAGATTTTTAAAAATAATAAAGATTGACTGTATGTAGTATATTCAAATGCATCCATATGTGAGGCTATCCTTCATTTAACCTTGGGGAAAGGTCCCAATGCTTAACATGAGAGACAGTAATCTAATTGTAAATGTCTGTAACACATATTACTAGCATCAAAGTTTAGCCTGGACTACGTTAGAACTCTCAGTACATTGGTGGTATTTGTTGTGCCTCATTTGGATTGGCTCTATGCTGTGAAACTGCCGCTCAGTGTACCTATCCAATATCACAATAGACTATAGAACTATACTTTAGTAACTGTGAAAGGATCAATATTCAAATCAATTTTTCTAAAGGAAGTATGTGATCTCTATAGCATTGGAAAGTGAAGATTTTTAAGGTGGGGTTGACATTATAATTCTAGAGATAGTGGATGATCATCAGAACTGGCCAAATAGTTCTGGTGGGAAATACAGACAGCAGAAGTCTGTTGATCTATATCCACCTAATTTTAAATGATATGAAGGTTAAACCTACCTCTATATGGGCATATATCCAGAAGTCCAACCAGTAAGAAGGACACATGCTCCACTATGTTCATAGAAGCCTTATTTATAATAGTCAGAAGCTGGAAAGAACCCAGATGCCCCTCATCAGAGGAATGGATATAGAAAATGTGGTACATTTACACAATGGAGTACTACTCAGGTATTAAAAACAATAAATTTATGAAAATCCTAGGCAAATGGATGGGACTGGAGGGCATCATTCTGAGTGAGGTAACCCAATCACAAAGGTACTCACTGATAAGTGGATATTAGCCCAGAAACTTAGAATGCCCAAGATATAAGATACAAGTTGCAAAACACATGAAAGTCAAGAATGAAGACCAAAGTGTGGACACGTTGCCCTTTCTTAGAATGGGGAACAAAACACCCATGGAAGGAGTTACAGAGACAAAGTTTGGAGCTGAGACAAAAGGATGGACCATCTAGAGACTGCCATACCCGGGGATCCATCCCATAATCAGCCTCCAAACACTGACACCATTGCATACACTAGCAAGATTTTGCTGAAAGGACCCTGATATAGCTGTCTCTTGTGAGGATACACCAGTGCCTAGCAAACACAGAAGTGGATGCTCACAGTCAGCTATTGGATGGATCACAGGGCCCCCAATGGAGGAGCTAGAGAAAACACCCAAGGAGCTAAAGGGGTCTGCAACCCTATAGGTGGAACAACAATATGAACTAACCAATACCCCCAGAGTTCATGTCTCTAGCTGCATATGTAGCAGAAGATGGCCTAGTCGGCCATCAGTGGAAAGTTTGCATTGGTCTTGCAAACTTTATATGTCTCAGTACAGGGGAACACCGGGGCCAAGAAGTGGCAGTGGGTGGGTAGGCGAGTTGATGGGGAGGGTATGGGGGACTTTTGGGATAGCATTGGAAATGTAAATGAAGAAAATACCTAATAAAAATAATAATAATAAAAAGTTCTATTTTATTTCAGCCTTGGGTCCAAGATGCTTCAGCTGGAAGGAGGGCTGGAAGTGTATGTAGCTGAGTTTGCACAGTTCCCAGCTGTTTTATGGTCCTGGAATCAAACTGAGAAATCTGTGCATGATAAGCAAACACTATAACTAAGCTCATGTCCCCAGCTCTCAATGCACAGTCCTGCCTATTGTTGTTTGTTTGTTTGTTTGTTTTAGATGTCTCTTTATGTTTCACAGACTGGCCTCAAACTGTTAGGCTCAACTGATTCTCCTGTCTTAGGCTCCATAATCTGAAACTACAGCAATATCATTATGCCTGAGTTCATTCTTTCTCATAAACAAACTAAAGATATTTTTCACAATAATTTAGTTCTGAATTTTTCTCTACATAGTGATCTGTTTATTGGTTTTGTAGGGACAGGGATCAAATCTAGTGGTTTCTACATGCTAGCTAAGTGTTTTGCAACTGAGCTACATTCAAAGTTTCCTGTGCTTTCTTTAATGATTATCAATTAAACTATAATGAAAAATGCCTTTCTACCTTCTATATATTTACAGCACATCTTTTTTTTCCTTTTTCTTTTTGTTTTTTTTTTTTATTTTTTTTATTAGGTATTTTCCTCATTTACATTTTCAATGCTATACTAAAGGTCCCCCATACCCACCCCCCCAATCCCCTACCCACCCACTCCCCCTTTTTGGCCCTGGCGTTCCCCTGTACTGGGGCCTGCATGTGCAACAAAGACCATTTGAGAATGACTATTTTCTAGAAAGGTTTACCTCTATAAAAGGTTTACCTCCTTAGGAGGTCTATGAAAATCATCCTTTTCACAGAATAAAAAAATGCATGTGGATGTCTATGGATTAAATATAAAATTATATATATGAGTAGTGATTAAATTATTAATTTCCCATATTCATCATGATATCTCAGGCAGAATCAGAGGAGGATGGCATGAAAATTTCAGCATTTCTCCGTGTCAATTTTATGGTAACCAAAGGATGTTCCATAAAAATTGATTTTATAGAAAACCTCCATGAACCTTAGGATCTTTTCAGACAAATTCAATGCTCTATGGGTTAAGGAGCTCTACAGAGCCTCACTGGAAGCCTTTGGACATTGCTTTTACATAACAACTAATTTCTACACAAAACTACTGAATGTTGACATGGAAAATTGCTCAATATATTATTTTAAGCAGATAATAAAAAAGTATCCTCTTGCTTGTAACAGTGCAAAGAAGAAAGTTGTATTCTATGAAAAAAAATGAAACTATTGAATTCTTATTGCAGAAATGAATTTCTACCAACGCGCCACACCAATCAGCTAGAGATTATATCAAGGAGACACAGGCACTTCACAGTTGATAAGGCTGAGCTATTGAGGGAAGAGAGAGCATATGCTACCCGTGTTAAAACTAAGTCTTATAAAATATTATGGATTGTCGTTCCCAACTTTAACTCTAGTTTGCTAATTTACTTTGACAGAAGTGCCTATTCATGGATTATTATGCTCAGTAAGTAATAAATAGAGCCCTCTCATGTGTCCTAAATTTTTTTCAGGCGCCAGTGTTACACTTGCAACTAAAACAGGAAATACCCTCCCATGGCAAGCTTATATTCCATTAATAAGAGGCAGATTTTAAATAGTATAAACAATTATTAGTTTTTACAGTATTTTATATTCTACTATGGCTTAAAAATAAAATTTCTAAGTTTCACAGCAACATCTGAATAGTTGTAAGGACAGAAGAAACTTTCCTTACTCCAGTCTGTAAGTAAAATCTGAATTCACTGTGCCTAAAACATTCTTTTGTAAAAGTCTTAGAGTAGAAACTTAAAAGAAATAACATTTGATCCCTTCATAGTACTTCTTGAATGCACTGCTTGAATGCAAGCAACATTGGATGAAATAGAGAAAATTATTCACCAAGTCAATTTTACCAGAAGTGCTTGCTATTCTACTACAGGAAGAAGTCATACATATAAAGAAACAAAAATCTTTGCCAATTTCAGGTGCTGTTATCTATGCTAAAAATAGAATAATCAGTGTCACAGAGAGAAAGTCAGGTCACAAATGAGGAACAGAGACTAGGTGGAAGAGATCTCTGAGCGACCTTTCAGGACACCCACACTTTCTCCAGTCTCTGCTTGAGTTTTCCAGAGTGTGCAAACCAAGCACTCCAGGGTGAAGAAAGAAAACACAAGCACAGGGGTACCAATGAGCATCTCCAAGTTGTATAGCCAGAAAGTAGTGAGAACCATCATTTTTATGATGAGATCAATACAGGAAGTTCTGCAGAAACACATAAGCAGTCTCATAAACCTTGCTAATTGATTCAGGGTTTATTCTAATTCTAAAGTACAGTCATTAGGACATCTAACATTACAAAGCAACAGAAGATGATGTGTTTTCTTAAAAAGGAAAAAAAAAATGAAGAAAACAAAATCAGACTCTACTGTAGGCCAAATGAGAAATAATGGCTGCAAACATGGATTATGGAGCAGAATGGGACCTCAAGGCACACACACTAGCTTTCAGAGACCTTCAGTGGTGAAGAAAGTAGCTCAAGGCTCAGCCCAAGTGTGAAGGTATTAGAAAAGACCTCCATTTCGTTTCAAGGACCACAACGCATTTTCTTTTACTAATGGTGCTATTATCTCAAGGCACACTTAACTTTCTAGATATTAGTGTTTGGGATTACTGGTTCATGTCTTTCTATCTGCTTCAGAGTACAAAGGCAGGAGTTCTGGAACATGTCTGTCTTTTTCACTGTTATACATATAGCACACAGCACTTTTGATACATATGCAGCCAAAGACAAGAGCTCCCGGGTACTGGTTAGTTCATATTGTTGTTCCACCTATAGGGTTGCAGTTCCCTTTAGCTCCTTGGGTAATTTCTCTAGCTCCTCCATAAGGGGCCGTGTGACCCATCCAATAGCTGAAGGTGATCATCCACTTCTGTGTTTGCTAGGCCCCGGCATAGTCTCACAAGAGAGAGCTATATCTGGGTCCTTTCAGCAAAATCTTGCTAGTGTATGCAATGGTGTCAGCATTTGGAAGCTGATTATGGGATGGATCCCTGCATATGGCAATGACTAGATGGTCCATCCTTTCCTCACAGCTCCAAATTTTGTCTCTGTAACTCCTTCCATGGGTGTTTTGTTCCCATTTCTAAGAAAGGGTAGAGTGTCCACACTTTGGTCTTCGTTCTTCTTGAATTTCATGTGTTTGGCAAGTTGTATCTTATATCTTGGTTATCCTAAGTTTCTGGGCTAATATCCACTTATCAGTGAGTACATATTGTGCGAGTTCCTTTGTGATTGGGTTACTTCACTCAGGATGATACCCTCCAGGTCCATCCATTTGCCTAGGAATTTCATAAATTCATATTTTTAAATAGCTGAGTAGTATTCCATTGTGTAAATGTACCACATTTTCTGTATCCATTCCTCTGTTGAGGGGCATCTGAGTTCTTTCCAGCTTCTGGCTATTATAAATAGGGCTGCTATGAACATAGTGGAGCATGTGTTCTTCTTACCAGTTGGGACATCTTCTGGTTATATGCCCAGGAGAGGTATTGCGGGATCCTCCGGTAGTTCTATGTCCAATTTTCTGAGGAACCGCCAGACTGATTTCCAGAATGGTTGTACAAGCCTGCAATCCCACCAACAATGGAGGAGTGTTCCCCTTTCTCCACATCCTTGCCAGCATCTGCTGTCACCTGAGTTTTTGATCTTAGCCATTCTGACTGGAGTGAAGTGGAATCTCAGTGTTGTTTTGATTTGCATTTCCCTGATGATTAAGGATGTTGAACATTTTTTCAGGTGCTTCTCTGCCATTCGGTATTCCTCAGGTGAGAATTCTTTGTTCAGCTCTGAGCCCCAGTTTTTAATGGGGTTATTTGATTTTCTGGAGTCCACCTTCTTGAGTTCTTTATATATATTGGATATTAGTCCCCTATCTGATTTGGGATAGGTAAAGATCCTTTCCAAATCTGTTGGTGGCCTTTTTGTCTTATTGACGGTGTCTTTTGCTTTGCAGAAGCTTTGCAATTTTATGAGGTCCCATTTATCCATTCTTGATCTTACAGCACAAGCCATTGCTGTTCTATTCAGGAATTTTTCCCCTGTACCCATATCTTCAAGGCTTTTCCCTACTTTCTCCTCTATAAGTTTCAGTGTCTCTGGTTTTATGTGGAGTTCCTTAATCCACTTAGATTTGACCTTAGTACAAGGAGATAGAAATGGATCAATTCGCATTCTTCTACATGATAATGGCCAGTTGTGCCAGCACCATTTGTTGAAAATGCTGTCTTTTTTCCACTGGATGGTTTTAGCTCCCTTGTCAAAGATCAAGAGACCATAGGTGTGTGGATTCATCTCTGGGTCTTCAATTCTGTTCCATTGTTCTACTTGTCTGGCACTATACCAGTACCGTGCAGTTTTGATCACAATTGCTCTGTAGTACAGTTTTAGGTCCGGCATGGTGATTCCACCAGAGGTTCTTTTATCCTGGAGAAGAGTTTTTGCTATCCTCTGTTTTTTGTTATTCCAGATGAATCTGCCGATTGCCCTTTCTAATTCGTTGAAGAATTGAGTTGGAATTTTGATGGGGATTGCATTGAATCTGTAGATTGCTTTTGGCAAGATGGCCATTTTTACAATGTTGATCCTGCCAATCCATGAGCATGGGAGATCTTTCCATCTTCTGAGATCTTCTTTAATTTCTTTCTTTAGAGACTTGAAGTTCTTATCATACAGATCTTTCACTTCCTTAGTTAGAGTCACGCCAAGATATTTTATATTATTTGTGACTATTGAGAAGGGTGTTGTTTCCCTAATTTCTTTCTCAGCCTGTTTATTCTTTGTGTAGAGAAAGGCCATTGACTTGTTTGAGTTTATTTTATATCCAGCTACTTCACCAAAGCTGTTTATCAGGCTTAGGAGTTCTCTGGTGGAATTTTTAGGGTCACTTATATATACTATCATATCATCTGCAAAAAGTGATTTTTTGACTTCCTCTTTTCCAATTTGTATCCCCTTGATCTCCTTTTGTTGTCGAATTGCTCTGGCTAGGACTTCAAGTACAATGTTGAATAGGTAGGGCGAGAGTGGACAGCCTTGTCTAGTCCCTGATTTTAGTGGGATTGCTTCCAGCTTCTCACCATTTACTTTGATGTTGGCTATCGGTTTGCTGTAGATTGCTTTTATCATATTTAGGTATGGGCATTGAATTCCTGATCTTTCCAAGACTTTTATCATGAATGGATGTTGGATTTTGTCAAATGCTTTCTCAGCATCTAAGGAGACGATCATGTGGTTTTTGTCTTTGAGTTTGTTTATATACTGGATTACATTGATGGCTTTCCGTATATTGGACCATCCCTGCATCCCTGGGATGAAACCTCCTTGGTCAGGATGGATGATTGTTTTGATGTGTTCTTGGATTCGGTTAGCAAGAACTTTATTGAGGATTTTTGCATTGATATTCATAAGGGATATTGGTCTGATGTTCTCTATCTTTGTTGGGTCTTTTTGTGGTTTAGGTATCAGAGTAATAGTGGCTTCATAAAATGAGTTGGGTAGAGTACCTTCTACTTCTATCTTGTGGAATAGTTTGTGAAGAACTGGAATTAGATCTTCTTTGAAGGTCTGATAGAACTCTGCACTAAACCTGTCTGGTCCTGGGCTTTTTTTGGCTGGGAGACTATTAATAACTGCTTCTATTTCTTTAGGGGATATGGGACTGTTTAGATGGTCAACTTGATCCTGATTCAACTTTGGTACCTGGTATCTGTCCAGAAATTTGTCCATTTCATCCAGGTTTTCCAGTTTTGTTGAGTATAACCTTTTGTAGAAGGATCTGATGGTGTTTTGGATTTCTTCAGGATCTGTTGTTATGTCTCCCTTTTCATTTCTGATTTTGTTAATTAGGATGCTTTCCCTGTGCCCTCTAGTGAGTCTGGCTAAGGGTTTATCTATCTTGTTGATTTTCTCAAAGAACCAGCTCCTTGATTGGTTGATTCTTTGAACAGTTCTTCTTGTTTCCACTTGGTTGATTTCACCCCTGAGTTTGATTATTTCCTGCCTTCTACTCCTTTTGGGTGAATTTGCTTCCTTTTCTTCTAGACGTTTTAGGTGTGTTGTCAAGCTGCTAATGTGTGCTCTCTCTAGTTTCTTTTTGGAGGCACTCAGAGCTATGAGTTTTCCTCTTAGGAATGCTTTCATTGTGTCCCATAAGTTTGGGTATGTTGTGTCTTCGTTTTCATTAAACTCCAAAGAATCCTTAATTTCTTTCTTTATTCCTTCCTTGACCAAGGTATCATTGAGAAGAGTGTTGTTCAGTTTCCACGTGAATGTTGGCTTTCTATTATTTATTTTGTTATTGAAGATCAGCCTTAGACCATGGTGATCTGATAGGATGCATGGGACAATTTCAATATTTTTGTATATGTTGAGGTTTGTTTTGTGACCAATTATGTGGTCAATTTTACAGAACGTACCATGAGGTGCTGAGAAGAAGGTATATCCTTTTGTTTTAGGATAAAATGTTCTGTAGATATCTGTTAAGTCCATTTGTTTCATCACTTCTGTTAGTTTCACTGTGTCCCTGTTTAGTTTCTGTTTCCATGATCTGTCCATTGGTGAAAGTGGTGTGTTGAAGTCTCCCACTATTATTGTGTGAGGAACAATGTGTGCTTTGAGCTTTACTAAAGTTTCTCTAATGAATGTGGCTGCCCTTGTATTTGGAGCATAGATATTCAGAATTGAGAGTTCCTCTTGGAGGATTTTACTTTTGATGAGTATGAAGTGCCACTCCTTGTCTTTTTTGATGACTTTGGGTTGGAAGTCAATCTTATCAGATATTAGGATGGCTACTCCAGCTTGTTTCTTCATACCATTTGCTTGGAAAATTGTTTTCCAGCCTTTCATTCTGAGGTAGTGTCTATCTTTTTCTCTGAGATGAGTTTCCTGTAAGCAGCAAAATGTTGGGTCTTGTTTGTGTAGTCAGTTTGTTAGTCTATGTTTTTTTATTGGGGTGTTGAGACCATTGATATTAAGAGATATTAAGGAAAAGTAATCGTTGCTTCCTGTTATTTTTGTTGTTAAATTTGGCATTCTGTTCTTGTGGCTGTCTTCTATTAGTTTTGTTGAGGGATTATCTTCTTGTTTTTTCTAGGGCGTGGTTCCCGTCCTTGTATTGGTTTTTTTCTGTTATTATCCTTTGAAGGGCTGGATTCGTGGAGAGATAATGGGTGAATTTAGTTTTGTCGTGGAATACTTTGGTTTCTCCATCTATGATAATTGAGAGTTTGGCTGGGTATAGTAGCCTGGGCTGGCATTTGTGTTCTCCTAGTATCTGTATAACATCTGTCCAGGCTCTTCTGGCTTTCATAGTCTCTGGTGAAAAATCTGGTGTAATTCTGATAGGCTTGCCTTTATATGTTACTTGACCTTTTTCCCTTACTGCTTTTAGTATTCTATCTTTATTTAGTGCATTTGATGTTCTGATTATTATGTGTCGGGAGGAATTTCTTTTCTGGTCCAGTCTATTTGGAGTTCTGTAGGCTTCTTGTATGTTCTTGGGCATCTCTTTCTTTAGATTTGGGAAGTTTTCTTCAATAATTTTGTTGAAGATGTTTGCTGGTCCTTTGAGTTGAAAATCTTCATTCTCATCCACTCCTATTATGCGTAGGTTTGGTCTTCTCATTGTGTCCTGGATTTCCTGGATGTTTTGAGTTAGGATCCATTTTCCATTTTCTTTGATTGTTGTGAAGATGTTCTCTATGGAATCTTCTGCACCTGAGATTCTCTCTTCCATCTCTTGTATTCTGTTGCTGATGCTGACATCTATGGTTCCAGATTTCTTTCCTAGGGTTTCTATCTCCAGCGTTGCCTCACTTTGGGATTTCTTCATTGTGTACTTCCATTTTTAGGTCTAGTATCGTTTTGTTCATTTCCATCATCTGTTTGGATGTGTTTTCCTGTTTTTCTATAAGGACTTCTACCTGTTTGGTTGTGTTTTCCTGTTTTTCTTTAAGGACTTGTAACTCTTTAGCAGTGATCTCCTGTATTTCTTTAAGTGAGTTATTAAAGTCCTTCTTTATGTCCTCTACCATCATCATGAGATATGCTTTTAAATCCAGGTCTACCTTTTCAGGTGTGTTAGGATGCCCTGGACTGGGCGAAGTGGGCGTTCTGGGTTCTGATGATGGTGAGTGGTCCTGGTTTCTGTTAGTAGGATTCTTATGTTTACCTTTCGCCATCTGGCAATCTCTGGAGTTAGTTGTTATAGTTGTCTTTGTTTAGAGATTGTTCCTCTGGTGATTTTGTTACCCTCTAGCAGTAGAGGTGAGAGACAAGCTCTCTCCTCTGAGTTTCAGTGGTCAGAGCAGTCTCTGCAGGCAAGCTCTCCTCTTTCAGGGAAGGTGCACAATTATCCGGTGTTTGGACCTCCTTCTGGCTGAAGATGAAGGCCCAAAACAGGATCTTTCCCAGAAGCTGTGTTGCTTTGGCCAGGAAGGTGGCCGGTTGTCTGGAGCAGAAGATGGCGCAGCCTTAGAAGCTCTGTGGCTCTCCCCTATCCCAGAAACTGCTGGCCTATGTATTTCACACCCTCACCCATGTAGCCTGCCCTCCGAGGAGTCCTGGAACCAAGGTGGCTCCCACTGGAGTCTGAGGCAGAAACCTCTCGGGCCGGGCGGACCCCTGTGCTCTCACCAGGAAGGTGGCCGGTTGTCTGGAGCCGAAGATGGCGCTGCCTCAGAAGCTCTCTGGCTCTCGCCTGTCCCAGAAACGGCTGGCCTCTGTATTCCACACCCTCACCCGTGCAGCCTGCCCTTCGCCTGTTTTGTTTTTTCAAGACAGGGTTTCTCTGTGTAGCCCTGGCTGTCCTGGAACTCACTTTGTAGACCAGGCTGGCATCGAACTCAGAAATTCGCCTACCTCTGCCTCCCAAGTGCTAGGATTAAGGCAAGCACCACCACCACCACCTGGCTCACAGCACTTCTTGACACAGAACAGAAACTCTTTAATCAAAGGAGAGAGGGAGAATTAATAAATACAGCTTCTACCTATTGAAAATTACTTTACCTTTTGCAACACCTAGATCCACTGATACCATTTAGAAAAAAATTTTAAATTAGCTTAAATAATTATACTGTATCTCTTGAGTTTTTCATTATGCTAATTTTTACTTCCTTTTAAAAATTCCTTAAACACATATCCATTTACTCATGAATGTTTAAATTCAGAAAATTATAGATAAAAAAATTTTTAAAAATCAATAGTTTACCAACTATTTACCAAGCATAGTAGAGGCCTGGAGCATATACAGGTTTTGTTATCAGCAGAATAATGTCTTAAAATTTCCCACTTACAAACACCAAAGAAGACATGGCTATATGTTATACTTTCCTAGCTATTTCAGTAGACTGTAGTACTCAGAATCACAAAATTATAAAGTGTATGTGGATGCCTATGGATTAAATATGAAATTATATGAGTAGCGATTAAACTATTAATATCACATAATTATCATTATGTCATCCTTATAAAATTGAACGATTCTTGTGGAAGACTATACATCAAAGCCATGTTTATCGCGGCCTCTATGTTAAACTAAGCTTTCTTAGGAGAACAAAAATAACACAAAATTGTCTACAGTGCTGTGATTCCCTGGGAAAGACTGCCAATGGCTACTCAACACTTTAGTCCTTTGCCTTGTAAAGAATTTCATGTGGAATTAGAACAAATAAGTACTACTCCAGTGACAGCATTCTGACCAATTACAAACACACACACACACACACACACACACACACACACACACACACACACACACTAGTGCAGGAGTTCAGTGAAGGCAGCATACTATGTTAAAAGGAAGTACCTTTGATTTAACTCCTTCAGTTTCTACCCTCCTAACTGGAATGTGCATGAACTATGAACTAGTCCCTAACAGGAACTCCTCCACTTAACCTGTATTATGTGGCAGCAGTGCTAACTATACATCCATACATAAGAACAAAAGTGTTATGAGTGAGATGTCCTAACTGTGGGATACCATACTGGATAAATTCCACTTTGCTACGAGTGAGATCATTTCTGTCGTTTTTAGCATTGGGATTCATCACTGGAGAAATTCTTTCTTATTTGTTGAAAGTGAGGAAATTTCCATCATGGGAACCTTGGAATGGCTCTAATGCCATGATCCTGATGATGAAAGGAAGTGTTCCTTCTGAGCTCTGTAGTCACGATGTTCTTCCTTTCTTTATGACCACTCAAGCATATAGTAATATAAGTGGGCTAGAACTATAGGATTTCTAGGTTTATTGTAAAGTAAACATGATTATAGGGGAACTTATAGTCTACAACACCCTTGCATTTAAACAGTTTTTATTATTATACTGTAAAGATTGACTGACAGAAACAACCTTTCCTTAAGCTGCTACTGATTTAGTTGCTAAGTGATTAGATACATTTCTGGTTAAATTTTAAAATATTTAAATAATTCATTTACATATTATAAAGTTGATCTCATTAACTATTTAATATTCAAAGTTCTTCTTTAAACTGAAACACAATAAATACATAGAAAATATAAATCTATGTATAAATAACTATAAAATAGTATTTTCTTTTGTGTGTTATGCATAAGAATCACTAATAATCAAAAATCCAATAGGAAAGCATAAAGGCATGTATTACTCTTCATTGAGTTCTGTGATGAATTTGCTTGTAATATTATTTAAAAAAACTAAATATATCTGTGTCTTGAATAAAGAAAATTCTCCAAGTGGGGAAATGAGTGGAGAATTATACCAAAGGACATGCATTGAATACAGGTGAGAAAGAAAAATACCTCACAGCACCCAAGACAAAACATCCCTCCATGGTGTTTCTCCAATAGGAAATCTTAGCCTAACACTACAGTGATGACTCTGATAACTTCCTGATGGAGTGAAGGGTGGGGAGGGGCTATACTTGAGGGGAGTACCCATGAAGGCAGCATCACTGCACTAGATTCCCAGCACCTTGTTCCAGACAGGTGCGAGATGCTCACCAAGAACTCAGGTCCCCTGCAAGGCCAGTGTGTGCTCAGAACCACTGAGTGATCTTCCCAGATCCTTAGCAGGGCAATTTGAAGGGGTCCCTCTTTGTGTACCATCTCCTTTCAGAATCCTCAAATTCCTTCAGCAGTACTTTGTGGTGCTTCAGATGGGACTACATTTTAATGATGCTGCAGTGTGGCACTATAGACCTGATCACAGAGTCTGTAACAAAGAAGCTATGGGCCGTGAGAGAGCATTGTGTTGTACTTGGAAAGAACTTTGTTTTCTTTAAATGGTGTCCTGTTTTGTACTCCATAATCACCCGAAAATACCCATTTTCCTGCCTTGGGGTCGCAGGTGCTGTGATTGCAGCCACATATCACTACGCACAGAAGGCATTACCATATCTTAAGAATTTAAATATTTTAACTTGTTCTTTCAATCTGAAGCCAATTTTTGAACAGATTTATTTTATTTTTGTATGTGTTGCATAAACATCCCTTTTTTTAAAGCCAGGAAAAATGACCTGCCATATGCCACCACAAAGGCAGCAGGCTTGGCTTTTATTAGTTTGTTACATTCTTTCTTAGTGGGACCTGGAAAAGTCTAAAAATCCAATTAAGACAGTCAGCCAAAAGTAGTTTTGAGGTTCATTACTTTAGAGGATTTTTCATACTCCAGCAATGGTCATTTTGTAAAGACCATTTTGGCATGTACTAGCTGATTCTATTTGTCAAAAAATCAACACTGAATTGGAATTTACAATGACAGGGTGGGTCAGACAGGCTCTTTCTTATGACCTTTGAGTGATCACCCTATGTCTAAATTCCTCTAAACATCAACCTTTTCTATAAGCATAAGGAAAGAGAGGTTTATGACACACGGTATAAATATCACTATCCTCTTGAGACCTGTAGACACCACGTTTAGTGACAGCTGTCAGCTGTGACCATTATTATAAGTTGTCATTAGTGTTAACTTATTCAAACCAAGCTTCGCTTGTTTGAAGGCTAATATTAAAATGGACATATGGAAGGTACTCGTGTTGTGAATAAACTGCCTAAAAACATAATCACAAACTTAAACACATAATCAAATGCACAAAAGGACTACGCATCTGCAGTGTGTTCACAAGCTCATGGGGTGTTGAGAGAAAGGAAGAGGTTCTTAAATTGTTATCTTAATCATTCGTTCAACTATTAGCTGGGCACATATCAACACATTCCCACAGTGTATTTGTCAAGCTAAGCCACAATTTATAATAAGATTACCACTTACTAGAATTAAAAGCAGTGATTGTGCCTTCAAATGAATGCAGAGATTTTTACTGTACATTGATTTTTGTTACTGTGTACTTGTAGCTCAGTTATCTATCGATCTCTGTTGTAAAGTATGCAGTTACATAAAGTACAATTTTGTTAACTAAACTGTATTCATCATATGTGACAGCTACCAAGAGATGCACTCTACTGAAACTAAGGGAGATGAATGGATACTGTTTCCACTACATAAAGTTTTTACATCTGTATTTAATTTCAGTACTAAGATAATACTTTTTTTCATGTATACTAAGATATTGACTGGACAGAACTGATTAAATAATAAAGGTTCTTGCTTTTCTCTACCCTCTCCACACATGCTGCATTAAACACTGGGAAGTGTTTCATTCTCAGTATGATCACCTACTTAGTCACCTACTGGTACAAACACTATGGCTGACCATAGTTTCCATGCTAATCAGTAAGAAATGGAATGCAACAACTGGCAAATGCCAAACAACAGATAAGGAGATTCTGTGTCAGTTTTGACTTCTGCTGATATGAGCCAAGCCAGGTATTTCATAGACAGAATCTCAGAAATTTAAACTATGGTTCACTTGTGTGGTCTGTGAGTCTCAGCAGACATTCTCCTCCTGTACCCACTCTCCTATGCACAGTTCTCTGTAGCATTATTTTAAAGCAAGCATGTGTTCATTGAGACTTAACTAACTCCTGAAATGCTTAACAGTTTTATAAACACCATTGCCACCATTCTCCAACAAATGCCAAACTGCATCAGGCATCCACACTCACCTTCTTCAGAGTGAAACTTCAGTTTACCAAGGTGAAGTGCCTCATTGTTCTCTGAACAGGCATCACCTTGATTATACTACAAGTTAAGACTTCCCTCTGGTGAATAGCTTTGAAAGTGCTTACTAACATATTTACATTATCTTCAACATGTATATTGTAAATAGTAAGAGTAATGAGACCACTGTACATTACTCAGGTGAACTCAGGACACCAAACAATTTGATCAAATTGTTTATCGCAGCTAAGACTGGAGAGCAGCCTGTACAACTGTGGAGGCCTCAGCCTTAGCTCCATGGCTGTGTGCTTGCTATGATGTTCCCACTCAGTCTTATGTCTCATCACCAAGACCCTGAACCTAGTTTTCTGGCAGACCATTTCATTTTGCAGGTTCTTACAGTTGGTTGTTGTATAGCAATTTCCCGGAGCTAAAGCCCCATCTTAAGGGGAAACTTGTTAAGTCATAGGGTGTTCTATGTGGAGGTGAAACATTACATCCTTTGAAAAGCTCCTTGAGCTCAAAAAGTAATAAAAAGTGAAGAGCTTCAAGAATTCTTTTAAACTCATCAAATACAGTAGGCTTCTTCCTCACCAACTGAATACAAGCAGTAAAGTCTGTGGACATGCTCAGACTAGCCAAGGTAGCTGAAAGAGACAGAGACAAGCCTAGCTTCTGAGAAGAGGTTCAACCCACCTGAGCCACCTGGAAAGGACACTCTCCAATCTGTTGAGTGGCCTGTAGGTTGGACAGTTCACCCAGATTTCAAACATTCATAAGCTGTCATGACTCAAGGTGAGGTCAACTTTTGGTGATGCAGCAATCATTGAGTTATTTCTACTCCTGTAAGTGACCTCTTTTGGCAGAATCCATGCAGGGAAGGCTGTGTCAAGCGAGTAAGCTTCCTGGACATAGCCTAGTTTTGCATGGCTATGATGATGTGTTTTCTCATGTTTGTCATTGATGTATTTTCATTTTTTTTTTCTGATAATGATGTGATTGAGCCAGGGAAGACCCTTTCTGCCTATAGTCTAATATGATTGATTCCTGAATATTAGCCCAATCTATTGGACAAATTTTCTTCAGATTAACATGAAGACTAACTTTCATCAAATTAATGCAGTTTAGACATATTAATGATATTATAGAATTTCTGATTTGATTCGTGTAATTTTAAGAAATTATAATAAATGATAGAAAGTTTATAGAATTCCTGATTTGATTCAAATAATTGTAGGAAGTTATAATAAGTGATAGAAAGTTTATAGGATTCCTGATTTGATTCAAGTAATTTTAGGAAGTTATAATAAGTGATAGAAAGTTTAAGGTGATGGTTATAGTTTTTCCCAGACAGATATAATAAAATTAGACTCAAGAATAGAATGCGCCCCCCTCCTCCTAGAACAGTGAGTAAATGCTGCATGAAAAGGCACACAGTGAGCTCTTATGCACTATAAGCATTTGCATTGCTCTAGAAAGAATAACAGGCTTAGAACAAATTAATGATCAAGGAAAATCATTCATTCTAGGTTTGGTCCAAGGATGAGGCCACAGTTGTGCATCATGATAAAGCCAGGTCATGTAAAACTATTGTTTTGAACTTATAATGAACTTATAGAATGAAACATACGCTAAACATCCAATCAACTTCTTGTTATAACTAACTCCTTCTTGTGTAATATTTTATCTGTGAGGTAATTTTATAAAGAACTTTTGTCTAAAGATTGAGAGAAAAATAAAGTGTGTCTGGTAGGGCTCTGCTCCAACAACTAAATATGTATATGTGTATATATGTCTACCTATCTGTCTGTGGGTATGTATGTATGCATTTATGTACAATATGTAAATATTTCTATCTGTATATATTACATACATATGAATGTAGGTGTATATGATATGTATATATGTGTGTGTATGTGTGTGTGTGTGTGTGTATACATATATACTTGTAATATCTATTATGGTATAAATATTTTGATTATAAGATTATAAGTTTTACCCTGTGTTGATTAAGGATATGACAGGAAATATAGGAACATATTAAGTATAGATTAAAATTTCATCAAATATTACCATTCTCTATTTGGTTGGGCCCATGATTATAAAACTATTAGATATAGAGTTAGAATTACAAAGAGGGTACTAAAGGATAATTGTATGCCAACATCAACAAATGTGTGGAAACATGTGGGAATGGCAGCTCATATGTGACTGAGTGTTCAGACAAGTAAGATATTTAAGTGATCTACGTCTTAATTTCTTTTTATTTTCCACAGCACTTTCTCTTTTAAGTACTCTGCCTTGAGGGGATTTCATGTAAACACACATATATAAGCATCCACACACATATATAAACAAGAGTCTAGATAAATGCAAACTATTTGACATTTCATAGTTATAGAAACTTTTTAGCATGATTTTCATTTTACTTTTCTTGGAATTATAGGATTATAAAAATGCTAGGTTAATGCCCAAGACACAGTGAAGATTTTCCAATGTGATTGTTTTTAGCACAGGATGCCATGTATTAGCTATGTGCACTGTTCGTTTATGACATTCCCACATTAATATTGTAGAACACACGTAATTCAGCATGACAAAAAAATGGAAAAAATATATCCCATCAGAATCACTAAGCATCAATTTTCTGGTAGATATCTTGACATGTCTCATCAGTTAATGAAATGATTAGAACTACTGTGCCAAGCTTCTTACTTATTAAGAAAACTAAATTAAAAATCTATTTTTAAAATCCATTCTTAAGAATTTTCCAACAGTACACCATGTCTACTCATAATAGCAGCAAATAAATTCATTTTTTAAATAAAGCCTGATTTCCTTGCCAGAGACCACAGTTCAAAATTAAACTCCCCACTGTTGTGCGGTTCATGACTAAATGTGATGTTTTATGCAACTGTTTTTATTGTGTGAGGAGCTAAGTCTCAACTTCAATATGCTTTAATAGTTTTTCCAAAAAGTACTAAGAAATGAGGATGAATAGAAATTCTAAGTAACTTTATATTTTACTAGATTCATAACATCAAATACTGTAATTGCGTGTAAAGATTGTGTGTGCTGTGATAGGCTTATAAAGCAGCATTCTATCACTGTGCACAAGTTATACTTAAGAAGCATAAAAGACACCATTTCAGTTTCTCACTCCATCACCTAGACACTTTCCACTGGTTTAAGGAGAATTTACCTAGTGGCTAAGCAAAATAACTCTTAACTGTGCTATAGATATTACAGAGAACAAAATATTTCTGTACATACTAACAATATGCTAATGATGATTTTAATAAATGCAAAGCATTTGTATTAAAAATGAGCAATGGTTTCTAAACCTAGACTTACCTCACTGCTCTTTGAGATGAGAAAGAAATATATGTAGCACAAACATCACCTTGTCAATTCAAATGGAATATTTTTAAAAATATTTATCTCTGGCCATTGCAGCATCAGTGGATGATCCTGGGTTACACTCTGACCTCTTGACTAATTTACTATACTTTTACTATGAATTATAATTACATCTCAGATTTTCACTTAGAAAATAACAGTTACACAGTTCATTGTTTAAATTAGGATATCTGAAAATATATATTATGTTAGAAAAACTAAAGATAACAAAGATGTATAGTTAGCATTTATGTTAAAGCAGTATGTTCTGACTCCATTTTATATTTTATGAAAATCTAAGAGAATAAGTTATTAAAAATGCCCTGAGAAATAAGTGTGTGAACAAAAGCAAAGGTAAATTTATTTTCAATGCAAGTCAAATTAAATACCAAAGACATGACTGTGGACTAATGGAAAATTAACTTTTAGTATGAATGCATTTAAAAGACAGGTTTAAAATGTTAGCTTTGGTAAGAATGATGAAGAAAAACCAGAACTGAAGACAAGACAAACCCTCAGAGTGTTTTTAAGCCAAACAGTTGATTGTCAGTTTGGGATATTACTAAATGTATTGAACATAGAATTACACTATACAGATCAAGTCCAAAATCTTAAAACTTTCCTTCCTGTTATCTTCTGATTGTACAGTTATTGTGTTATGTAGCATTCATGGAAAGATGATTACTTTTTAATACAATGGGTAGTATTTAAGCTGCTATGTGCATAAGAACCTGTAATATATATTTTTCTACATGTTATATGATTTTGTCATATAGAAAGAAAGTAATCATGGATTGCATAAATGAGTTTGAAATAAAACAGATTAACAGTAGTGGAGAATATTAAGCCAGACTTCTATTTGTGATTACTTTCTAAATCTGTTTTCTGATAAGCTACAAGAGTAGAATTCACTGGTTGCAGGTAGCAAAGAAGGAACTATTAAAAAGTAGACCAGAGCAAAACAGAAGAAGGTTACATCAATTAAACTGGGAATCAGATTCTTAGCCTGTCCATTCAAGGGTCTACGGCTATTGGAAATGGTTCTGTGGGCAGGAGGCTGAGGTTGATATGTCACTTAAAATCAATTAAATGCTGTCCTGCAGAGAGTTGAATTTAATATCAGGTAGAGTGGGGAGGACTGACGAGGCGAATGGATTTCTGATTTTTCTCCTATTTTGCTTGACTATAATAATAGCTTCTGCAGTCGCAGAATTTGAGTTCAGAAAGTATTAGTTGCCAAGATGAAATGTTGTCTGTAAAAGCTAGTACATAAGCCAGAGGAAACTCTTCACAAAAACTCATGTAAGCAGGGCACCTACATAGGGAGTATTTTTCTAAGACAATGATTGAAACTAAAAGATAGAAACAATATAGAGACGCAAAAGAAACATGTATTCCCCAGCAGCTAATCTCAGTTGTCAGGATATAAAATGACACATGTCAAGGTGTGGACTACAATTTCTATAGTCATAGTCAATCTGCAATACAATGCAATGATTTTTTTAACTGTATTCCAAAGAGCTGCAGAAATACACCTCTGTAATGTACATCAACAATCTATCCATCCCACCTACCACCACCTGCTCTGTGATGATAAACTACTGAGCCTCTAATCTCCTAATAGTTTGTTATAAAGCCTTTCTCCCAAAACTTTTCACTGAAGAATGTAAGTCTTCTACACTGTTCTGAAGCCATTCCCCTAGAAGACTCATTCTATCCTTTGTTTTGCTTTTTGAGTAACTTCTATCTTGCATGGAAAATCCACCTCAGCTACTGTATGTTGTAGAATGTGCAGACTTTTTGACCACTAATAATGTTTATTTTCTTTATTTTTATAGCCATCATGATGCTGCATAATCAAATTTGGGGGTAGAATGTTTAGATATACAATCTTATTATTTGGGGATATTGTTCAATAACAACAAAGGATTATTTCTCTAAAGATGAATGTAATATTCTTGATCAAGGCAACACAGGAAATAAAACCTCAAATATATTTAAGATAATTTTTAAATTAGATAAATTATCAAAGAATTGCTTTTCCTAAGCATTCCAAAATTCTAAGACACAAGCTTGATCAATATTGAGGAACAGAATTTTGAGACCTTTTAATTTTTCTAAGCTGTCTAAGTTTCTACCCTGATTACTACTTATCTATTTGAATACTTTGTTTTTCAAGATTACGTTAAATCTAAGTTATAAAATCTAAAACATCAAAGGACAGAAAGAATGGCAATTTGTCGTTTTATTTAACTAAGGATTAAAACTATAACCTATGGTCAGGAATAGCTGAGTCTAGAGGTTTGCTATTTTGCGTCTTTGCTTCACATCAGAACACTGTCAATTTCTATATTGGGCTTATTTTAGCACAATCATTCTCTACAAGAAAAGATCAGTTTATAATTAAACTGTTTTACAAATAATAATTCCAGCAATCTGGACAGATGGAGAAAGAATCTAGGCCATTAGACCAGCAATAATCTCATGAGAATCTATCTAGGCTGGGTCACTCATCTGACCAACTGCTGTGGCTGGAATAAAATGCTAATAGGTTCATTCTGAAGTAGTCTGATCATAGGGTTTCTAGTGCATCGGTGGAATGATGTCTATGTGATTGCTAAATTAAAATTTGGAGGCTTCTACCAAAAAACAAAGGCATGGGGAAGGAGGAGTTTTACCACGTGACTGAGGTGTAAACATAGATACCATGTCAAGCATCACTAAACAGAATTGGTAACTGAAAGATGGAGATGCAAGGACAAAGATGATATTATCTTAGCTCATTCATGTTGCTTTGTTAACATACCATAGGACAGGTGTTTATAAATAGTAGGGATGTATCTATGGCAGGTCTATCAGGTGGAAAAGTCAAGATAGAGATGATAGCGAATTCAGGTTTGGTAAACATCTCTTCTCTACTTTTCTGATAGAGCCTCTGGCTGTAGGACAGTGTGAAAACATCAACAGACCTCGGAAGCCTTCTTTGTAGGAGTACTAACTTTACCCAGTACAGTGAAGCCCTGGTTTACTAATCACTTTCCTAACAACACAACTTCTTAGGAATTATACATGAGGATTAAGGTAGCATATAAAATGTGCATCACAGAGTTAGACAGCAACTTAGCAATAATGCACTCAATAATATAAGTAATTTTTTAACTTTGTGGTAAGGATAAAATTTCTTCTGATAATCAGTGTGAGATCAACAACTGTCTGAAGCTTCATATCAGTGGGAACTATAGATCAATACCCAGGGAAGATTCACTTCTGCTGCATTTTAGAAAGGGACACAGTTAGAGCAGTCGATAGGCAAAATGTTAGCCTGAGAAAGCATAACTAAAATTTTTGGCAAAAATATGAAATATATTTCTCTATCACAACACAGACCAAGAGTCTAAACTTCTAGTCACTCAGTCTTGGTAGAAATGATTTTAACCGTAATTCAAGAACAATCTGATATTAGCGAACTAAAACTTCTAAGAGCACCTTCAAATCTGGGCATATTAAAATGAAACATATGCTATAGCATAGATGGACTTTAAAAACATATCAATGCTAGGTCACAAATATCTAGTAATATGATTTTATTTCAAAAAGTTTCCAAAACAGACAGAAATGTAAATAAAGACATGGATTTGCGGTGCTGAGACGTAAGCATGAAGGAATCATGAGAAGTAGCTATGTGATTTCCTTCTGTTGAGTTAACAATATTCTAAAATGTATTGTGCTAATCATCACAGATCTGTGAGACCATACAAGAATTTAAATTCATGAGGATGAATGATTTCCAAACTGTCATCACAGATATTATAAGGGTAAAGGTTTTTTGGAATAATTATTAAACAACTATAGCGATTTAAAATTGTTTCGTGTTGTGATAGAGCTGCTTCTATTCACTATAATACAGTAAATTTGAAGGTTTAACAGCTCTCATTTTTTCACAGGCTTCGTTAAATAAAACATAAGGAAAATCCCAAAACTCTCCTGCAATGTCCCCTGGCAACACACAAAGGCTCAGGCACAGGGTAGGACATAAGTTTCCCCAAGTTAAGCTTTCAACGTCTGAATGTTTTCATGAATATGACATAAAGAATATGAAAGTAGATAGTTTAGTCACAAACTGCTAATTCAAGACTCCGAGAGGAGCCCCTCGTTCAGGCCTCAGGACAATAGCGGACACCCAAGAACTTACGATAGACCAAGCTTGATGTAAACCACATGAGGCTTTATTCGTGGAAAGCCAGAGCTCTGGGGACAACTCATATCCCACGAAGAAGTAGAGGAGTCTACCTCGAGGGGAAAGAGGTCCCAGTTTTTATAGGCCCTCAGGGGAGAAAGGAGAAGGGGGGGAGTAGGGGATTTCCAGATCTAAACAATGTCTATTCTCAAGAAATGGGTATGGGAGGGGTACAAGGAAAGAGTCTGGTGCAGGTGTAGCAACTCAGGATTGGCTGGGCTCTGGTTGCTGGGGAGATTTTCTGACTCTTTCTCAGCAACCAATATCACAAACACCTGGCAATGGGCTTCATCACTGGGCACACACATGGGTTCAAGGAATGGTCAAAACATTGGCAGACACACAGGTTCAAGGAGTGGCCAGAGCATTGTGCACCTCTATTTTTCTAAATCAGTGAAGCTAGTTCTGTTAACAGTGACATCTATCTTGCCAATTTCAGGGCTTCTATGACCTTTTACATTCTGTCAGGATCTTTCACTACAATAAATGAAGTGATTATGTTGATTATGTGACTATGTTGACTTGACAAGATACATAACTCAACAATCACAAACAGATATAATCTAATGATTTACGTTCGAAACAGAGGAAAAGACAATAATAGTAAAATCAAGCAAAAGAGTACAGAAATATATCCCTATGAGACCTGTAGAGAGTCCTGGTATAGTTCTTGAGAGCATTGTATAAATTTAATTATGAACAGAAAAAGTGATATTGTATCAATAGGATACATACTCAAAATTAATTTAAATAATACGTATTTATGAAGTTAAAACAATGTAGTTCATATGATTCTTTTTTTTTCTTTTTTTTTTCCATTTTTTATTAGGTATTTAACTCATTTACATTTCCAATGCTATACCAAAAGTCCCCCATATCCACCCACCCCCACTCCCCTGCCCACCCACTCCCCCTTTTTGGCCCTGGTATTCCCCTGTACTGGGGCATATAAAGTTTGCAAGTCCAATGGGCCTCTCTTTCCAGTGATGGCCGACTAGGCCATCTTTTGATATATATGCAGCTAGAGTCAAGAGCTCCGGGGTACTGGTTAGCTCATAATGTTGTTCCACCTATAGGGTTGCAGATCCCTTTAGCTCCTTGGCTACTTTCTCTAGCTCCTCCATTGGGAGCCCTATGATCCATCCATTAGCTGACTGTGAGCATCCACTTCTGTGTTTGCTGGGCCCCGGCATAGTCTCGCAAGAGACAGCTACATCTGCGTCCTTTCAATAAAATCTTGCTAGTGTATGCAATGGTGTCAGCGTTTGGATGCTGATTATGGGGTGGATCCCTGGCTATGGCAGTCTCTACATGGTCCATCCTTTCATCTCAGCTCCAAACTCCGTCTCTGTAACTCCTTCCATGGGTGTTTTGTTCCCAAATCTAAGGAGGGGCATAGTGTCCACACTTCAGTCTTCATTCTCCTTGAGTTTCATGTGTTTAGCAAATTATATCTTATATCTTGGGTATCCTAGGTTTGGGGCTAATATCCACTTATCAGTGAATACATATTGTGTGAGTTTCTTTGTGAATGTGTTACCTCACTCAGGATGATGCCCTCCAGGTCCATCCATTTGGCTAGGAATTTCATTCTTAAGGAATGTTAAATATTCATTTTAACAATGGACTATCTGAAAATAATTACCTTCCATGTTAGTGGTAGACAGTGTTATTTATATCGCCTTGACACAAACTAAGGTGATTTGAGAAGAGAAAACATCAGTTCAGAAAATGCCTCTGTAGAGTTGGGTTCTGGGCTAGCCTGTTGAAAATTTTCTTAATTGTGGATCGATAGAGGATGGCCCAACCCATTGTGAGTGGTGCAATCACTGTGTTGGTGGTCCTGGGTTCTTCACAGAAGCAGGCTGAGCAAGCCATAAGAAGTAAGTAAGTAGCTCCATGAGTTCTGCATCAGCTCCTGCCTTCAGGGTTCTGCCCTGCTTGAGTTCCTGTCCAGATTTCATCCCATGATGAATGTAATAAGGACTGTGGATGAGTAAGGCAAGGGAACCCTTTCATCCCCAACTTATTCTTGGTCATGGGATTTTATCAAAGGAGTGGGAACCATCACTAAGATGACGTTTATATCAAATAATTGTAGATATCTTCTCAAATTATTAAACCACAAACTCAAAGACAGACATATGTCTGCAGCAAAGAACTAGAGTCTTTCTCAAGCAAGGCAGATAAAGGATTAATTTAGATTGATTTCTGACCTTTATGATACCCAGGTCCCTGTTTTTTTGTTGAGACAAACAATGCACACCTCATGGCCAACATCCCACAAATGGTGCTATAAGATTTAAGACCCTATTTACATTACCTAAATAAGATATATTATTTCATATGAAAGGGCCTTGTATTAGCATTATAAAATGCACTCTTTCAAATATTTTCTCTTCATCCAATTTAAGCTGGATGTTTAATAATGACTCTCATCCTAGAGAGTCTGGGATTTTTTGTTTTTGAAATTAAGAATCTAAATTAGAGTTGCATTACACAAACTGATTATATTTAAAACAATTACACTCAAACATTTGTGTCTTATTAAGAAGTACTCATTACATATTTATTGTGCCTCAAAATGGAAAACATTTTGAAAGTGAATTTAAAGGATACCTTATTAAATTAGAACTTCCTATAGTACAGAGCTACAATGAACATTGCCTGCTCTCTAAAGAGGGAAGAGGTCAAACCTCTCTCTGAGCTGAGAGGAGAATACTATCTCATGAGAGCCATTGCAAAGAAGGGACAGTACAAACACTGCACATGCCGTAGTGCTTCTTTTTAAAACATTTTTGTAAGTATAGGACACCATAGCTTTACTTCTTCCATGCTAGCAAACCCTAATATCAGAAACACATCTCTACTGAACAAAAGATCAACCCAATACATTTATTTCTTTAAAGGGCATCCATATGTACAAATCGAAATCAATTTAACAATTATAACAAGTCCTTAAAGAAAGAAGCAGTGAGATCATGGAGAAGATAAACAGGAACGAAACTGCTTCACTAGGGAACATAATATTTGAAACTGGGACCTGTTATATATGTATATAGTTTTGTTGAGAGAGTACTGGTCTCAAAGGCATGAGCCTGAATTTGGCTCCCAACACTGTATATAGGGGTTAGAATGTTTTTTGTTCCCCTCAGGAGGCTCATAAGTATAGAGCACAAGATTCAATGCCAGCAAGGAGATGGCAACCCCACAGGAAGACCAACAGAGTCAACTAACCTCGGCCCCTGGGAGCTCTCACAGACTGAGCCACCAACCAAACAGTATCCACTGGCCCCTGGCACATATATAGCAGAGAATTGGCTTGTCTTGTCTCAGTGGGAGAGGATATGTCTAATATTGCAGAGACTTGATGCACCAGGGAGCCAGTGAATATTGAGGAGGTGACAGCTCTTTCCAAGGTGAAGGGGAGGGGTGGGGGAAGGAATGCTGAGAGAAGGACGGGTGGGGTAACATTTGGGGTGTAAATAAATAAATAAAAATGTTGAGGGAATTCTACACACAACAAATATTAAAAATTTGACTTACAGACACTAGATTTTAAATACCACCTAACTTATAGTGTGTGTGTGTGTGTGTGTGTGTGTGTGTGTGTGTGTGTGTGTGTGTATGTGTATGTGTTTGTGTTAGGAAGGAGGGTCTCAATCTCCCAGTAAATGTTTCTAAAAGGAGAGCAAGAGTGCTTTAAATTATGGTATCAGCAACAATCTTGGCTTCAAGTATAACTAAAAACATCAGTGACTGTCACTGCACCCACAGAAGTAGGACAATGTCATGGCGACATGAGAAAAGAGTTGCAAAGGAGAGAACAATGTTAGATCAATGAATGAAAAGCAAAATGAGAGAAGAGACATGGGAAGGATGGTTACAGTAAATTGTGAGCAGGAACATTGAAAAGGTCCTATGCAGATACAAAGAGCACCATCTTATTCAGGCTTGGTTAAAGCTATATGGCAGGACTCTTAATAAAAAATAGGAAAATTATCCCCTAATTACCTAAGATTTTCCTCTCAGTTTGCCAAGCTAATCACCCCATTGTATTTTGGACAGAAAGCTAAAAACCTGGGTCACTGTACTAAATCAAACAACATTCAACTTACATGTACAGAATAAACCTTAGCCAGAAACTCTGTAAGAAATGGATAAGAAAGAGTAAAATCAAACTGTGAATATGGTTTGTAAAATGTGGAAAATACATACCTATGTATAATTTGTATCTAGGCAATCCACTGAATGAAATATCTAATAATTGTAAAAGAACAGGTGACAGGAATATTGCTGATTATTGGAGTACCTATCATAAGATCCAATATAATTGAGTAAGCACCCTTCCGCTCCACTCGAGCACCTGGGTGCCTTGCCAGCGGAGTTGTCCGACACCCACAAGGGCCCACACAGGATTCCCCAAGGGATCCTAATACCTCTGGTGAGTGGAACACAACTTCTGCCAGGAGGCAGGTTCAAACACCAGATATCTGGGTACCTTCCCTGCAAGAAGAGAGCTTGCCTGCAGAGAATACTCTGCCCACTGAAACTAAGGAGAGAGCTAGCCTCCCAGGTCTGCTTATAGAGGCTAACAGAGTCACCTGAGGAACAAGCTCTAACCAGAGACAACTATAACAGCTAGCTTCAGAGATTACCAGATGGCGAAAGGCAAACATAAGAATCCTACTAACAGAAATCAAGACCACACACCATCATCAGAACGCAGCACTCTGACCCCACCTAGTCCTGGGCACCCCAACACAACCGAAAATCTAGACCCAGATTTAAAAACATTTCTCATGATGATGGTAGAGGACATCAAGAAGGACTTTCATAACTCACTTAAAGAAATACAGGAGAGCACTGCTAAAGAGTTACAGGCCTTTAAAGAAAAGCAGGAAAACACAACCAAACAGGTAGAAGTCCTTAAAGAAAAACAGGAAAACACATCCAAACGGGTGATGGAAATGAACAAAACCATACTAGAACTAAAAAGGGAAGTAGACACAATAAAGAAAAGCCAAAGCAAGGCAACGCTGGAGATAGAAACCCTAGGAAAGAGATCTGGAACCATAGATGCGAGCATCAGCAACAGAATACAAGAAATGGAAGAGAGAATCTCAGGTGCAGAAGATTCCATAGAGAACATCTGCACAACAATCAAAGAAAATACAAAATGCAAAAGGATCCTAACTCAAAACATCCAGGAAATCCAGGACACAATGAGAAGACCAAACCTATAAATAATAGGAGTTGATGAGAATGAAGATTTTCAACTTAAAGGGCCAGCAAATATCTTCAACAAAATTATTGAAAAAACTTCCCAAACATAAAGAAAGAGATGCCCATGATCATAAAAGAAGCCTACAGAACTCCAAATAGACTGGACCAGAAAAGAAATTCTTCCCCACACATAATAATCAGAACAACAAATGCACTAAATAAAGAGAAAATATTAAAAGCAGTAAGGGAGAAAGGTCAAGTAACATATAAAGGAAGGCCTATCAGAATTACACCAGACTTTTCACCAGAGACTATGAAAGCCAGAAGAGCCTGGATAGATGTTATACAGACACTAAGAGAACACAAATGCCAGCCCAGGCTACTATACCCGGCCAAACTCTCAATTGCCATAGATGGAGAAACCAAAGTATTCCACAACAAAACCAAATTCACACATGATCTTTCCATGAATCCAGCCCTTCAAAGGATAATAACAGAAAAGAAGCAATACAAGGACGGAAATCACGCCCTAGAACAAGCAAGAAAGTAATCCCTCAACAAACCAAAAAGAAGACAGCCACAAGAACAGAATGCCAACTCTAATAACAAAAATAAAAGGAAGCAACAATTACTTTTCCTTAATATCTCTTAATATCAATGGACTCAATTCCCCAATAAAAAGACATAGACTAACAGACTGGCTACACAAACAGGACCCAACATTCTGCTGCTTACAGGAAACCCATCTCAGGGAAAAAGACAGAAACTACCTCAAAGTGAAAGGCTGGAAAACAATTTTCCAAGCAAATGGTCTGAAGAAACAAGCTGGAGTAGCCAATCTAATATCGGATAAAATCGACTTCCAACCCAAAGTTATCAAAAAAGACAAGGAGGGACACTTCATACTCATCAAAGGTAAAATCCTCCAAGAGGAACTCTCAATTCTGAATATCTATGCTCCAAATGCAAGGGCAGCCACATTCATTAAAGACACTTTAGTAAAGCTCAAAGCACACATTGCACCTCACACAATAATAGTGGGAGACTTCAAGACACCACTTTCATCAATGGACAGATCGTGGAAAAAGAAACTAAACAGGGACACAGTGAAACTAACAGAAGTTATGAAACAAATGGACCTGACAGATATTTACAGAACATTTTATCCTAAAACAAAAGGATATACCTCTTCTCAGCACCTTACGGGACCTTCTCCAAAATTGACCATATAATTGGTCACAAAACAGGCCTCAACAGATACAAAAATATTGAAATTGTCCCATGTATCCTATCAGACCACCATGGCCTAAGGCTGATCTTCAATAACAACATAAATAATGGAAAGCCAAAATTCACGTGGAAACTGAACAACACCCTTCTCAATGATACCTTGGTCAAGGAAGGAATAAAGAAAGAAATTAAAGACTTTTTAGAGTTTAATGAAAATGAAGCCACAACATACCCAAACCTATGGCACACAATGAAAGCATTTCTAAGAGGGAAATTCATAGATCTGAGTGCCTCCAAGAAGAAACGGGAGAGAGCACATACTAGCAGCTTGACAACACATCTAAAAGCTCTAGAAAAAAAGAAAGCAAATTCACCCAAGAGAAGTAGAAGGCAGGAAATAATCAAACTCAGGGGTGAAATCAACCAAGTGGAAACAAGAAGAATTATTCAAAGAATTAACCAAACGAGGAGTTGGTTCTTTGAGAAAATCAACAAGATAGATAAACATTTAGCTAGACTCACCAGAGGGCACAGGGACAAAATCCTAATTAACAAGATCAGAAATGAAAAGGGAGACATAACAATAGATCCTGAAGAAATCCAAAACACCATCAGATCATTCTACAAAAGGCTATACTCAACAAAACTGGAAAACCTGGACGAAATGGACAAATTTCTGGACAGATACCAGGTACCAAAGTTAAATCGGGATCAAGTTAACCATGTAAACAATCCCATATCCCCTAAAGAAATAGAAGCAGTTATTAATAGTCTCCCAGCCAACAAAAGCCCAGGACCAGACGGGTTTAGTGCAGAGTTCTATCAGACCTTCAAAGAAGATCTAATTCCAGTTCTGCACAAACTATTTCACAAAATAGAAGTAGAAGGTACTCTACCCAACTCATTTTATGAAGCCACAATTACTCTGATACCTAAACCACACAAAGATCCAACAAAGATAGAGAACTTCAGACCAATTTCTCTTATGAATATTGATGCAAAAATCCTCAATAAAATTCTCGCTAACTGAATCCAAGAACACATTATAGCAATCATCCATCCTGACCAAGTAGGTTTTATTCCAGGGATGCACGGATGGTTTAATATACGAAAATCCATCAATGTAATCCACTATATAAACAAACTCAAAGACAAAAACCACATGATCATCTCCTTAGATGCAGAAAAAGCATTTGACAAGATCCAACACCCATTCATGATAAAAGTCCTGGAAAGATCAGGAATTAAAGGCCCATACCTGAACATGATAAAAGCAATCTACAGCAAACCAGTAGCCAACATCAAAGTAAATGGAGAGAACTGGAAGCAATCCCACTAAAATCAGGGACTAGACAAGGCTGCCCACTTACTCCCTACCTTTTCAACAGAGTACTTGAAGTATTAGCCAGAGCAATTCGACAACAAAAGGAGATCAAGGGGATACAAATTGGAAAAGAGGAAGTCAAAATATCACTTTTTGCAGATGATATGATAGTATATATAAGTGACCCTAAAAATTCCACCAGAGAACTCCTAAACCTGATAAGCAGCTTCGGTGAAGTAGCTGGATATAAAATTAACTCAAACAAGTCAATGGCCTTTCTCTACACAAAGAATAAACAGGCTGAGAAAGAAATTAGGGAAACAACACCCTTCTCAATAGTCACAAATAATATAAAATATCTTGGCGTGACTCTAACTAAGGAAGTGAAAGATCTGTATGATAAAAACTTCAAGTCTCTGAAGAAAGAAATTAAAGAAGATCTCAGAAGATGGAAAGATCTCCCATGCTCATGGATTGGCAGGATCAACATTGTAAAAATGGCTATCTTGCCATAAGCAATCTACAGATTCAATGCAATTCCCATCAAAATTCCAACACAATTCTTCAACGAATTAGAAGGAGCAATTTGCAAATTCATCTGGAATAACAAAAAACCTAGGATAGCAAAAACTCTTCTCAAGGATAAAAGAACCTCTGGTGGAATCACCATGCCTGACCTAAAGCTTTACTACAGAGCAATTGTGATAAAAACTGCATGGTACTGGTATAGAGACAGACAAGTAGACCAATGGAATAGAATTGAAGACCCAGAAATGAACCCACACACCTATGGTCACTTGATCTTCGACAAGGGAGCTAAAACCATCCAGTGGAAGAAATACAGCATTTTCAACAATTGGTGCTGGCACAACTGGTTGTTATCATGTAGAAGAATGTGAATCGATCCATACTTATCTCCTTGTACTAAGGTCAAATCTAAGTGGATCAAGGAACTTCACATAAAACCAGAGACACTGAAACTTATAGAGGAGAAAGTGGGGAAAAGCCTTGAAGATATGGGCACAGGGGAAAAATTCCTGAACAGAACAGCAATGGCTTGTGCTTTAAGATCGAGAATTGACAAATGGGACCTAATGAAACTCCAAAGTTTCTGCAAGGCAAAAGACACCGTCAATAAGACAAAAAGACCACCAACAGATTGGGAAAGGATCTTTACCTATCCTAAATCAGATAGGGGACTAATATCCAACATATATAAAGAACTCAAGAAGGTGGACTTCAGAAAATCAAATAACCCCATTAAAAAATGGGGCTCAGAGCTGAACAAAGAATTCTCACCTGAGGAATACCGAATGGCAGAGAAGCACCTGAAAAAATGTTCAACATCCTTAATCATCAGGGAAATGCAAATCAAAACAACCCTGAGATTCCACCTCACACCGGTCAGAATGGCTAAGATGAAAAATTCAGGTGACAGCAGATGCTGGCGTGGATGTGGAGAAAGAGGAACACTCCTCCATTGTTGGTGGGATTGCAGGCTTGTACAACCACTCTGGAAATCAGTCTGGCAGTTCCTCAGAAAATTGGACATAGTGCTCCCTGAGGATCCACCAATACCTCTCCTGGGCATATATCCAGAAGATGCCCCAACCGGTAAGAAGGACACATGCTCCACTATGTTCATAGCAGCCTTATTTATAATAGCCAGAAGCTGGAAAGAACCCAGATGCCCCTCAACAGAGGAATGGATACAGAAAATTTGGTACATTTACACAATGGAGTACTACTCAGCTATTAAAGGAATGAATTTATGAAATTCCTAGCCAAATGGATGGACCTGGAGGGCATCATCCTGAGTGAAGTAACACATTCATAAAGGAACTCACACAATATGTACTCACTGATAAGTGGATATTAGCCCAAAACCTAAGATACCCAAGATATAAGATACAATTTGCTAAACACATGAAACTCAAGAAGAATGAAGACTGAAGTGTGGACACTATGCCCCTCCTTAGAAGTGGGAACAAAACACCCATGGAAGGAGTTACAGAGTCAAAGTTTGGAGCTGAGATGAAAGGATGGACCATGTAGAGACTGCCATATCCAGGAATCCACCCCATAATCAGCTTCCAAATGCTGACACCATTGCATACACTAGCAAGATTTTATTGAAAGGACCCAGATGTAGCTGTCTCTTGTGAGACTATGCTGGGGCCTAGCAAACACAGAAGTGGATGCTCACAGTCAGCTAATGGATGGATCACAGGGCTCCCAATGGAGGAGCTAGAGAAAGTACCCAAGGAGCTAAAAGGATCTGCAACCCTATAGGTGGAACAACATTATGAACTAACCAGTACCCCAGAGCTCTTGACGCTAGCTGCATATGTATCAAAAGATGGCCTAGCCGGCCATCACTGGAAAGAGAGGCCCATTGGACAAGCAAACTGTATATGCCCCAGTACAGGGGAATGCCAGTGCCAAAAAAAAAAAAAATGGGAATGAGTGGGTTGGGAAGTGGGGGGGAGGGTATGGGGGACTTTTAGGATAGCATTGGAAATGTAATTGAGGAAAATATGTAATATAAATAAATAAATAAATGAATGAATGAATAAAAGACAAAAAAAAAAGAAACCTTCAAAAAATAAATAAATAAATGAGTAAGCACTAGGGGATCATTATTAAGCCTGGCAAAACTTTCAAATTTACATCTCTTCATCTTAAAATGATGATTGTGGTTGACTTCATGTAAATATTTGGTTTATTTAGTCTAAGATATATTTAAAGACTCCTTTAGGAAATTAAAATTTTAACAATTGAATATCAATGAGGGATTTTTTTTCTTAGTTAAATCATTCAAGTGGGAGGATTCACTTTTAATATGTATTTTCCTAAGACATAAAATATATCTTTAATCTGGACCTTTGAAGTGGGAAGATATAGCTTTTTTCAAGATCACACATTCTGTTGTCAGCATGTATAAAGAACACAGAAGAAGGAAGCTCTCTTTCTGCATGATTTAGCTCTTGACAGAAGTCCATTCCATGACATTAGACCCTATTTCTTTGGCATTGCCACATATACTGAGACTTCCAGCCTTGTAGACTGAACAACTTTTGGATTCCTGAAACTTCTGCTGTTAGACAGCCATTGTTGTATTAAGTGACAGTCTATAAGTTGATGTAAAAAATTACAAACACACACACACATTCCATATACATAAATATACATGATATTTTCATATATAGTGAATATATGTCTATATATAGGAATACATATATGTGTATATAGACATATACATATATATCATTCATTGTTAATTCTGTTCCCCTAGAGGACTAATACATGCAATATATTAGTACACTCAGCCTTAACAACTGATCCATATCTGCCCCAGATGCCAGGCTCACCCTGGCTTCCATGTATCACTTAGGATCATCAATGTGAAGTATTGTCAAAGCACTGATTAGAAGTATTAGTGCATACTCAGCAATAGAAGCTGTAGATAGAATATCCATGTTTACTCTCCCACCCCAACAGTCAGAGAATACTGTGGACAAGTGTAGAGAATGAATGTTAAGATCCTGAGGATAGAGAAGAGTGCTCTAAAATGCTGTCTTCCAGACGTGACATGGATATTGTACACAAAAACTCAGTGCAGCTATAGTTATCTTCACAAAATAAGACTCTAACAGCTAAAATTACAGCCTTAATAAGGGATGGGACCCAGAGCCCTCACCCCAGCTAAAAAGTTATTTGCAGTTGATATCTTCTGTGGAGGAAAAAAAAATTACCTTTCTTTAGGAGTGTGGCAACTAGCAAGAATACATAGGCAGTACTAACTGGACTTAGTGAATTTTATTTGAAAAGGAGGAAAAACAAAGAAAGAAAGAAAGAAACAAACAAACAAAAGAGCATGAATTTGAGAGAACTAATGTGCTTGGTAAGGAAGGAGATTCAGGGTAGAAGAGGGGAAAGGATAGGATCACGGCATCCTCACAGGATCCAAAGCTCCATTCAGCATACAGATGATTGATTTTAGGTCTCAACCCATTAGTGCTTTAAATTCGTAAAGCATGTGATGGTTTTCATATGCTTGCCCAAAGAGTGACACTACTAGGAGGTATGGCCATGTTGGAGTAGGTGTGGCCTTGTTGGTGTAAGTGTGTCACTGTGGGCAATGAGCTTTAATTTCTTTATCCTAGCTGCCTCGAGGCCAGTATTCTGCTAGCAGCCTTCAGATGAAGATGTAGAACTCGCACCTCCTCCTGTACCATGCCTGCCTGGATGCTGCCAGGTTGTTGCCTTGAACCTGTAAACTAGCTCCAATTAAATTTTTGTCCTTATAAGAGTTGCTTCAGTGATGGTGTCTGTTCACAGCAGTAAAACCATAACTAAAGCAAAATTTGGTAGCAAGGACTGAGGTACTGCTGTGATATGCCTGACCGTGCTTTTGTTTGGCAAATGGGATTTTGGGGACTTTGGATTTAAAAGCAGTGGAATCCTTTAAGTGGGGGCTTAATGGGCTATCCTAGCAAGAATATGAAAGACTTAGTTGCTGAGAGTGACATGAACTGTGCTGACCTGACCAAAGAGGTTTTAGTGAAGAAGAATTTCAGTACGTGACATAGAGACTGTTTTTGTGGTTTTTAGTGAAGAATGTGGCTGCTTTTTGCTATTAGCCATAGAGTCTGCCTGAGGCTAAGGTGAAGAGATTTAGATTAATTGTTTTGGAAAGGGCAGTCTTAGAACACTGTGTAATTCTGTCATGTGGTTACTAAAGTCCACTCTTATGAAGAACATTTTAACCAAATGTAGCAAGTTGAGAAAGAAAAAAATACAGAATGTAAGGTTTAAGTATTAAAGAGGCACCAAGAAGTAGAATGGAGCTGAATGCTATGTTCTAGGAGATAATAGATGAAGGAAGTGGGAGTTTGGGACAAGATCCTACCCAGCTAAATCCAGATCCAGACTTTATCTAGGAGATAAAGTTCAGCAAATCTCTGAGTTCAAGGTCAACCTGGGACAGTGGAAGTTCTAGATCAAGAAAAGCTTAAGTCCATGCTTGGTGGTACACAATTTTAATCCCAAGAGACAGGCATGCAGATCTCTGAGTTCATGGTCAATCCACACAACCAGATTCAGGACCAACAAACAGAGGCAGAGAAGGAGTTGGAAGCAGAAAGCTGTTGATAATGTAATAGAACACAGCGTCCATTTTCCAGTTACTGCAAGCAGCAGAACTTGGCATCTTCAGCTGGTTAACTGGAGCTAAGAAATTAGCAGTGATTAAGTAAGAAGAGACCAGTATCACTGAGGTAAAATCTTCTGGGAAGTATTTTCTGAGAACACAAAGAAGCTTTGTTCCAGAGATAGCTTGAGCTGCAGCTGCAGTTGGTAATGTGTAGAAGTCAGCCAGGTGGTACTGGTTTTGAAGGCATGAAGGGGTCATTGTGAGCAGCTGAGGCTTGGCACTATGAGAGGCCAGAAAAGGCCATTGGTGAAGCTGCAGATAGTGGCTCACGACTGAAGGGGTCATACATAGAAGTATGAGGTTTGGCACTATGAAGAGAGCCTTTCAGAGGCTGCTGGTGAAGCCTAATTGCAGCCTAAGACTCCAGTGAGTTAGAGATTTTACTACAATGGGGTGATCACAAGAACAACAGCAGCAATGGAATGGAGTCAACTAGATCCTACAGTGCTATAAGAGCCGAGCTAGAGATGTTACCCAACCCTTTTGGAGGATCCCAGATGATCATGTGTGGATAACAGACATTGGAACAATGTTGAAGTTGAAGTTGACTTGGAGATCCCAAGATGTTATAGTATACTGCCCAGAAAAGCTGCTAACATGAGTGGAACCAGCCCAGAGAAAGATCTTTGCTGTAGTTAACAAAGATGAAAAAGGAGTGGATATTTGAAGACTGCTTAGACATCAGTTATGAAGATTCAGAGTTTAGAGTTTGCCCACCTGATTTCCTATCTTGCTTTGGGGATTACAATAAAATTATTGGATGAATCTCAGAAGAGACTTTGATCTTTGCACTTTTGTCATTGTTGAGACTGCTATGGACTATGGGAATTTAGGAAGTTTTACTAAATATACTTTTTTTATTATGCCAGTGCTAGGTATGGCCCCCACAGTCTCAAGTGTTTGAACAAGCCTTTGAGGATCAGGAAATGGAACATGATGGTTTGTATATACTTGACCAGGGGAGTGGCACTATTAGAAGGTGTGGCCTTGTTGGAGTAGATGTGTCAAAGTGTGTGGGCTTCAATACCCTCCTCCTAACTGCATGGAAGCCAGTCTTCTAGTGGCCTTTAGATGAAGATATAGAACTCTCATCTCCTCCTTCTGCATCATGCCTGCTTGGATGCTGCCTATTTCCTGCTTTGATGATAATGGTCTAAACCTCTGAACCTGTAAGCTAGCCTCAATTAAATGTTGTCCTTATAAAAGTTGCCTTGGTGATAGTGACTGTTCACAGCAGTAAAATACTGCCTAAGACAAAGTATGAAATGCTGAAGATCATGGAAAAGTTATAATTCCTGTTTAATTGGTACAAACTTTGCTTTACATAGGATAATCTGGTACTAGGTAATATCAAGGATTTTAATTTGTCCCTCCATATCACAATCCCTAATTAACTGTAATGCTATAGGCAAGTTCTCTCCTCAAGGACCGCTTTCTAATGTGGGACCACAGGCATTGTTCTCCCATCTACTCAGATGACATGATGACCAAGCATAATAACATTTTGTACCCAGAGTGGCAAGAAAGCAATAATCTAGAGATAGGCTGTTCAAAAGATTGCACGTCAGCTACAAAGAGTGGCTGACATTTAGATGTGATAGTGATGCTCAATTTAGTTCAAGCAGTTTTTAAAAGAGCACTATTCAGACAGCCCATGCAGTTCTTCAGGTCAGGTTGCAGATTGCCCTGAAAACGGTCTCAGGCCTCTGGCTTGAATGGTAAATAAATGTGTAACTTTTGATAATGGCTGCAATAACACATTTAATGTTGTTTGCTTATGTTATTAAAGGGTATATCTTGCATAGTCTCAACTGTTTAAAAGACGCAAAATAGATGAATGACTAAAGAACAATACTTTTACAGTTAGTAATATGCTTGGTTCTGTAACTCCAGTTATAATTTATGAATGAAAACTTAACTGAACTATCTAGACTGGTAAATGCCCTGTATGGAGTAATATTGAGAAATTGGAAACAGGTTTTATTTGTTGGTCAGGAAGACTAGTATGTGTTGATTGGCATGGCTGCAAATACTGGTGAATTGTAACAGACTTCTGACAGACATACTGCTAAACCTGGCTGCTTCAGTATGTTAAGCATACTGTGACATCCATTCATAAACTCAGATATAAAAGATGCTTTGATGTTTATGAAAATGGGGCACAAAACTCCTTCTCAATATGACTAGTCACTTGTCTGTGAAGATGTATAAAGAAAACGTGGTTTAATTTATTTAGTACTTAGTACTTGTCTTCAACATTAACATCTATACATTATTTCACATTGCCTATGTTTCTGTGACATTTGTCTGTATGGTCTTGGCAATAGTTATGAGGAAACACAACAGACTAGATGATGCTGGGTCTAGTTACTCTCTACACTAAGAGGAAAATTAACAAAGAAGAAACAGTAGTAATGACCACATCAGATCCTATCAAAACATGGCTTCAGTCATACAGGTTTTATGAAACTTTATCTATCCTTTCAGGAAAAAAAAAGTGTATGCCATATATTTTGCTGTGGATTCTTCTTTGCATCCTGTAGTGTTCCTCTCTGTTTTCTCAAGCCAGCAAACACTATGAGAATAAGCACTCTTGGGTGTAAGTATTTCTACACACAATGAAAGTGTGAGGGTGATGCTAGCTGAATTTGAACCACTTTTACCACCTAATGAGAGAATTACATTTATCTAAGAGGTTTTCTGGAGTTACCATTAGGCATCTCTTAGTCTATTAACAGACTCACAGGTGTTCTCCAAACAATTAAGACTAATTAGCCTCATTTTAACTAGATTGAATAGGGGACTCTGGAGGAAATACTTAATGGTCATATAGATAGTTATTTTGCCCTTGGAGTTTTCTTTGTTGGCAAAGAATAAAATAAACTATAGGGAATTATGGAGAAAAAAAAAGAGAAATGGACTAAAATATGACTGATAGTTAGCAAGAATTAACTTGTTTTATGGAAGAGCATTGAGTGTGTGAATTTGTTCATAGCTCAATCATAACTACATTTTTATCTACTATATACTGACTGACTACTAAATTGTTCAGATAATTTACATAGAAAACTCTTACAAGTCACATGCGGACATTTCCATCTCATCTGTACTCTTGTGGTAGCCAATATTTGAAGAAGATAAACTTACCCAAAATTTCTGAAGCAGGAGATTCCACTCGAGTATTGCATTGTAAAGGGTCTTCCTTGATCCATAATGCTTTGCTTCTACTGATATATCTATAAGCCTATTTCCTAGGGACATCTCATTTTCTATGACATTATTTATAAAAATGGAATAGCATGATGAAATGTATGAGTATGAATTATGATACTTTAATTGCTTATTCTATTTAAAAATCTACATTCAGTGACAAGTGTTATTCTGACTATTTGCTTTGTACCAACTGTTTACCACACCTTGAAAAAAATGGTAACAAAACCAATTCTTGAACAAATAAGGACAAATAAAATTTTAGTTGATAATGTGTTTTCATAAAAATCTGAAGCCCACCAAAATAAATAAATAAATAAATAAACCAGGCATGGTAGCACAAGCCTTTAATCCCAGCACTCAGGAGGCAGAAGCAGACAGATTTAGTTTGAGGCCAGTCTGGTCTACAAAATGAGCCAGGGCTATACAGAGAAACCCTGTCTAGAAAAACAAAAAACAAACAAACAAACAAGCAAACAAACAAACAAAAAACAAAACAAAACAAAAAATCTGAAGCCCATGTCTCATTATTATATATCTACTGAATTCATTTCTCTATATCTTTTGAGTTGTCTTCAGTCTTAGCAACATTATTAATATAGCCCAACTAAGCAAATACAGTAAAGTTACTTATCATCTTGAAAGAAAACAAAACATGACAGAATTCTAGATATTAAAATATACTTGAAGTTACATAGATATAGGTAATAGACAAAATTTGTACAAAACAACTGAGATTGATTTAGTATTGTTGAGCATTTAATATTTTATTAATTCATAACATATAATGTTTATATTTATTCATAAATAGCTATAAACATTATGAACATTTGACTTTCTCACCTTCATATTTAAATCTTGAGAAACTGCAAAATACATTGTAGCAGTACAATAATTACAGAAAATTTATACGTATTTCAAGAGATTCAATTATTGGAAGACATTTTATAATTTTCACTGTATAGGATAGGGTGGGTATCATTCATGTGAGAATAACTCATGTGGTTTGCAAAGCTCTCTTCTCTTTGATGTGGACAGTTGACAATAGACTTCATCTGCTCTGGGACTATGATAAATTCTGGACTGAGCATCTTCTTTGTATTCATCTAGACAATGCATACATATTTTTCCAACAAGAAAGGTAGTTTTGTATTTTATTTATTTTCTGACGATCCAAAGTTCCAAGGAGAGAAGGAAGAAAATGAAGGAAGGAGATAAAGATAGGGAGCGAATGGAATGTGAAGGAAGAGTCTCAATATGTACTCCAGGCTGGCATGGAACTCACTATGTAGTAGCACAGAAACATTCTTAATAATTAAGAAATGACAGTTCAATAATTCTACGTTAAAATAGATAACATCAAAATCGAGACTATTTTCTTATGTTCAAATTGTGCCATCTTATTGACCTGATGTTTGAAACTAAAAGGCTTTTCCTTTCCTTCTCCTTGCTTCCTTCCTTCCTTTCTGCCTGCCTGCCTTCCTGCCTTCCTGTGTTCCTCTCTCTCTTCCTTCATGCCTTCCTCTCTCTCTTCTCCCTCCCTCTGTTTCTTCCCTTTCTCTTTTCCTCTTTCTTTCTCCTTCCTTCCTTACTTCCTCTCTCCTGTCTTCATCCTTCCTTCCTTTCTTCCTTCCTTCCTTCCTTCCTTCCTTCTTTCTTCCTTTCTTTATTCCACAGTCTCACTCTGTTACCTTGGCTAATATGAAACTCAAGATCTTCTTGCTTCTACTTCCTAGTCACTCAACATAACTTGAATCACACGGTTATTACTAGGATGCCTAAAGCCACAGTGATAATGATTTCAAATGTCTCCACTAAGTATGATGTCATAATGATGTTCATATCTTCAAAATTCGAAGTCTTGTAAAAGTCAAGGAGTAATTTTGTAACCTCAGTAAATAATTGAATTGCATTGCTAAATTCCCTACAAAAGCTGTAAACGGTGACCCTCAAGGGGACATATACCACAACTGAGCTATGGATGAAAACTGAACAACAGCTCCTCCAAGGATTTCAGAGAGGCTAGTGTGATTTCCCCAAAGTGCTGCAGTGCTACAGTAACTTTCGCTTCTATTTTCTTTCCTAGAGTCTCAAACTTTAAAACCCTTACTTTATTCAAAACTTAGAGTTACTTAAGAATATAAAATATAAATGCAAACAATGAATCCAAAATAAAGAATTCATGTAAAGGAGTGAAATTTTGTTTAATTTTTAATTAATAATTGAAACAAAATTTACTGGTATGGATTTATGAGAAAAAGAAAATGAAGCCTATTGCCAGGTCTTATCAATGTGGTGTTTTAATATAAAGCTTGTCATTAATGTGATCCAATAGAGTTTATGTAAAGAACCCAATGATTAGTGAGTTGCAATCATTCAGGAGACAATCATCAGGCATGCCCCTGGCATATCACTTCCTAAGCGACACTTTTAAAAGTATTTTAACAACAGGAGTCAGCTGCTTCTGTCCATTAGTTTAGTGCAAATATCTGCATCTGACTCTTTCAGCTGTTGTAGGATCTTTTAGAGGGCAGTCTTGATAGATCCTTTTGTGAGCACTCCATAGCCTCAGTAATAGTGCCAGGCCTTGGGACCTCCCCTTGAGCTGGATCCCACTGTGGGCCTGTCTCTGGATCTTCTTTCCCTCAAGCTTTTCTCCATTTCCATCCCTGTAATTTTTTCAGACAGGAACAATTATGGGTTAGAGATGTGATTGTGGGATGGCAACCCTATCCCTCACTTGATGTCCTGTCTTCCTGCTGGAGATGGGCTCTATAAGTTCCCTCAACCTACAGTAAGGTGTTTCATCTAAGGTTCCCTCCCTTTGGGTCCTGGGAGGTGAGAGACTCTGGTGCACTCTGGGGAGTTCCCCCTACCTCCTATTTCCTGGGCTTGCCTGTTTACATTCTTTCTGCTGGCCCTGAACCCAATTGTTGAGTTAGGGAAGGCTGAAAGAAGCTGAGAAGGAGAGTAACCCTGTAGGAGGACCAGCAGACTCAGTTAACCTGGACCCCCTGAGATCTCTCAAACAGTGGACCATCAAACAGACACATAACACCAGCTGATATGAGGCCCCCAGCACACATGCAGTAGAATAATTCCAGGTCTGTGTTCATTCAGAGATGATGCACCTAACCCTCAAGAGACTGGAGGCCTCAGGGAGTTTAGAGGTCAAGTGGGGTGGGGGGTGGGGGCATCCACCACCCACGAGGAGATGGGGTAGGGTGGGGAGGAGGTGTGGGATGTGGAGCTGTAGGAGGGTGGATGGGGAGCGGGAAATGGAATATGGAGTATAAAAACTGAATTAAAAAATACAATTTTTTAAAAAAAGTATTTTGTGTTTTCAGACATTTACCTCCCTTTCCAAATGCCACTATTTAAATTTGGAATGTCAGATATGACTGAGTTCCTACTACACTAAGTGTATGACTGCCTTCGATTTACATTTCTGGTACCCCGCCCTACTTTCTTTTTTTTTTTTTTTCCATTTTTTATTAGGTATTTAGCTCATTTACATTTCCAATGCTATACCAAAAGTCCCCCATACACACCCACCCCCACTCCCCTACCCACCCACTCCCCCTTTTTGGCCCCGGCGTTCCCCTGTACTGGGGCATATAAAGTTTGCGTGTCCAGTGGGCCTCTCTTTCCAGTGATGGCCGACTAGGCCATCTTTTGATACATATGCAGCTAGAGTCAAGAGCTCCGGGGTACTGGTTAGTTCATAATGTTGTTCCACCTATAGGGTTGCAGATCCCTTTAGCTCCTTGGGTAATTTCTCTAGCTCCTCCATTGGGAGCCCTGTGATCCATCCATTAGCTGACTGTGAGCATCCACTTCTGTGTTTGCTAGGCCCCGGCATAGTCTTCGTTGCTTGCTACTATGACAAAAATACAAAGAAAACCAAACTAAGGAAAGAAAGACTTATTTTGGTTCAGGTTCAGGGTGGCAGGAGATCCAGTCAGCTCTTCACACTACATCTGCAGTCAGGAGCCAGAGAGAGGTGGAGATGGTCTTCATGCTGTCTCCTTGGTTTGTTTTCTTTCAGTCTGCCTCACGGTTTGTAGTGTGAGTTCCCGTATTCAGAGGGTATCCTCTCTTCTCTTTTTAAATTCTCTGGAAACAGCTTCTAAACCCATCTAATTTGGCAATGAAAATCAACCATCATAGGAGTGTTCTTAGGATTAAAAATAATTACATTTTGTATTTCTCTGTGTGTCTGTGCACCTCTTTTTGTGGTGTGTGTGTGTGTGTGTGTGTGTGTGTGTGTGTGTGTGTGTGTGTTTGTATGTGTGTGTATGTATGTGTGTGTGTACATATGCATTTTAAGACACACATGTGTCAGTTGCTGTGACAATTTATAAAGTTGGTTTTCTCCTACCAACAAGTGAGTTTTGGAAATCACACTCAGATCTTTAGGCTGAGCAACAAACACTTCTACCTCCAGATCTGTTGCCAATCCTTAGATATCTTCACCAAATCATATTTTAGAGTTCATAGTTTTCATGATTATGTAAATATTGGGTACAGCAGTGTTGTGTGTGGTGTTCCATAATCGCTTTCTCTTGGTTGGAAATTATTGGGCTATTATTTGAAATTTCTTTCCCAAGCAGATGTGCACAAGGCTCTTCTGCAAGATACACATCACCATTACATATTATGTATAGCACAATCTTTTACCAAATGTTTAGCATATTTTCCCAAAACTGTTATCAGTGTCCTGTACATAATAATCAGAGCAATCATTCTTCCCTCCTGTGTTGTGTGGAGTGTAATACCTATCTCTTGTGTCATCTAGTTATGAATTCCTGGGACCCTCTCTTTTTTTTTTCTTTAGACACATATTTTACTGATAATGTCTAAAATTTTTGAACTGGTGTATGAAGACATTTTCTCTTGTGTGTGTGTGCTTCTAGAATCAAAATCTCTCTATGATGATAGTGAAATGCTTTACCATTGTGCTATGCCCCATTGTGGTGAAAGATATTCAATATTTTATGTCTATAATACTTTCCTGGGCGAGTGAGATAGATCAATTGCAAAAGGCATTCACTTCCACGCCTAGTGACCTGAATTTGATTCCCAGAACTCCCAGGAAGGGAGGAGAAAGCAGAATCTATTAAGTTATTCTCTGACCTCCATACATGTACTACATCATGCATGTTGGCTTACAAATATATACTTACACTATAAATAAATAACAGTAAATATAGAGATAAAAATAAATATAAAAAGTGAATTACAGGGCAAGAAAGATGGTGAGGCTAGCAAAGGCTGCCATCCCTGCCTTCCTGGACTTGATTCCCAGCACCAAAATGATAGATGCAAAAGTAAGTTCTTCCAAATGTTCCTGCCATACATGTGCACACGTGTTCACACATACACATAGTAAAATATAATATTTAAAAATAATGTTAACTTAACAACCTTCCTTGTATGTCTCCCCCACACACCCTGGTACATAAATGAAAGGAATATTGATTTCAAATTAAAGAACTGTTTTTCTCTGCTTTCTGAATGTTCATCAAGCTAAATTCTTATATCCTTAACACTGCTGAGAAAATTTTAGTGTCATTTCTTGGATAATGTATTCCCATGCTTCTTTAAAGTTAGTGGATGTATAGGTATGTGTATGTATTACTTCTTAGATGTATCTGCTAAAATCTCCATGTACTTTTATGTCACTATTTTTATTTATTAGTTCATAGTAAATACTTTAAGACTTTTGTTCCTTTTCAATTATATTTTTTTATATGGAAGCAGAGCCTTTATACATAGCTGAGGTTGGACTTGAACACATGCATCCTTTGTCGTCACCTTTTGGGTAGCTGGACTTGTGAGCATAAATGGTTTAGTTTATGTATGTACTGATACCATGTAATCTTTTGGAGTAAACTCACTGTGAACATATTACTGCTTATACTATTCAAATTTTGGAATTTTTTTTAGTCTCTCATTATATTAGTTGTTCTGAAAAGATATTTAAAATTTTAATTTTTGTTTTATTATTTAGATTGAGTGGTCTTTGACTCTGAACAGCCCTTACTTGGCAGAGCATGAAGAGAGATGAAAGTAATGAGTCTTCATTGAGGCTTTACTGAGTGAGTCAAAGTTGTGTCTGTATGATGACCCTGTAGGAAGTGATTCTTAAGAATAATCTAGACTGTCTATAAAAATAATAACTGAACATTATTGGCAAGGTTTGCATGAAGAAGTGTTGTTTGTTCTGTGACAACTGAAACCCATAGTCAGAAAGAAAGACAGAAATGGACCTGGAAGACAATCTTCAACTTATAGGCATTTCTTGATTGCACGGAGTGGTGGTCTTACTTCACACCACCAACTTACCTGGGATTGTCATACTTGTGAGCCTTCATTACTTAATGTTTTTGTATGGAGACCATATGTCTGTTTTTTTGTTTCTACTTAAGAAACTATAGAAGAAAGCAAGAGAAAAGATACAACTATCATGTGTGAGTCTTTGAGAAGAACATCACATTCTCTAGCAGCCCCAAGGACTGACATCTAGAAGAAAGCAAGAGAAAAGATACAACTATCATGTGTGAGTCTTTGAGAAGAACATCACATTCTCTAGCAGCCCCAAGGACTGACATCCAACACTTCCCATCACTGACCGAATCCTGAGGGTCTTGAGGCTGGGTGCATGTCTTATCTTCCCACACAGGGCAACACCCAGTCTCTTGCACATGCTGTGCCTCTGACCCCATTGTTTTCCAGTCCATCTCCTGTTGACACTTTGTTATCATCACTGTGAGTGTTTATAAAAGGAGCAAGAGAAAGAAATTAATATTTTGAATGTGTCTAATTTTGAAAGAGTAATGTAGTATTTAAATTATTTAAATGGTTAACATTTATTTAATTTGACAAATAACTATATAAATATGGAAGAATCCTCAGATGAATCAACATGAAAAAGTATCTTCAGAATACTTTGATGTGTTTTTTCTTACATATCTAGTTGACAATTGTGTTATATCAAGGTTAAACAAAAATAGACTTAAACACAATGGTGTCTTTTAATCTTTTCTTTATTTTTGAAAATCTAGCTAGTAAATTCTTAACCTTTAGATAGGGTTTCAAAGTTAGACTGTTAGGAATATTAACAAAATAAAAAATAAAAGCAAAACTTGAAATTAAGACTTTGAGAAAGAGTTTATAAGGATATTTTAGAGGAGAATTTATGATTGTCATTTGTTTATTTTTCTTAGAAATTTCCTTTCCAACTACGGAGCAGTACATGTTTGGGTATATGTCCACACACACTCCTTTCATGGTTGAGAGATGATAACTCAGTTCTCTGGAGCAAGTTTACTTTCTGTCATATGTATCCAGAAAGTTGGGAATTTTTTGTGTATTTTATTTCAGGTCAATTAATCAAAGTTATTAGACTTCACTAATCATTTACAGAACACTAATCTGTGAATGTTCCAGCAAACGCTACAGTTCACTTCAGACTCGCCCTCAGATACTCGGAGCACTCAGGTTTCTCTACGAAACCAGCGATCTGGTAGAAGCTCTAAAGCAGCATCTACTTCTGTAACTTTGCCTTCCCAACATCACATCATCGGGTAAGTGTACATTCATTAAAGCCAGAGTCAGAAATCATTCAGAAATCAAGCACCTAGGGAAGACAACAGAAAACACCATTCTCTACTCAGTTTAAAATAAAATAGGAGGAAGGAGAGATATCTTCAGAACCTTAATGTGAGATAGATTAATTAATCCCATGAATCAAATAAACTGCTATTGATAGTCAAAGTTAGGATACCGGTAGCACTATTTGTAACTCAAAAACAGTAAGAAGTTAAAGCTTATCTTGGGGAGCGGTGTCACCCACACCAGTTTTGAAACATACTCACCAGCAAGACATGGTGTGGGACTAGGGCTATGTTAGCGATGGTGGGTGGTGGGACTGAGGAGTATGTCAGAGGATCCAGATATTACTGATGGGTTTGACTGTTTTCTCAAATGATTTGTAGGACCCAACATTCTGCTCTTCTTAAACATGTATTTTATTAAGTCAAAATTATTTCTAAAAATAAGAAAAATTAATAAAGTTCAAAACAGCATAGGTCAAAGCATAGGCCAAATGAGAAACCTAGAGGCAGAGGTCATGGAAGAGTCCTGCTTCCTGGCTTATTCCACATGGCCTGTGGACTGTATTTTCTTAGACATCCAGGACCACTTGCCCCGGGATGGACTCATCCAAGTGGACTCTGCCTTTCTACATCAACAAAACATACTCAAGCCTCCTAAAGCCCCTTCCTGAAACAGCCAGGGAAGAGGCTCTTAGTTCCCCCGGCAATGGGAATATGTCAGCTATGAAATGTTATCCTCAAAATTACTCGCCCTTAAGCCTATGAGGGCAATCTTTTTATTCTGTGTCTGTAACACAGGCATGGGCTAGATACTTTCTCAGCTTTCAGATACCCAGACATGAAGGTGTTCAGTATAAACCACTTTGTTTGTGTCACAGTCTTGACTAAGGGGGTCACTCTTTGCAAGCCCAGTTAGTCTAGGCACTACTTCACAAGCTTGTCCTGCTACAGCGAATAGTTCAGGCCAGCTGTAATGCTTTCCTCTCATACAATTGTGAACTACAGAACAGTTTGTAAAATGGCATGGACAAGAGGCTGCAATTCTGAGAACCATTACATCTTAAGTCACTTACTTTTTATACCACTAAAGAGCTGACAGTAGAAATGTCTTCTGCCTCAACAAAATTATCTAAAGGTTAATTTATTACAGTATACTTTCTTAAGAAGAAAAAAAAACAGCCTTGGCTTAACAATATTAGTAACATGACTCCTAGCCTGATGGCATGACTAATGTTTAACGTTTGCATGGTTTGTCTTTAGTCGTGCAGAAAGATTTTTCAGAGAAATCGGATTTTTACTCAAATGATTACTTCTTATTTTTCATTTAGGCACTGCTGTGTTTCAAAAACAAGTTTCACAATATGGCTCAAAAGAAGTTGATCATAAAAGAATAATTTGATTAAAAAGAAATATTCAAGCGTGTGCAGGTCTTAGGTGCTACATTTTTTTCAATGTGCCGAAAATCCTCTGAGTGATGGGATGATGCTTGCTTCCATTTACGCCCTTAGAGTAAGAAGTCACCTATGCAAAATTGTTTTGAAGTGGTCAGGCCGGTTGTCTTAGGTGGGGTTTCTGATGCTGTGACCAAGAACATGACTGACCACAAGAAACTTGACTAACAAAAGGCTTAGCTAGCTTATTCTTTCACAGGACAATCTATCATCAAAACATTCAGGGAAGAAACTCACGGCAGGAACCAAGAGGCAGGGCCCATGGAAGAGTGTTGCTTCCTGGCTTTCATAGCCTACTTTCTTATACACCAGCACCACTTGCCCTGGGATAAAACCATTCACAATGGGCCCTGCCTTTCTACATCAATGATTAATCCAGAAAATGTTCCACTTGCTTGCTCACAGGCCAGTCTGGCAGAAGCCTCTCAATTGAGATTCCTCTTCCAAAATGACTGTAGCTTACGTAAAGTTGACAAAATGCTATCCATCATAGGAACCAAAATGAAAATACCAGCTCTAAAATATCCCGTTGACTAAAAAGCATGACAAATAAGCTTTTATTGGCTATTTAAAAGCTGCTTTCCCCCCAAATTCATCTTTTCAATTAAAATTGTATCACCAACTAGGTCCTAATGAGATGAAGTTTAGCATTGAAGGACTACAGAAGGAAAAAAAAACATTAATGACATTACAGTTTTTGATGTCATATACTGGAAACTTGGAATATATGTCACCTATCATTATTGGAGGGCACAGGAACCTATGTCTTTTGGGGAAAAATAAAGAAATGACAGTGAAACCTAAACAAGGGTATGCAAATCCAAATGATTTCCTTCCATACTAAGTTACAACTATACTATTGATACCCGAACTCTGAGGCTGTAAAATAAGTTTCTTCTATGGCCACTAATAGAAAAAAAAAAAAAAAAAAAAAAAAAAAAGCACAGTTTTGAAAGGAAGGCTGACCTTTGTTGCTAAATTGAATTTATGTTATCTTCAGGATGGGGTGGGAATGAGTTTGGCTAAAATCACCAGGGTGTAACTAACATGATGATTATTGCCATGTGTTAAACACCAGAGGACAAAGGCTTTCAAGTTTACTAAGTCCATTTTCATGAAATAGAGTTGCTTAGAAGTCAGGTACCCTACTATTAATGTTCACCTTAAAATGATCATTTTTTAGCCTCAGTAAGTATGTCATAATTCCAGGAAAAAACTATCCTTTATGAGTAAGAATAAAAGACAGATGGATAAAACATTATATGCAAGATGGTAGTTCTAAGGAAATCTACGAATAACATTCCATAAAAAAAAAAAATCAGTAAGTCTGAAACAGCTTTGGAGGAAGTCTGCAGAAACTGTCCTCTATCCAATACTTGCCACATCCTGACACCTGAAATGGAGTTCAGGTGGTTGGGACTTTTTTTTCTTTTTCTTTTTGAGTGAAGCTATACAGATTTCACTATAAACCTGCCATTCTAATAATTGATAAATAGTTTAAGCTATTAGCTAGGAATAATCTTGATATTTGGCATTCTTGAGATGTTATGGTAATTGGCAGAGACATCAAACAAAATATACTTAGTTTGGAAAATAGTTTCCAAATGAAATAAAACCACATAAGAAAATAAGACAGGTTCTAGAAGAGTAAATAATAAAACAAAGAAGGGAACATAAAAACATTCCAGACACAGCTTAAGAATGTTGAAAACAAATCAGGAAGAAGAAAAGGAGAAATTCCTTGTGTCTGCTTAAATCAATGTATTTCATTAGATCCCCCTTAATGTCTCTAACAGTTTCAAACTACCATTTTTTTTTTCTTTTGCCATCTGTTGTTTCTGCATCACAGTGTGTCCTTCTCTTAATTTACTATAATTAAACTTCTTCTAATTATTTCTATCAGGTCTTAGTTTATGCACATCTCTATTTAATCAACAATTGCAAATGCGTTAAATAAATAATCATTCAACTGTAAAAATAAAACAAACAAAAAAATCCATGTCATTGTTTTTGGTTAAGTACTGGGTAATATGGCTGCTTCTCACCTTCTGATACTAACCAGTGAGTTGAGAGAAGGCAAGAGGGCTCTGTCTCACTCAGTACACACAGTGCTAGAGATTAGAGAATTGATTTAGATTTCACAGGAAGACAGCCACATTTCCACAGCATAAGAAAGAAAGTACTGCTTAGCCACACAGATTAGTCTTGGGAAAACAGAGGAACTTAAGGAAGTTCACAGCAGCTAAAGGTAAGGAATCAACTCTGAAATACCACGCAGCTCAGAAATGCATCCGTCTAACTGCTATTTAAGCTGTGTGTGATCATGCTGACTAGACAATAAAAAGTCTATTATAGTGTTTAAAGTGATAATTTCAACCTATGTTGTACAGTATTTATATGAAATTTAAGGAGCTAAATCTTATTAAAAGCATAAATGTTCTCCAGTGGTATGGGAGAGGGACAGAGGCTTGCCAAATAGTCTAATGGAGAGAGTCTACAAGGAAAAATACATTCTGTCCTGCCCATTGAAAAAGAACAGTGTCAATTATATGCATAGTATTGGCACACACTATGGACAATTAGAACAAGAGACCAATTTGGATAACAAATTTCGTGTGGGTAGTATGTGGGTATCATTTCAAGGTTGAAGCTATTCTTGAGTTCTCTGCCACATGCCTGCTTCAGTAAACACCCAAGGTAGAATACTACCTAGGGATGGTAGCATTCACAAGTCAGAAAGTTAGTTGTGTCTGGTCATTTTCTTACTTCTATCTTAGTATTTCCCCTGAATCTACAATAGAAAAGGCAGTCACAAACTATCAATTCAATAATGCTATGAGTTCTGAAAAAAAGAGGTCTTGTTTTATTCATCTTCATAGCATAATGCCACAGATATGAGAAAAAAATGAAGTCATTCTAAATCCAATTCCATAGGGAGTAGACAGAAGAAAGGAGAAACATGAGGAAAATTAACCAGTTCATAACTGCTATGTGGCAAACAACAAGATGTACTTTTCTATTCCACATTTGTGATTCTAAGTTAAAACCCAGGCCCAAGTCCCATGTTATTGATTAATCCTGATAACATTATATGACACCAGGCAAGCCCAAAGCATCAAGTCCTTCTCCCTCATGACTATTCCCAACTCAAACGCTCACCTCTGTGTAATATAGTGAATAATTTATACCAACACTTTATTCAACTTAATATATATTCTTTTAAAAAAATTTTAGAATCATAATTATAAATTTCCCCATTCCCCTTTCTCCTTGAAAACTCTCCTATGTATTCCTATGAAGCTCCACACTGTCCTTCAAATTTATGAAATATTTTCACTACATGTTATTCCTTTCATATATTTTTTTCTAAATATACTCTGTTGGTCTGTATAATGCTACTTGTATGTATGTGTTTAGGACTGACCATTTGTTACTGGACAGTCGATCTGTGTGCTCTGTCCTTGAGAGTGGCATCTCTCAGTGTTGTTCCTCAGATGCCTTTAATGTTTGTGGGGGTTTGATGCATTGTAGGCTTATCCTTGGCCATTTTTGGCATGTCCACTAATGCTGTCCATGTTCAGCTCTTGTGTGGGAGACATACTGGTGAGACTTTATGGGTGCAACTTCAGACATTAGTAGGAGGCATCATTTCAGAGCAAATTCCCTGATCCTCTGGCTCTTAACAATCCTTCTGCTCCCTCTTCCACAAAATCTCCTGAGCATTCAGTGAAGGTATATTTTATGGTTATTTTCTTGGTAAAGTGTTTATTTATCTAGGTACATGGGCATTTCCCTGCCTGTTAATTATCCCTGCTGTTGGAAGCTTGGGGAACTTATGTGACAATTGCTGGTACATGGAAACATGTTCCTTTACAGAATCAATCACTCAGTGTTCCACAGAGTCACCAAGCATTCTAAGTGATCAAAAGTTGTGAATAGATCATCTGTTTAATGCTGGATCACAGCTGTTGCTGATGTGGCAATGCTTGGGGGCAGGTTCAGAAGTTAGCTGTAGAGGGTAGGTTTTTTGGAGTCTGGTATGGTAACCTCAGGAGGTTTGGACCCATAGACTTGTGTGATTCAATGCTTGGCCCATGGGGAATGGAACTACTAGGAGGTATGGCCTTGTTGGGGAAAAGTATGTCACTGTGGAGGCAGACTTTGAGTTCTCATATATATGCTCAAGCTCCAGACAGGTTGGAACTCAATGCTTTTCAGTTGCCTGATGATCAAGATGCAGAATTCTCAGCTCCTTCTTCAACCCCATGTCTGCCTGCATGCTGCCATGCTTCCTGGTGTGATAATAGTGGACTGAACCTCTGAACCTATAAACCAGCCTCAATTCATGTTTATATTTATAAGAGTTGCCTTGGTTATGGTGTTTCTTCACAGCAATAAAATCCCAAGACAGAAAGTAAGTTGAAAGTGTGTTGGGTACAGGAAAATGAATGAAAAACAATGGATAAATAACAGATCCAAGTAGAAAAAGTGTATAGACAGTAATTGAAATAGATCATGTCAACGGCGGGGATAGTCAAGTTGAAGCACAGGGGACACTCTGGAGTTCTCTCTTTCTTGGTCTTTTGGCACACACACACACACACACACACACACACACACACACACACACACACACACAAACACAGTGTGTGGCCAGATATTCAGCTCAAAAGTTTAATGGGCCATTGCCAAAGGAATGTCAGATTCTCCACTTCTTTATGGTATCTAAGTGAAGGAACGGCAACCTGTCCTACATCAGGCTTGGGTTTTCTGACATTAGTGCCATATAACCATGTACCATGTACTCACTGTCCCAATATACTTCGAGAAATATATAGGATAGTTTGTAACTTTGTCCAGGAAAACACTAAAGTAACACTGTTGTAAATGGGGGCATCATGAAAGCATCAAGCTAGACCACTCCATGGGTGGGAAAAGTTTATTGGGGAATTTGAAATTGTCAGGCTCTTTCTGGGGGTGGTAGGTAGAGAGAACATCAAAAGGCATAGAAGGCCTTACCAGTTTTAAGGGAGGATGCTGCTGTGGGACAAAGCCTGGGAGCTGAGATAGCTTGGGAGTTTGAATAGTGGGAGGAGGTTTGCAAGCCTGAACATTCCAGGACCTAGTGTAAGCACTTTGATCTGTTCCAAGCTTGTTTGAGTTACTATGGAACTAGAGGCCCTACTGCAAGAAGTGGTTGACTACAGGATAGTCTCAGGGACAAAACAGCTTTTCCTGCTTGAAGGTTTCTAAAGAATGACGAATGTGATTTTGTATCAGTTAGCAATCCTCCTGTTCAGCAGGTCAGAACTGAGCCCAGATTACCTTTGTGTGAAGCACTGTCATGCTGTAGAGCCACTTTGGACTTAACACTCTTTTTACCCATAAACAGAGTTTACATTCAGGTGGGGCACAGTCAGATCTCAACAGAAAGCAGTAGAGAAAGGAAAATAACTGCATCACCCAGGTATCACTTAAGGTTCATTTGAAAACATGAATGTTAATTCTATAAGGCAAAAACAGACAAACAAAACCAAAGAAACAAAGGAGGGAGATGTTGGGTCCGCTGTAATAAAGTACTACCATGGAGCAAGACTTGCAGCTGTTCACAAAATCAAGCAACCTATTTTTTTCCCAGAAATTTCTATTGGAGAATGCAAGAACCCACACTCAACAAGGGCAAAACACATAGAAATAAGTAGGCCAGGCCATCTCTCCATGGCCAGTAACAAGAGTTACAATTACTATGAAAGAAAGGGAAAGATCATATGGTTACTATGAGCACACTGCAATCGAGTTTAGTAAGTTCAACGGTGAGAGCTTCTTAAGGAGGACACTGTATCTTTAAAGTTGGAATGAATTATTTTCGCCAGGCACTGCCCCTAAATCTGAGACAAACAAAATCAACAACCGCTTTAGTGTTTCTGAGTGGCTTTTTGCCTAAGGGCTGCCATTCTAATTAAGCCTTCAGATGCTTAAACATGCTAATTTTACCCATTAACTTGGAGATGAAGTGGTTTCAGCTGTATCTGTGATTCATCCTTACAGAGCTTCATATACATTGTTTTGGAAAACTGATCTATATTATTTATTTATTTGCTAATCTAGGCTAAGAAAACATAAGCTCTTACAGAGAATCTTTTTATTTTAATTTCAATTTTAGGTGACCAAAGTTTTACAGGTTCAAAAATTTGAAAATGATAAAGAAAGCGCGGGGACCAGCAAAGGTGGCGCCATTGTAAGTGAAGTGAACTCTTTCAAGCTCACTTTTCTGAGTCTCCAACCGCAGCCAGTTCCATAAAGTAAGAGGTGGGGAAGCAGAGCAGGACTAAAGGTTATTAGAACAGTGAACAGTCTAGAAATATAAGGCAAGTTGATTCACTTGACCACAGATTGAAGACTGACAGGACTTAACTGTATATGGAGAAGTAACATAGCCAAGTGGGACGCTAAAAACTTAGAGTACTGAATATGATGTCACTTCCTAATAATTGACTTCAAAATGTATCCACTTTGGGTTCTAAGTATTCTTTTAAATTTGTAACTTTTTTTTTAATATTCCAGTTTGAATCAACTAAAAACAGAACTACAAATATTAGCAGCCTTGTCCAAGTTGGGAAGAGATAAACTAGTGTATGTGTGTGTGTGTGTGTGTGTGTGTGTGTGTGTGTGTGTGTGTGTGTGTTATGCTATAATATTGCTATTACCACCTATTTGATATATTTGGTTAGAGAGCGTTCCTGGAGTTTCTAACATCCAGCATGCCAGGTGAGGTTGTCTATAGCCTGAACTGAAGCAATCCTCATAGAGAGCTGGTGATCCTGAATGCTGCTATTCAGTGACATTCGTTAAGGTACAGAGGAGTGCACATAACTTAGAACAAGCAATTGTGTTATAGACCTTCACTATAGTAGCTCTGGTCTATTAGAACCCCTTATGCAAGAAAGTACACAAGGTTGGAGAATCCACTCAAAGTGGCTAAAACAAAATAACATGCTGAGAACAGGTAAAGTAAGAAACATCAGGAATAAAAGGCAGGGTAGCTTCCCACATAAGCATGATGACTTGAGTTTAGATTGCCAGCACTTACAAAGCTGGAAGTGGTACTTCATGACCATAACCTAGGAATCGAAATGGAGCATTCTTGAGGCTTCTAATACAGTAGGGGGCGTTCCTGAGGTATGCTTAGTGAGGTAACCACATCTTAAAATAAAGGGAGAAAGCAGTAGAAAATATACAACATTGACCTCTGGCTCCTGCAAGTAATATATATATATATATATATATTATATTTTTGCACACACACACACACACACAGACACACACACACACACACACACACACACACACACACACACACATGAATACACACACACAAACATAAACATACACATACACCACCACTACCACCTCCATACCTTTGTGTATTTGTCTCTGCCAGAGTCAGAAAAATATGAAGCAAAAAACCATCACCATCATTAGGAAAGACACTATGTTGTAGTGAAAGATCCTGACAGAATGTAAAAGGTCACAGAATCCCTGAAATTGGCAAGATAGATGTCAGTGTTAGCAGAACTAGCTTCACTGATTTAGAAAAATAGAGGTGCACAATGCTCTGGCCACTCCTCAAACCTGTGTGTCTGCCAATGTTCTGACCAGGTGTGTGCCCATTGCTGCACCTTCATTAGACTCTTTCCTTGTACCCCTCTCATACCCATTTCTTGAGAATAGATATTGTTTAGATCTGGAAATCCCCTACTCTCCCCTTTCTCCTTTCCCCCCTGAGGGCCTATAAAAACTGGGACCTCTTTCCCCTCGAGGTCGACTCCTCTACTCCTGCATGGGATATGAGTCGTCCCCAGAGCTCTGGCTTTCCCCGAATAAAGCCTCATGTGGTTTGCAACAAGCTCAGTCTATAGTGAGTTCTTGGGTGTCCGCTATTGTCCTGAGGCCTGAGCGAGGGGCTCCTCTCAGAGTCTTTCAGTAGTAGCTAAATAAACTGGTGACATGAAAGTGCCATGCTATGGTTACCAAGCTGGTTTTGATTGTAGAGGAGAGAGAGAGAGAGAGAGAGAGAGAGAGAGAGAGAGAGAGAGAGAGAGAAGAGAAGAGAAGAGAAGAGAAGAGAAGAGAAGAGAAGAGAAGAGAAGAGAAGAGAAGAGAAGAGAAGAGAAGAGAAGAGAAGAGAAGAGAAGAGAGAACATCCAGAGATATTTGAAATAGTCCAAAGAAGAGAGAAAGAACATGTCTAGCAGATTACACAGGGCCAGGACTATCTGTGCGAGAGAAGACAATAGAAGTGGATAGAAGTGGACAGAGAAGAAAAGGATAGTAGTGAGAGAAGCAGGAATAGGAGAGAGACAGAGAGAGAGAAACAGAGAGACAGAAAGAGACAGATAGAGCTTAGTGAGGCTAGAAGAGGAATAAATGGCTAGGGAGAGAAACCCATGGACTAGAGGGTAGGGGAAGGAGGTGAGACAGTGCAGAATGCTGCCATGGACTTTGAAATGTGTAATAGGCAATTGTGGCACTGAAAAAGCCTGGCCTGTAGGTAGCCATATGTCCCTTCTGCCAGAGGTAAGGAAATGAATCCTTTTGGAAGAAGAGAACTGGCTTTACAAGTTCCTGGAAATTGCTGGCTTTTATCTGACAGAAACCCTTCAATAGTCTCGGTTGAGCTCATTTCTGGATATATGAACTGCCTTTGAAGTTTGAGGAATTGGAGTTTCCTGTGAACCTGGTGGTATTGACTACAGACTTAGGACTGGATGCTGATCTCTGCCATTTCCCAGCACTGCTATGGCCTTGTGTCAAGCTACATATCAACTTTCACTATCCTTGTGTGTAGAATGGAGTAATAGCAATATCCCCAAGCCTGGCATAGAGTAGCAATTCTGTTAACCTGCTATTATTAATGTATGTGATTTCTTTCAGCAATATTATTACTTTATGAATATCATTACTGTGTGCTCTGTGTGAGACCCTGGAAATGGGAAGCTAGTTTCCAACAGATAGAGTTGGGAATGATTGTAAAAATCTCAATGGAATAATGACAGCATCTCTGGGGTGTGGCTATTTGTACATCTTCAGTGTTTCCCTAGGAAATGACTCTGGATGGCAGCTGCCCTCCACACATCTCTATAAGCTAGGAAGATCTCTGCAGGGAGAACATTTCTAATCCAAATTTCCAAGATGAAATGCTCCTTTTTGGATATTTATATGATATCACAAGAGGAAATGTCTACACCTGACTCATACAACCTGTTAGCTTCCATGCCCTAAATCCCCCAAATGCACTACAACTTATAATGTGTAAAATGACTGTCTGGGCTCAGCTCACACTGAACTCTAGCATGGTAAACAGAAGGCTTGCTGGCAGATAGGTAAAAGCTCATATTAGTATTTCTCAGATTCCCGGGAAATGGCTTTCTGTCTGCCAGGAAGAGCAGCTTCAGTTACCTTCAGTTCCTTATTAAAACACACATAGGCCCCACGCCAACCTCCCTGCTCTCCTCCCCCACTTTCACTCTAAAATTCCAGGTTGTTCCAGATTAAATCTAATTCTTACCCTTAGCTGCCAGCTCTCTTTATATCTGAAAACTCTTTTCCCATTTTTTTTCTCTTCTCTCTGATCCCAAGAGGAAGCCATGGTAGTTTTCTAATTCCCCAAATACCACTGCCTATTCTGTGTCTATGTAAGACACAGCCACACAACAATTTTTATTTCCAACATACTTTCTTTCTACCCATAGAGAGATCTAGGTTGGTGGTATCATTGTGTCCTTGCTTATATAACCAAAGACAGTCAAAATTCAGGTACACTAAAATATTGTGTAAAATTGTTGTTGAGGTTTGGTCTGTTGTTATGTATTGTAATGAGAAATTCTGTACCTGAAGGGAAATTCTAGGTCTATGAGTGAATTCTCACATTTACAATCTTTAGTTGAGCAAACATTGTTTCTTGATTTAAAACTACTGGTTAAATAAAATTGGCTACAGCAGATTAGTAGAGGGATTAGAGGTAGATGGGTTTTGAGTTAGCTGTTGGGGTGGAGAAGAGAAAGGAGAGAGAATAGACAAGGAGGAGAAGGAGGAAAAACAAGAACAGAGGAAGAAGCTGTCACGAGGAGAGATAGACCATGAGCAAGTATCTGGAGTATACCGCTGGAGAGGCAGCCAGGCCAGCAGTTAAAAGAGATTAGGAGTTGCCCCCAGTAATTGTCAAAGCCAAATAAAATAACCATAGTCTGAGTCTCATTTATGTGTAATCTAGCTGGGGACAAGCTTAGATTGGTTGTACTACAAATTGCCTTTTTTTTTTTTGCTTATGTGTATAAACTATATATCAAATATAAATTTCATTGTGTATAGAATCTTGTTTGATCAAGAAATTGCCTCATCAAATGTACATGTGAGTATCTCAAAATCTAAAACAGTCAAAATAATCTGAAACCCTGAATATTTCTGAGACCAAGATTTGCTGAGCCAAGACCCATGGTGCAGATCAGCTTGCTGGAAGGAAGAACATTCAGATAGGTTTCTGGGATGCTAGTGCTACTTTGTCACCATTCTATGTAAATCCCAAAACAACATTAGAAACAAGAAGAGGTGACCCAAATCCCTAACACACACTGCAGCACCCTGGATAAGCAGGTTCCTGAAAAGGGGAAGATTTAAACCATCAGTGACTATGAGTGTGTGTCACGCTCTTAGGCAACTACAGCTATCCTTAAGTGAAAATAGATGAACAGAAAATGCACAGGAGTCAGGATAGTAGTGGGAAACAGCCCAGCATTTCAGTATTTCTCAGGTGAAGCCCTCAAGGCTTCATCGAAGCTCTCTGTCCCATACTTCCCCAAACAACTGTGCTGTCAGTGTTCAGGCAGCCCGGTAGACACCTCAGTGAGACAGAGTTCTAGACAGGCCAGCTCCTGCTCCTGCCCAGGATTGTAGACACAAGGAAACACACAGCAGTACAAGAGTTCACACAAAGCACTGTGTTCTGATTCCGTTGCCCAAGTAGAAAATGTTGATATATTAAAACTTCTGTGATTATTTTCCTGGGATGTTCTAGCAGTTACCTTCTTTCAAATTAGCTAAGAGTGTCACAAGCATTTTAACTGGGAATAGACTTGCTTTAACTGTATGAAAAGACAGACATATGTTTTAAACAATGCTAAGAATGGGTGCCAATACATTTGAAGTCATAAAGCTCTTTATATTGATCTTCTGTTGTTTAACTTTGTGGATGTCAAACTTCCTGTCTTCACATCGGCAAAAGTGGTATTTGAATACTCAGCTAATCCCATGTTTTAGAATGTAGAGCCTTCAGTGCTTAAAATAATAAAAGCGTCTTACATCACCAGAGGTGAGGACTCTCAGGCAGTTCTTCTCATGGAATGAGGCAGGAAGCAGGCTGGGTTTACACTGGTCCCTTGAAGACTTCAGCTCTCAACTGCTTCGCTCCATTCCCAGCATAGGGTCCTTTCTGTCCACCCTCAAACAAGCTGTGGCCCGTCTGCTTCTTTCCCCCTTGCATCTCTATTTCTTTCTCTCTTCCGTCTTCTACTTTATAAGGTCCTCTGTGCATTCTTTTTGCTTGGGTGGAACACATTTGTCTCCTCTAAAGAAGAGCTAGCTGCCTGTCAATGTTTAATTTCTGTGTGCTCTCTAAGTCACGGGTTTGTCAAGACTGACATATAGAAACTTTTGAAGAGATTTTCTTTCTGTCACAGGATGGTATGAAAGAAGAAGACAGAGACATTGAACTGTGCCCTCTTTTTGCTTTCTCGGGATCATTGGGAGTCCAGGGCTTTATGCTTAAGTCAGAACCAGCCTGCTATGGAGCAGGCCAGGCTCTTAAGCCAAGGCCAGTCTTAAGAGGCCAGAAGGGTGTCATTGTCTTTTTAACACAACAGAGTTTTAAATACAGGTTATTGATGTCTATCGAGATAAGTAAATACCACTAGTTTAAAAGCACACATGCACACACAGATAAGGATCAGCCCAAAGATCTGTTGCGTTTAATGTCATTTGTATCAAGCTACAAATCTTCAAAGCAATCACAAAATTGCTGACAGGGTGATGCATGCCTGTGGTCCCAGGAACAGAGGCAGGAAGACTGCTCTAAGTTTGAGGCCAGTCTGTCCACATAGTGAATGCAAGTCACCATTAGGGGACTACATAATGTGACCCCGTCTCAAATCAAAGGGGAAATAAATCACCATCACGAACAACAACAAAAATGCCAAACAACCAACACAGTGATTGACTGTGCCCTAACACAGCAATGACCAGTGGAGGAGTCGTTTACACAGAACCTGCCCTTTATGTCACAGAGAGAGAAGATGCTGGTGTCACATCGGTTTTGAACTAGAGTAACAACCAAAAGAATATTACACTCTGCTGATCATAAAGAATTTTTGTCAGTCCTCAATACTAGCACTAGTGATCACTCTTATAGAAAATATCAGCAGATTACAATCAGATGTATAAATAAACTATTTTCTATAATGGAAAGAAAATGTTTACATCAGCCACTGAGTGTCCCAACAAGGGTGAACTGGTGCCTTTTGGAGTCTCAGAGGCTTTGTGTGTTCTTTAGTAATACTCCAGACTTCCAGCTTTAATTTGGGAGGTTCACTCAGAACTAACAAGAACAGAGTTATAAAACAACACATTGGGTAGAATTCAGATGACCTGAACCAAGCTGGGCTTTCTTACTCAGAACACCATAAAGGGACACTTTGTCATTATTACACATATAACAGACACTGCACTCTTGTTGTGATTTCAGAATGTCACAGATTATTGCCTTTGTGATGGAAGGAGTTGTAACATCCTTTGCTGGCTAAGGGTTAGTTTGCATAATGGCCCCTGCCATATTATGCAGTCATTTTAGGGGCAGAGATGAAAGTTTCAAATTCCTCAAAAGGAATTATTCACAGGATAATGATTGTTGTCAAACAGGATAAGGCCTCACTTTCTGACAGATTCTCAGAGGTAAGTGTTCCACAGACAGCAAACATAAAATTCTCCCTTCCCAGACAGCTCTTTTGAAGGAAGAGCTGTCCTTCTTCCCACTGAAAATTATTATACGATATAAAACCTGTCTTCCCAAGTTTTCCATTAAGAAACTGATTTGTAAGCTGCAGGAGGATGGGAAGTTTGTCATTTACATGTTTGATAGCAATGAACATGCTGAAAATATTCACTTTATATATAGCCACTGTCAGGTACAGCTGCTAACTAAGGGCTTTATCTCTTCTCATTCACAGTTATCATCAGCATAACTACTCCATCATCTTCCCAGAAATCAGAGCTGGAGCTCAGAAAGAAGAAACCGTCCTCTTTCATGTCCCGTGAGGAAGATCAGAGGGAAGGTTTGTGTCAATAGAACTCTTTGGAATATTATTCTCTCCCAGAACAGATCTCTCCACTCTCACTAGGAATCTCTCCCTCTTCATTCACTGAAACATTGCCAAGTGATTTTTGGTCATGGTGATGCCCTCACTCCCAGGGATGGCAGAATACAGAGATGATATGCTAATTGCTTAACGAGTTGGTATGGAGTAGAGACCAGAGGTCCATGCGGAGCCAGGCAATGTCTTTAGGTCCAGACCACAGCGAGAACCGACACCAGAGAGATTCAAAAGCACACTGAAGGAATATTGTTAGCAGGGTTAGGCAGGGATGGTTCTGGGACACAACACATTACAATGTTTGTACAACTGTTCCACCGGATAATGTGTCAACGTTTATATAAAGGAAGGAAAATTCATCTCTTCTTTGGGGTTTCCATTCCTATTCAACAAAAGAGAGATCTGTATGGCATTTCATTTAATCATGATATCAAGATTTAAAACTTCCCCTATGGAATTTCTGTCCTAAAAAACCTGAAAGGATACCAAAATAATGGGATGCTACTTCTTAGGAGTTTTGCTGTGTTATTCCATCAACATACCAATAATAACCTTTGTAAAAGTATTACTGCATATACCTGAAAAGAGTGAAGCATAAGTAATTATATGCACACAGGGCAACACTGTCCTTTGTCCAGATGAAGTTTTCCCTAAATCCTGGGAATCATCTTTGCTTCAGAATGAATGCCCAGGCGAGGGCCCTTGACTCCTCCTCTAGGTCTGATCTCTCTCCTGTACATCTTCTGCATACATAATCTTATATGGCCTCCTAAGGCACTTTACCTTATCTAGTGTGTCAGACCACACACTGTCTGCCTCACTTTGCCATCCGTAGTGCTACCTGCTAAGCAAGCCAGTCTTTTTATTACTTTCCATTTTTTCTATTAATCCCAATTATAATTGAAACATCATTAATTCAGATTTTGTGATTCTATTTCATACCTGTATGTCTAGTAACAAGAAGCATGATGGTACATGCAACCTGTCTGCTAAATACATAAGTTAATATTATACATATTTTAGGCCTTCAATGTTAAGGGTTTTGAGACAGTATTAGAAAACGCAGGAAATGCATTTAAAGATGAGCAACATGCCGATTTTTTTCCAACCTGGAAACTGTAAAGTGCTCTCCTTGTAGTGCCATCCCAACTGAAGACCTTAGTGTTTGCTCAGGCTTCTCTGACTGCCTCTCCCTGGCTTCCTTATGGTGGCCATAGACCTGTACAATAGGTCATCTCTCATAATTCTGACTCCATGGATTCAAAACCACATTGTAATCTGGTGTCTGGTGAGGGTTCAAGTATTGGTTCATAGACTGAAGTCTTGTTGCTGTTTACTTACTGGGTTGAGGGAAGGCCCCGACTTTGTTAAGTCATCACCTGTAAATACTACCACTGTGGAGATTATGGTTCATTCTATGCATTTGAGAACAGAACACATACCGTCATCTATTACATGCAACATAGTGAATACACGGCCACTGTCAGCAAATGGTCAGCAGCACTTGGAGCTATTACTCCCACTCCTATATCAATTAGAACAAGACCACACTAAGTCTGTGAGGCAAGTCTTTCCTTAGGACTGATCTTATTCATTTGTTGGCTCCTATATGCATTATTTCTTACACTTAATCATATCAACATCTTAAGGACACATTATACATCAACTTCAGCATTCTCACCCAATTTCCAATAAGGTAAGTTTGACATTAAAATATCACATTTCAAATGAGTTTCCCACAGCATGCTGAGACCACACATGGAGACCCATTTCCTGAACCATTATCAGTCTTCAGAGGAGAGTCAAAAACACTCCAGCTAATACTGGGCTGTTGAACCACGATTTAATAAAATGACTGGATTTAATAAAATAACTACACTCTGCATGGATTTCAGGATTCCCTTCACAATGCATACAGAATTTCTTTATAAACATGTACCTCTAACTCACTAGCACTGCGAGGTATGAGAAATAAGGAAGGGAAAGACAATGAGTTATTTGGAACCTTTCAGCTAAGGACCATTTTAATAAACTTATTTCTTGTAAATATATCCTACATACATTCCTAAATTTGTTGTTTTTCTCTCCTTCTAAATTAAGTGTTCTTCCAACCAAAAACTTACTACATTAGTTTAATAGAAGTCTTTCAAGTTTACTACTTGTGTTTAATAGATATCCTTTCTTTCTAATGGCTTTCAATATTGTAAATGCCCCAAATCCAACTTTTTCTAATAGTGTCTATGTTCTGCTCTTTGACTCATTAACTTATTGCAAGTGGGAGAGATTGCTTATCTAGTGCTATAAACACTACTGTACAACCAAAAGCAAGCAAACCCGAATGATAAGCAACTCAGATGATAGTGCAGCCGTGCTTCAGAATGCATTTAAAACACATGCGTGCATGTGTGCGCACACACACACACACACACACACACACCACTAAAATGAATTAAATTCCAAAAACTAGACTCAGTGTTGAGCCATCTACTAGACCCGGTTTCTTGCTCTCTCATCAAAGCAGTGCCAAAAGGAGTTTTCTTTGAGTTAATTTTCCTTTCTTACATTGAGAAAGTATGTTTGCTACAGAAAGGAGGACTAGTGTAAGCAACTTTCTAATATGATAGAACATATTGCTTCCATATTTTTTTGCCCTACATTTGATACTAAAGACTCACTCCACAGTCAGGATACTATATACCATCATCCCAAAAACTTAAGAGTACTTGCTTAAAGGACTAGAGCAGCAGATCAGAGGATCAGAGTTCAATTCCAAGCACCCATGATAAACAGCTCATAATCACTTTTAACTCCAGCTTCCAGAAAACAGAAGCCCTCCTCTTCTCTCCGCAGGCACCCAAATATATATACACATGCCTATGCCCAGGCACTACATGTATAATTAAAAATAAAGTTAAAAAGAAATCCAGATTTAAAAATAAGTCCAAGATGCCTCACTCTCTAATATAAAAAGTTACAGAGTTTGCAAATAATGTATGATAATACAGGCCTGTTTTAGTCAGGTTTCTATTCCTGCACAAACAATATGACCAAAAAGCAAGTTGGGGAGGAAAGGGTTCATTCAGCTTATACTTACACATTGCTGTTCATCACTTAAGGAAGTCAGGACTAGAACTCAAACAAGTCAGAAAGCAGAAGCTGATGCAGAGGCCATGAAGGGATGCTACTTTCTGTCTTGCTTCTCCTGGCTTTCTCAGCTTACTGTCTTATAGTACCCAAGACTACCAACGCAGTGATGGCATCACCCACAATGGGCCCTCCCCCCTTGATCACTAATTGAGAAAATGCCTTACAGCTGGATCTCATGGAGGCATTTCCTCAAGGAAGGCTCCTTTCTCTGTGAGAACTCCAGCTTGTGTCATGAAGTTAAAGTGCTTACTATGAGTGAATACGTGTGACACACAAAATCAGCCAGTACAAGCCCATACTAAGCAACCCTACATTCTTAAAATATCAAATAAAATATGACATATATGTGCATTTTACTAGATAGAGCAACAAAATCTATAACTACTATATTTTGATGAGTAGTGTTGATACTCAGTTTATTGACTCTTTGAGTGTAGACTCCATGAATAGAAAGGGTGGCTGTAAATTGCTATAATAGATATGAATTCTTAGACCTGAGAGCCTCCTTAATTTGACTAAAGATAGAGAACTTAAGCAATCACTTTAATCAATCAAATTTTACTTACAAAGAAAAGTCAACTCCTTTGGCAATGTTCAAAAGGGAAAGGTCAGAACTAGTGCAAATCGCAATATAAGGCATCACAAAGTTTCTAAAAATCTCTAAAATCGCCAAATGAAAATTTAAGCATATTGTACACTACAGTAGAAAATCAGAATCTTCTATGAATACAGGGAACAAAGACTGGATATCTTCATGATCCTACTGAAACCCTTTATGGTGCTGGAAAAATACTAAGGAGAATTCTCAACACTGTGGTAGAGACTGCACATCGGGTCATCTAATATATGACAGATAAGGAAGCAAACATAATTCCATTTACACAAGATAAAGCTAGGCATTTCTTTTCACAGTTAATGTGGCAGCCGGTGTACAATTTAGTTATATGTCTACTATGTGAAAAGGTTACTTGAAGAATTAACTGTTACTAAAAAACTCACAGATTGAAGGTCAAGTTTATTACCAGCAGTTGTGTGATTTTTTTAATAGATATTAGCTGTAATTCCTTCTAGTCTACCACAGTCAATAGATGACAAAGCTTACCCAAACCATTTTTATTTTAAATATAGAATGTGTATACCCAGTGTCACAGAACACAAGTGCAGCTCATTCGTATCCTCCACTGTATAAATGACTTCCTAGTCTTTCAATAAGTAACAGTATCATCCACCTACAATATGTCTTCCAGAGTCCTTTAAATATCATCTAGTATAGAAACAATTCATAAAGTTAAGTGCTTACTATGAGTGAATATTGTGACATTGTTCTGAATGCGACATTCAAAAATTACCAACAGGAACGGGGATTACTTGCGGCCTTATTTCTTGTTATGTAGATTAGAATTTATGATATAATTTGTATGAAATTACACATAATGGATTCATGAGAACAGATATATTTTTTTCCACTTTTAGCAATGTTAAGGTATCAGTGAAGATGTTTGCATTGTTCTGTGCCTTGTTCCATGATTTTTTCTTTAATTTGTTTAATCTCTAGTGTGGTCCAATATTATTCTCTGAGTTACTTTCTTGTGGCCCAGAGCATCATTACCTTAGTGAATATCCTATAAACATATAGAAGGACTGTTCTTCCTGTCATGGTAGACCCCCAGCTCTTTATTTAATATAGTGTTAATGGCAGGTCTGTAAGTTTTGTTGATGGTCTTAGTATATCTTTTCTGGCTTTTATCTATTCTTTATTTCATTTATAGAAATAGTTACATGAAAGTCTCCCAACTGTGTTTATAAATTCAGTTATTTCATTCTATGTTAAATCTAGTAAATAAATATAGAAATGGCATACCATTTTACTAATTGTTCCTTCTTTATAAAATACTCACCCTTCTTTACTTAGGTAAAATACAGCGTGTGTCTTTAGTTTCTGTGAGTCGTCGTTTTCCACCCCTTCTATTTTAATCTTATCACATTATCGGGTTAAAATGAATGTACTTTATATTTTAGGCCCTTCCAGAGAATAATAGTCTTACATAGTCTCACAACTGTGTTTATAAATTCAGTTATTTCATTCTGTCTTAAATCTAGTAAATAAATATAGAAATGGCATCCCATTTTACTAATTGTTCCCTTGCTTAATAGGTGAAATCCCATGATGAATGAGCAGCTGTCCAGTTGAAAGGCTTCCATTTGAGGAATGAAATGATAAGTCCACTCCCTGTGATAAATTGCATATTGTTTGATCTTATACTTACGTTGAGTATGGGTAGAGACTAAGAACCTGCCCCCATGGTCAGGGGAGAGGGTAGCAGTGAAACCAATGAATGAATGCTTATCCACATGAACTGTTGCCACCTCTAAAACACTACAGAAGTGTATGGAAAAAATAAACATTCCAATGTCATCAGTAGAACTTCTACCAGGGATTAGAAGATAATTGGTATCCAAAAGTAACCTTTGCTATAGTTTCCTAGGTGACTCCATGTAACCACAAAACGAATGAACATTAACTAGGTAGGAGCAGGCAGAGACATACTACAGATGTCTGTGGGGCATCTTCCCTGCGGAGTTACTTCTGTTCATAATAAAAATGTTGGATTTATTCCTATATCTCCAGGAACCTCAATATAACTAGAAAGAGAAATTTACACGTGATGTATTTTGCACATCTGTAAATAGAGGCATACTTGAGGGTGACACAAAATTTCATGCATAAGTTACTTCATGGTAAGTTACTACAAGTAAGCTATAACCTACACCTTTTATTTTGAGACAGATACTCATTGGGCTACCCAAACAATTTTTGCATTTGCTCAACAGCCAGGCAGGCATTTAACTTGAAGCCCTATTTTTTGTTTTTTTTTTATTTTTTTGTTTGTATGTTTCTTCATACTTCAAAGTATCTGGTATTACAGGGGCATGCTACTAGATTCAGTTCTCTGAGATTTTATATCAAAATTGAAACCATTCACCCCATCTGACCAGACTGGAACTGGTCATGGATGCAGTTGTCTTTCCTAATGCTCATTAACGCCCATTATATGTCTACCTCCACTGAAGTAAATGAGTGGGAAGAACCTGATGGTCCTGACTTCCCTCACTATGCAAAATACACAAGGGATGCAATTTAAGGAAGGAAACTTACTTTGGTTCATAGTTAGAGAGGTTTTGATTCATAGCTGGCTAGAAATAGTGTTTTTATCTCATATGTCAAGGCACAAATACTGTTGCTGTAGAGGAAAACTACTCATTTCAAGGCATCCAGGAATCAAAGAGAATAAAAGAGATCCAGGGCTTTCCGATAAATATTCAAAACCTTGGCTCTGTGATAAACTTCTGGCAACTGGGCCCAATTTTCTACAGTTATATGTTCTTCTTCTCACTTACATATTGAAAAATTGAGTCCAATAATGAATTAAGCTATAGACCGTGTCTTGATCTGTCTCTGGAAACATGTGGAAGACCTACCCATGGATGAACATCCCAAATCTCCTAGTTATCTCTCAATTAAATGAAAGCGATAATTAAGACAAACCATCATGAATAGTATTACAAAGGACAGTTTGTGGAACATATTTGCTAATTACAATATCTCTTTAAAATATGGACATATTTGAATATGATTTAATAATATGTAAGGAAAGGTTGCATAGGCAACATTGTAAGCAGCTATGCAGTAATGGTAGTCACACACTATAGTTAAGTGGTAAAGAGATACTGAGAGTAAAACAAGGTATCCTCTCTTCTGTTTTGATTTTGTCTTATGCTACAGGGTCTCTATTTTATGTAGCTCTGGCTAACCTGGAACTTTTTATGCAAACCAGGCTGATATTGAACCCACAGGGATCTTCCTGCCTCTGTTTCCTGAGTACTGGGATTAAAATTTGACAAGATATCTTCATTAACTCAGTTTTACCATATGCTTGAAAGAGCAGAATGTCACTCTTGCCTTGTTAACCTAGCTGGAGGAGTGGACACCTGAAAAGTGGAAAGGCAGTGCTGACAGTGGCAATTAAATTATATGCGATGCTGTTGGAGGGGTCCAATTGCAGGAAGCTGGGGGGAATTCTAATAATTTGCTAGCTTCTTTTGACTCTTGGGTTTTAGATATTCTCTGCTATACTTATAATTCAGTATGAATTCAGAATCATTAACGAGCTGGTAAAATGAACAATGATGGTCAAATATATTGATACATTAAATGGAAACCTGCTGTGAACTTAATGCCAATAAAAATGGCTATGCCAAAAGAAAGAAAGAAAGAAAGGAAAACATGACAAACTAAAACAAACAAACTGCAACAAAACCCTTTATTTGACAGACTACAGCCATAGGCCAATTCCCATGAATAGCTTTCATGCACAAGTATATGTACAAGTAGTGGGAAATCAAAAGACAAAAATAGGAAAATAGATTCTATAGCATTACGGAATGGAGTAGTTCAGTGTTTATACTCTTGTTTTGTTTGTTTTTGTTTGTTAATTTTGCAGTGGCTTATGGAAAGGTTATCCATATGTACTGGCAAGGTGTTTTGGGATTTTTGTTTGCTTGCTTGTTTGCTTGTTTGCTTGCCTTGCCAACTGGATATAAACTAGAGTTATCTGGAAAGAGGAATGTCAAGAAGTTGATTCTATCAGATTGTCTGTAAGCAATATGGTAGGGGATTTTCTTTGTTAGTGGCCAGGGAGCCTACTTTGAGCAGTGTAATCCCTGGGCTCTTGGTCCTGGTGGGATAAGAAAGCAAGCTGAGCAAAATTTCCTGCTGTGTTTGGGACTTTTAAGCAAAAATGAAATATTTCCTCCCAGTTTTCTTTTGGTCATGGTCTTTATCACAGAACTAGAAACATAACTAAGACATTGTGATTATATCTTGAAGTCATAGCTCTACCATATCAGTGCTTTGTGAAGGATAAATATGAGGCATCTATGACAATTAACAAAGCCCCAGCTGTACCCTCCCTCTGCTGTGAATAATTCATTTCTCAACAAGAATATCTTGTTTTGGTTTCAGAAAACTTCCTCTTAAGTGCTGGAATATTTTCGAATCACAAAATGTCTTTGTTTATGATGGCTCCTTTGGGTCATACTTGAAAGTTTCCATTATTGATGTGAGCTATAAATTATCCAGGCCATGTGATATCAGCTTGACTTCCAGATAGGGGCTTTGGGGATAGGCAGGCTCAACTATTTGCATAATTAATTGAAACCCCAATAAACCTCTGGTCTTTAGCACTTGAGTGAGTTTCTTAGATAGACCATACACTATGTTACATACTGCCACTTCTGATGCTGAAGCATCATGTCTGGATGACCCCGGAAGCTCCCAATATAGACGTCTGCAACACCCTGCCCTGCCATCATGTATATTTCCCTGCAGCAAAATGTACTTCTTCATAATCAAGCATAACTGATTAATAACTGATTAATAACTTCTAGGGAATACCATTACGTCCTCCTACAGAAAAAAGATAAAATTGGCATGTGAACTCTCAGACTTGTAGTTGCTTACTAAACTAAGCGGGCTGCTGCATAGAATGCCCTGCTTATAGTTGGACCTAACGCCTTGCACTAGCTTCAAAAGGCTGGTCTGGCTTGTCATTCTGAACGACTCTGCCCTGGAACTTTGGTATTTGACTACATCTGCGATATTAAAATATGTATGAATAATGTCACCACTTTTCAAACATTGCAAAAACCTTATAACCCTTTAACTCTACTTAATCCCCTCTAGGTCCTATTTTAATTGTTTAATTTCCATATTGTTGCTTATTGTTTCCTATAAACCACAGTTATTATTTCATACAGTCAATATTAATTTTGATATGCATATTGTTATGCTTCCAGTTCCTGTATGTTTTTTCCTGAATTTCTGAGTGTCCTGCTGGCATTGTTTTCCCCTTTTGTATGGTTCCTTCTGGTATTTCCTTTAACACGGGATTACTAGAAACAAATTCTTCTGTACTTTCTAGTTGTTTAGCAATACCCTCATTTTATTACTTCAATTGAATCATAATTTAATATAAAATGAACTTTACAGTTTGATTTTAGTTTCTTTTATAGTTTGGAAATTTCAAGCCATTGCATTGTGTCTCTATAGTTAAAGTTTGAGTGGTGAGAAAAATAAAAATAAGACATAAAAGAAGGTAGTTATGGATCTAGGTTCCAAATTCACTTTACCACTTATTATTTCCAAAGAATTGAGTAGTTTAGTTAACTTACTTCAAGGCTGTTATTTTTAAAGTCTATAAAAATTTAAATGTATATATCTTTAATCCTTCCTTGTACTTCTAAAATTTTGTGGGTTTTGTTCCCTGTAAATTAAAAAGAAAAAGGCACAGAAATCTCTTAAACAGCTGCCTAAGGAGAGTATCTTAAAATATTTCATATAATGGTATCATAGTGTACCATACTATAAACATTTTCGTTTTGTTTATATTTATCAGCAATGCTTCAAAAAAAATAACTTCGGATGACACAGGTTATATCATGCTTAAGGACAGATAAAGACTTTTACTCCCAATATTTTACCTTGAGGTCTCAGCCTCTAAAAGAGTACTAGAATAAAATGTTCATTCTATGGTTTTGCAGATCTGTCCCACTATATTTTCAACAAATGAGCAATACCACTGCCTGTGGCATCTGTGAAAGGAGATTACCATCTTATTAGAAAACCTTCGGCTCTTAATAACACATTCCCAAGTGTGCCAGTGCATAACCATTTGTCTGTTCTACTTACAACATTTGGCCTAAAAGCACTGCATCAAAATGATAATGCTTCCCATACTCCTGAATTATAATTGTGTCTCTAGTAATTGACTATCGGATACCCACTCATTTGATTAGCTGTCCATTAGCGTTTTTCTCTACTCACTGCCTCACTAATCTGTCTGAAGCTATAAACACTAATCAACACAGCAAACACTTAGAAGGTGCAGCAGAAAAGTGCCCTCTCTTTTCATGTTAGATATGTTTCCGCTGAGAGTATTGGGTAAATATGATTTGGAGAGATCATTCATAAACTAAATGTTACTGTAGATTATAGAAATTACGCAACTACTGAATTATCACAACAGAAGTCCTAACAACTTGTTTAAGATGAAGAAATAGTAAATTCATTTTTCATCCTTCCTGGGGTTTAGAAGGCTGCCTTTTATGTTTGAGCCTGATATCATATAACCTATTCCAACACTTCCACAGTGTGAATGACGACACGCATATATAACTGACTTTTACTCAACATCATAGTGAGGAGCCAACAGGGCTAAGGGTTAGAATCTATTAATGCAACAATCAGTTGTGCAACAGCCTCATAGCACTGTGTTTGCCAGAATGCCTCACAGGAGCTGAAAACTTAAGTTCCTTCACTGCTGTGTGTAATTGATATGAAAGACATCATCAAATTTAAAATGTACTATTAATTATATATCATAAAATTTCTGATAATTTGGTAATTCTATAGAAATTGGTCACCTGAAACGTGTACCTGAAGCAGAGCATAGATTCTTATCCTAATAGGGATCCCCGTTCACAGTCCTCAGCATTAGGGTTTGTTCCAGGATGCAAAATGGAACCAAGTTTATTATTTACATGCTAAAATTTATACCACATTTAATTAATCACTGTTTTAGGTATCAATTTTCTCTTCCAGAGACCTGAGGGTAAAAACTAAGGATTTCATGTTAATTGTGAATTGTAGAGTCATTGTGTTTTTCAAAACAATTTTTTTATGGCAGTTTAACTCAAGATATGTGATATAGGTCATAAACACTATTCAACTGTAGCACTTTAATAGAAATGCCCACTAGCAGTCACTTGGTCAACAGCTGTGTCAAACTGTATTAGTGATTCAATTTGAACAAGTGTCTTAAGTGACTTAAAGGTGCTGCAGTTCCATTCTGAAGCAGCTGACTCATTATGCTATGTGTTTAAGATGTACATATTTGTCCATAGCACTATTGGATTATTCTCCTCTTAGAGAAAAGGCATAAATAATGACAATTTAAATTAATGAAGTATAAAGTTCATGAATAATCTAAATTATGCAAATTCAACAGCATTAGTATTCATTGGAATTTAGAGATGGCCATGCCATGCCTGAGGAAACTGAAGACAAATGAATGGGAAAGTAGACAGCTCTAGTCATTGGGTGGTATAGCTGCTTGGACATGTGCACATGTGCGAGCATGTCCATTCATGTCAATGTGTGTAAACTTTATTTACTCTCTCTTCATTCTGGGAAAGGGATTCTTTCTAATTTCTGCTTGAGACACTTCTTGCACTCTGAAAAGTTAAGAGTGGAGCCAGCAGCATTATCTTTCATGAAGTCAGAGTGATGATTACAGATGTTGTTTTCTCAATGCCACCTCACCAAGGGTAGTCCAATCATCACAATAGAATCATCTTGCTATAATGACTAATATAGTTATTAATACTACTAGTAACTACTGCTTGATCTTCAGCATTAGAAACTTCTTCCAGAATCTTCCAAAATAATGGTGAAAAGGGAACAACTTCTTCTTGTACTTCTTGTTCTCATTCTTGTTCTTGTTCTTCTTGTTCTCGTCCTCATCTTCTTCCTCTTCCTCTTTCTCCTCCTTCTCCTTCTCCTTTTCCCTCTCCCTCTTCTGCTCCTCCTCCTTCTCCTTCTCCTCCTTTTCCCTCTCCCACTCCCTCTCCCCCTCCTTCTTCCCCTTCTTCTCCTTTTTCCCCTTCTGCTCCTTCTTCCCCTTCTTCTCCTTCTCCTTCTTCTTCATTTCTGCTGAGAGACTTGTAAGAATCAAAGCACAACCTGGGCTATTTTAGGATGGCACAGTGGGAAACGAAGGGGGCAGGTGGATCTCAACATTTTAACTTTCTGGTTCCATGTTCAGAAAGCTTTCTACAGTGTTTCTGAGTCAACTTACCTACTTTATATAAACAAGATTCATGTCTGAATTGAGTTTTCATGTTCAGATCCAAAATAGCTCCAGATAATATAGTTATTTTTAAAAGTGAAGATTAAAACATTCTATGTGAAATTTATCCCTGTCAAGGAAGAAGGAATTTTATAGTCCATTCACGTGGACTTGCATTGGGATGAACATTTCTTTCTACTCTTTCAGTTAGAGCTCATGTCCTAACAGCAGATGTGTAGGCACAGTTTTATTTGGTACTTGAGAAAAGGGAAATGTACGAGAAAGAGAATTCAGACAGCAACAAAATCATTTAGCCATCCTGTATGTATATGTTTTTATGTAATCAAAAGAAAATTTAGTCAAACATAATTCATTACAGCTTCTAAAGTACATTTTGTCAGTGATAACAGACCAAACAAAGACCGAGGCAAGACTAGATTCTTTCCATCTTAGTATAGTCACAGAAATCAAATAATTCTTAGCAGGTTCTGAACATGTGTGTGTGTGTGTGTGTGTGTGTGTGTGTGTGTGCATCTCTGGTGTATGTGATTATGCATGTGTGGATCTGTATGTGTCTATCTGTATTTATCTGTATGTTTGTTTGTATGTGTGTCTGTGTATTTATGTATGTAGTATATGTTAGGTTTTATCTTTTATCTATTCCTTCCAAAGAATTTGGCACATAATGATATTATATACTATTCTACAGGATATTTTGTGGCTTTAAAATATAAAATTGACACATACAGTATTAACATTTGTGCCTGAATTTTTAAAAAAATCTTCAAAGTTTCTCTGATAAAATTTGCCAAATGTATGAATCTTTTGGGCATATATAGATTCCCAGGGTAAGTCCAATATTAATATTGTTAGCAGAATTGGACTTTTGAGTTTTTAATATTTATGTAAAAAATAGTCAATCTCATGAAAATTATGAAAATGATAAATATTCTCTTTGAAATTCTAGTTGTGCTGGAAAGATAATATTTCATTTCTATTGAACATTTAAAATCACAGTAAAGCCAAGGTATATAATTTTTGATGATATAAAATTTTTCATTATTCATTTTTTATTTCTAACATTAAAAATTAACCATATTATGTCATTAAGACACTTATTGCATGGAAATAAATGACGTCACTGATTAGTTTAATATGTATTTCATCTTAAAGGGGGGTTGGAATGTAAATGTTTTATATTTTATTTATATTTTCTTGAGTAGAAGGAAGCTAGGCATTGCAGATTTTAGAGGTCCAGACAAAAGTCTGTCCAGTGAAATGGGAAATGAACCTTTCCAATGCTATTTCCTTCTCTGTGATGGCTGACCATCTCTTCACTTGTCACAGAAGCTTCAGCACATGTGGCAATAGAAATTCCTGTCCACCAGGGCCTGATTCTCTAGCCACAGGGTTCCTCAGAGTACCACAGAGTGCCACAGAGTATGGAGCTCTCTTTAACATGATGGCTGGCATGAAGATATTTTCTATAGAAAAGAGTTAGACATGTTTTTGACAGTATCTAAGATGCTAAACACTTTTCAATAATGAACTGCATACTTTAAATCAACTGAAGACCATATGTGTCATTCACTAGATCTCCAAGTCCTATGGTATCCCAACTCTATAATACAGATCTGATTCAGATTCATTGATTTCTCCACACAAATGGCGAGTATTACTTTAAATGTAGACAGATAAGTGATATGTAAAGTCAGCATCTAAGGAGAATGTAAGGTCTCAGATCAGCAGGAAATCACCTCATGCCTAGCAACAGCTATGGTTCAATGACAGTCTAGTGATCTTAACTTTTCTTCTAGGGGGCCATTGGCATAAGCTTGACAAGTAGACTATAGTGATGGAAGGATCAAATGCAGCTGTCTGTGATGATTTCTGGAGAGGTAGGCGTAGCCCTAGCTCTGAAATGGGGAAGTTGTCTTGGTTCAGTATTATATCATTGCAATGAGAAAAATAACTAATACACCAACGACTTACTATTCTGTGCTTACTTTGGGCTAAGCATAAATACAGACAGATGGTAGACACACATATACTCTATATAATTACATCTAATTAACTATCTACTTACTATTAATATTGGATTGTAAGAGAAACTATGGAAATGCTTTATATGTAAATCTAATACATTTATGTGTGTTTATATATAAATATATGTAACAAGATACATATATTCATATTTATAACCTATTTATCAATATAAAATATGTACAATAAGACTGGCTTTGTTTGTTTATCTTGCTATTCATATTTTATATGCTTAGAATATTAATAGGCTGATTAATTGCCAACTTAAAAACGTATTCACCTGTGAATCAGCCTCTTGGCCTACAGGTGGAGTTATGTTGATTTAATTCATTGATTTGAGAAGACCCATCACTGTAGGTGTCATAGGATCTGGCCAGGATCCTGGACTATAGAATGGGAAAATTCAATTTAGCCAAAACATGCATTCATCACTCTCTTCTCTGAGGCAATATGATCAGCTGTTCCAAGCTTCTGACACCTGAGTAGTACAGCCCAGATCTACTGCACCTTGAACCATGAGCTAAATAAAGTAAACCCTTCCTTCCTTCAGTTGCATTTGTCAGGGTATTAATCACATCTGCAGAAAGTAAGATACTAAAAGAGCTATAAAACACATGATAGATACCCCTGGGTAGCGGGTACCACAGGGTCCTCCTGTTACCAGAGGATGCACCAGAGCTGTTTGGCCCAAATCCCACATCTGTTGCTTCCTTCATATTCCCTCTTCTTTCCAGCACACTCACCTTTAGTTGCACAATTCACATTGTTTACCCTGAACACTTTTGAGTATCTTAACATTTCCCACATAACAGAACCTCCCACTGAAATATTATTTTAACTCAGGATCATGGTGTTCACAATAGAATATTTATGTTTTCTGCAGGTTGAAAGGAAAGGATCTGCCCCTCTATTGCCTGCGGTTTTGTGCAAACAAAAGCTTCTCCCGCCTTTGTGCCTTGCTCCTCAGTGAGATGTGTAGCTGATGATGTAGGAAGTCCTCACCAGTACCCTGGGTCGAAGATGGAAGAGGAGCAGAGAGGCCAGAGTTTCCACTGTTGATGTTGGCATGTCAGACAGCAGAAAACAGAATAGCTTAGCAGCTAGAAGGTGTTGCCTTGGGTTGTGAAGAGAAGGGCCAGAGGAAAAGCTTTACAAACAAATGTGAAGTTTCTCTAGGAGTTTCTGACTAAGCCCTCCAGTGAGGCCTGTTAGGCTTTAATAAGGTTTCCAAATGTACAATAATTATATTATTATAGTTATATTTGGAGACCAATTGAATACACAATGAAAATCTCATCATATACCTACTTCCCACTTAAACATCACTTCAGTTAAAATATATAATGCATAGCATATATAACCATATATCAAGATCTTTTTATATACAGGCATTTTCATGGATGTTTGTAGTTCTGTGTAAGGAGCATATATGCCTTGAAGTTATGTCCTCTATGGTGAACTCTTATGAAATTATCAGTCTCTTAGATACTTTTCTGTGCCTGCACTAAAATACCCTGACTAAAGCAACTTAAAGGAGAGAGGGTTTACCTGGGATCTCTCTTCCAGGATGCAGAATTTTATGATGGAGTTAGTGGGTTGTTACAGGTCCTACATCCATAGCCATGATATGTAGAGGGTATATAGTGTATATAGTGCACAGTGCATATAGTGCTCAGCTTCTTTTCTTTGATTATTCTAGTCCAGAGTCCCCTGCTCAGGTCCTACCTACAACTAAGATTTATTTTTCCACATATAACTATGGTAATCATTCCACATATGCCTAGCTGTCTATCTCTCAAGTGATCCTAAATTCTTTCGAGGTGAAACAATAGCAACCATTATCAGCATACATAGCTGTGAGTGGACACTTGCATTAAAGATATCTGTTTTTTTTAGTAGATGTTTATTACTTTACTGATAGTATATCATGTAGTATTTGCTTATTATGGGTTACATCTGTTTCCCAATACATGCTTAACATAAAACTAAATTTTTAAATAAAATTAATAGGAAAAATGACTCCAATTCTAATTATTTCCCTCTGTGTTCTTCCTGACTCCTTTCGTGCATGTTTTGTGGGCTTCCTTAGCCTAAGAAATCTCAGCATTCCTCCTTCTTAAGGTTCTATGTGTAGATGTTGGCATCCCTGTCAAACCCTTCGCATTAAGCTTAACCTCTTACCTCCAGGTCATGCTCAGAGTTCCCTGCTGTTTTCTGGTGGCATACAGTGAGTGCATAATACATATACGATATGGTGAAAATGAAAGTGAAGACCATGAACTAACCAGCGAGAGCCTGAGAGAGTCCATGGCAAACAAAGAGTTAAAAGCTAAAATAACACATTTGCTTGATAATTCATCTTAGAAAATGCAGAATTTCATTTACCTGGAGATCATTCCTAGAAACACACTGTCCCAGTGTTTGCTCTTTGGCACAGGTTCTCTTGGCCATCTTCAGTGTTTGAGTCTTCATTTGTTCTTCTCTTTTGTTAGCTTTGGCCCTACATTTGTGTGTACAGTAGCAGCATGTGCAGGAGACAGTGCGGCTACGAAAGCAGATGTGAACCCCCTCATAGTTTGAACCTGAATCATAGATCCACATACTTAACAATTTTGTTGGACCAAAATATAATCAAATCTAAGACATGTTTATATGAAGACATGTTTATACAGTGTGAAGAATGTTTTAATGAAAATATTAAATATTGACTACATTCCTTCTAAACATAACACATCTCATATGGTCTATGGCTTCTTCTTTACTGACCGTCAGCTTCCGTTTTATTTTACTGATTTGGGATTTATTGAATCAGTGTCCATGTTTGCAGACTCAAGTTGCCTCTAAATCACAGCAATGCCCATGGCTCAGCCTCCAGATTATCATTTGCCTAATATGACGGTATGCTTGTATCACAGATGTTTAGTGTTTTGTATTGACAGGGCTTTGACTTATATGGTTTTAGGTGCTTCACAACATACAGCTGTAAAACAAAAGTATCTTACATCTTGCTCTAGATTGTCGATCAGAATATTTGTATAAAGTGTTGTATAGATATTTCTTATTATAAAATTGAATTGTGATATTGGTTTATTTTGAAGTAACAGTAGTCTTACAGAGTGATGTTGTAGATACTTCATCTCATATTTATTTCTTAGGCAAACATTTTGAAGTTATTCTTAACACTACAGAGTTTCCATATATCTACAGCAGATGTCTTTGACTCTTAATGCTTTTCTGATTTATGGTTTACACTTTGCAAATGTTAATTAGCATAAATCAAAATTTTCTCCCAATAACAGATCTTAGAGTCTTTGAAAATAACTGGTAAGGGAGCTATCCAAGAATGACCATGAAAATCACTTTTCTTCTCACACAACATCATATGGGGGCAAAGATAGCTCAGACCACACTGTGGAAAAGGTACCACTAGAAATGAGACACTAAAGAAGTCTAACACAAAAGTCAGAAAGTGCCTAGTGTGCACTCTGATAATTCCTTTACAGTTAGATTTTATTTTTCCTGATTATTTTCTGATGCACTTGAACACACCTGCAGGCTACACTGAATGGAAAATAGTAGTTGCTCATAGAGTATTTTCCCAGCTAGCACCATTACGCAATTTAGAGTGAGAATGTAATTTTAGTGAAAAAAATATGTAAAGGCACTAAGTGTGCTCCTAATAAGAAAAGCAGTGCACACATCACATCTCATGTGGTCTGAGCACTGCAGTAGATAAACAGTCGCCTCTGGGTTTCCTGCCACTGTCAGCAGGAAACACCTCAATGTCTGTCTATCTCCATCACACCTGTATCTCAGCAAGGCAATTTAACACTCCGAGCTTCCCCTCTGTTAGTTTTTCTTTCTTGAGAAAATAAGCATAGTATTTTCTGAGTATTAGGAGAATCAACTGTCCTGAAGACAAGATGGTGTTTGGATGGAGTCAATACATTTTAGGTCCTGAGAGTTAGATAGAGATACAAGGTGGAGCAAGAGGTTGAATGTCAATCCTTCGAGTTGACAAACATGAAGAACCAGCTAAACCTTCATATGAAATGCATTATGCAAACTTCCTGTTTTTTTTTAATTAAATTCAGCATATAATTTACTCGTGCCTGAGTAGACCTTGCAAATATAAACTTTTAAATTTGAAGAATTGATAGCTACAGCCATGTTAAAATACCTAACATATAGTTTTTCATAAGCTAAAAGTATTTACTTTTGAATTCTTTACACTACGTCTGCACAATACAAATAAATACATGTTATTTTTAAAATATCTATTTTGTTTATGTGTATAAGTGTGTATCTGTGTGAATATATACCATGTGTGTGCATGGGTGCATGTGGGTGCCAAAGGAAGCCAAAAGAGGGCAACAGACCTGGTGGAGCTGGAAACAGCCAGCTGAGGCCCTTATACTTGCCAGGTGGAGGTGGGTGGAATATCCCCAAGAGGGGATGCCTCAGAGAGGGCTGCATGGGTGTGTTCACAGCAGCAAGTGATCTTGTAAGCAACTTCTAACGTGTCAAACAAGGCATCTCTACTGTTTTCAGTTAGAATAGTCTCCAAGATTTAGAACTTTGCTGTCAAAAGACTTACTGATGATCATATTTTCTTTTTTTCTTCCTCCTCCTAGTTTATTCAGATAGCAGAAGTATTTTCATTTTATGGTGCATTTTTTTGGTGTAGGTTAGGCTCCGAGTTTACCATGGCACAAAATTATAGACATACAAAGATTGTTATTTCTGTAACTGTAGAGATGTGTACAGTCTTGCAAGTAGAGATGCATAAATAAAACTGTAGTAGTTCATGGTACATATAGCTTCAGTTGAAAAGCAGTATTGAAATTTGGGGACAAGAAAGTAGTGAGTAGGTAAGGGAGACTCCACCGCCATGAAAAGAATAATGCTTTTTCTTGGAAGTGCTTCCCTGATAAGTTGGATGGGTTTGACCTATCCTCTCTCTTCTCTCCTCTCTCTCTCTCTCTCTCTCTCTCTCTCTCTCTCTCTCTCTCTCTCTCTCTCTCATGTGTTGCTTTGCCCTTCTCCACGTTGAGACAAAGCACAAAGGTTCACACTGGATACATATTCTTAACCATGGACTTCATATTCTCTAGCACCATAGAAATCATTTATTGTCTTCACAGATTAGTCTGTGGTTATGGTACAAACCAGTCAGTGGACTAAGACATCTGAGCAATAAAGAGTTGTGCACTCCATGACAGCAACACAAAGAATGGAGGATCTTGTGGAGGCAAAAACTCTCATGAAAGAGAATACAGTGAATATGAATAGTCAGCCACATTTGTATAAGAAAAAAACAATCGAGCGTCCAGGCCATAGCTAACTAAATCTTGCCCCTTTCACCTGCATGAGGTGCATCAAAGCACCTCACAACACACAGGCTGGCTCCAGTTGCTGCCCTTGTGGCATATCTGTTGTCACATTTGCATTTCAAGCCTCCCAGCCATTATCAGCAGTGGGTTTTCATTGTAAGTCCATACTTGAAACACCCTCTCATCTCCAATGTTATATCAGAAGCTGACATATCGTTGTGGATCTTCTCCAGCTGCATACACAATTCTGTGATTGAGAGAGTACAGAGATTGAGTCCAGGGTGAGGACTCCACGATGATTTACGCACAAATGCACTACTTTCGTTCTGTCTTGAATTATGAACTAGTACATTTTGTTATTTTTAGCTGAAAAGGGAAATAATTTGTTTCAGTGCAGATATTTATATGTAGAAATTGAATTACTAGTGTGCTTTCAACCTCTAAAATGAACATAACATTCAATGTGTTTTTAATAAACTCTCAATAATTTTTCATGATTACAGTTGTCAGATAAATTTACCTCAAATTTTAGAAAAAAGAAGAATAGAAAAATGTGTGTATTTGTCATGCAAATGTACTGTTTTCTTGCTCACTTATTATAAATTATGTATTCTATTTAAATAATGTGCAATCTTATGCCTGGACATAGAAATAATGTAATCAAAGAGGAAAGCTTCTTCGCGATTTCTTAGCCCGTGAAATTAATGAATGCTTTCGTCTACTATAGATATGCAATGCCACAATTACCAAATACTTCAATGAACAATCCTTTCTCCTTTCACAACCCAAATTAAAAATAAACTAAACTCATGTTGCTGACTTTTTTATTATTTTCAGATAATTAGGATAAATGTTAAGAGGAACAAACACTGTTATTATGCAACTCCACTTGCTGAATCAATTGCACGGATAATTGGATAATTCCTTGAAACAATGGGCCCTCCACCTATTATTATTTTAATTAATGGAGTTATTCAGCCAAATTTGTTAAATTGTCACACCAAAATTCAGCAGAAATCCCAGAGAATGAATGATGGCCCATCCCTGCAGGCACAGCCTCCCCTTATCACCCTTCCATTCAAGGTGGGCATATTTGTCACAGTCCTGGAACAACACTGATATTATCATGTAAACACCTTCACTGACTTCAGAGCTCCTTTTGGTGTTGGGCCATCTGTGCATTGTGACAAATATATAATGGTCCATGACAAGCACTGACAGATCACGCAAAAAGCTTTCCATGTTGCGAAGAGTCCTCTGTGCTTCTCTCTTCCCCTTCCTTCCTCTATCACCCCTAGCAACCACTGATGGTTCTACTACCTCCATGGTTTTGCTTTTCTGAGATTACAACCATATATCACATATCATTCTCAGGTTGGCTTTTTCTCCCTGCTGTCTGCTTTTGTCCAAAGCCTGGTAGCTCATTCATCTCCAGTTGTTGAATAATCCCACGATGCACATGTACATCTCGGGAAGCAATGGATATAGTTGATTTAAATATCCATTTTTATTGTGTGTTCAATTAATACCTCCAGTTACTGTGGGTTGTATGATTCTTAGAACTTACAGAAATGTGTAAGGTAAACTGCATGCGTACTGGCTGTCTTACTTTCCAGTTCCTCCTCAATGATCGCAGGTCCCCATTGATTCATTCACCATCACCAGTGTTCAAAATTTGACTGTTCTCAGGACTGCGAAAAGGGGTATCAGTATTATTTTAATTTGCAACTCCTTAATAACATACAATGTTTACCTCTGCAGTTCTCTGCACTTTTTCAGCGATGGCTTTGTCTCATGCACCTGGATGGTCTGCTGTTGGGTGAACATCCATCAAGGACTATTATGGCCCTGATGGGTACTAGTGACTTTCTCATTATGTATGCCCCCTTTCGGTCCTTCACAACCTTCCTGACTAGCTTGCCCCCGTGGCTTGCTCCTAGTTTTGTCTCCTCCGAGCTTCCAGAATCCACGCTATTGCATGCATGTGTTTGTGCTATTGCACATGCATGTGTTTGTGCTATTGCATGCATGTGTTTGTGCTGTTGCACTTCCTGTCACTTCTTCACAGAGTCCATTTACCAGGAGTCCTGAAGATTCGGCCATGTGCTCATCACTACTCTGAATCACTTTCAAATAATATTCTACAGTTCACAGGTAGGGGACAATGATATCACAGGTAGGGGACAATGATATCACAGGTAGGGGACAATGATATCAAAGTATCAAGCGTCCTATGTCCAGTTACTTGTACCCATGGACGTGCACTGCACTAATACTTAAGTACACATAAGTGCACATATAAACATATATAGCTCATAAATGTACATGCTCTATTTCATTTTTCTAGTATTACTAATATAATATAAAAAGTGTTAGATCAGTTACATATAATGACGTTAATTTCCTTAGGTTTTTATTCTATGAAATTATTGTCATTATGTAGATCTAGGTTTATAATTTATAACATTTTTTTCTCTTTAGTGTATAGATATTTTATCGACTATTTGTCACAAAACAACCAAGTTTTTCAAATTGTGCTTGTGTTCAGTTTTGCCTTAATTCCTGATGGGTAAATCCTCAGAGTATAGATTACTCTGCTGGCATTATTTTTCTCTCTCCTCATTTGGTTAGGATGGTTTCTGAAAAGCTAAATGTAATTTTCAGTTTTCTTCCTGCGTGTGTTTTTTACTTTGTCATTGTTTCTTCAATAGACTGTATATATTTGATTGTTCGGAAGCTTCTTTGCAATGAGCTAAGGTGTGGATCCTTGTCCACTTGGTTTAGTTTGGTTTTCTCATATACGGCTTGGTATTTTCTGAGCTACGTGGATCAGTCTTTGTTTGACACTAATTTGGGGTGATTTGTCAGCCATCACTGCTTTAAGTGTGATTTATCCCCCTTTCTTTCTGATTACTCCCCTGTTGTCTGTATGTTTTATGTTTTACTTCCTGTATTTTTTACACATTTTTCTGGACAGTCTTTCTTTTTGTTACATCTTTCCTCCTCATGCCACAACTTCTGAGGATTCTGTTTTGATATTCTCATGCTTGGGGCTCTTTACATAACTCAAACTACTGTGCCCATCTGAAGAGTCTTCATTTCAGCAACAGTGTTTGGTTTTCTAGTGCTTCTTTTTATGTCTTCCTTATAGAACATCTTTCTCTCTACTTACCTTATCCACCTGTTTTTGCATTTTTGCCTACCTCCATTAAAGATTTTACCATGTTAAACTCAGATATTCATTCTTAAACTGAGCCTTATAATCCTGAAATTACTACTATGTGTTACTCTCACTGGAGAGTGTTTTCTAACTATATTTTGCTCCTTTTTTTTTTTTTTTATGATTTGTCTCATTTGTTAGCAAACCAGATATGCCCTGGGTAGATGAACCTTTAATCAGTAGTAATTTGCCTAGGGAGGAGCAATGTCCTCTGAGGCTATGAACTCAGTTAGTGATCCTTGACTCTCCTCAGATGGATAGAAGGGTCGGGGCTCACCAGTGTTGGGTGACTTCCTTCCACCAGGTATGCTATTTTGGGATGAAAACCTACACATCAGACACGGGCAAAGTTTCTACTACGGGCAGGGATGTTAAAAGGAATGAGGGTCTGGGGGTGATTCCTCATTGCTCCACTGGAAATAGGGGGAAGCTTTTGACTTTTCCTCTGTGAGGACCATTTTAGAGCCCTGAAGGTAACACACACACACACACACACACACACACACACACACACACACACCAGTGCTGGGATTCTGAAATGATTGTATCTTTAGGTTGACCCCTACATTATCAGTGTAGTTTAGACAGCCCCATCCCATAGCTTAAGCTGCCCCACCCCACAGTTTAGGCTGCCCCACCCCTCAGCTATGTTGGCCCCACCTCTCAACTGGATCTCACAGTGCCCTAAGATACTGAGCTTCTCTGTGGCTAAATTGTGACCCCTGGATCCACCTATCAAAATAACCTAGTATTAGAGGGAGTGGTTGCCTGTGACCTCTATTCTATAACAGTATACAAAGTGCTTGGCTGTCAAGGAGTGAAGACTCTGCCAACTCCACCCCTGCTGACACAGCAAACAGAAGTTACTATAAAGTGTCCACTATGCCATTCCCTCCACGCTCAAATTAAGAATGAAAATAAGTGTGCACAGTCATGATTTTAATTGTTTAATTCAGAAAAAGTATATGTAAATATTTACAAATCAATCCTTCTTAGCCTACATATCAAAAATAAAGTGTTAAAGCAGTAGACATATGATTAGGGACTAGTCCATGAGTGAAATGGGGAATAATGCCTTTTAATCTTATACACAGGATCTCAGAGAAAGTGGAGGGGCCAGGCTATGCACATTCTGAACAATGGCTTCCTCTCTCCTCATTGTCTTGACTCTTTTCAAAGCTGTCATCTGTTTACTCTATTCCTACTCTCATCCTAACAACCAATGAGGAGAGGGCTTGTTCAGAGGTGTGCCCCCACTCAAGCATGCTGCTCCTAAATTATCCAGGTACAAACGAAAAAATCAACTTGTTGATGCTATATGTTTATTAGTCATCGTAAAAGTCCTGCTCTCTCAAGGACGAGCTATTGGAGACAATGACTGATTGATGCGTCTGATTTCACAAGACTGAGCATGTGAGTGTGTGTGTATGGGGGGGAAGTGATGGGGTGGATAGTGAAGGGGGTGTTGTGGCAGACTCTTACGAATGAATGGGGTTAGCTGTGTGGTGAGAAACACAGGGAACTCCTGTACATGGGAAGAGGAGGCTGAGGACCAAGAACTCAGTATATCGTTCTTTGCTATACAGTGACTTCTAGGCGAGTCTGGGCCACGTGGGACCATGTTCCAATACAACAAACAAACAAACTGCACAAAGAGCCAAAATACTTTAGTAGAATTCTCATTATAAAGTAATTAAATACACACGAGACGCATATTTGTGGTTAAAAAAGAGAAAATAAATCTTGAGAGTAAAGAAAATTTTATTTCGTCTCTCATCATAAGGTGCTGCATATGAGTATTTAAGTCTGAGAACGGAGGGAACAATGATGGAAGAAATTAATAGCTTCTAAATGAGGCAACTTCCTTTTATTCTCAACAGCTGCTCATTTTTACTTATTGTGCACATCTTTACCCAAAATGACAAAAGTAAAATTATTCTTTAGGAAGTTAATCACACGTGTCTCATTATTTCAAATAAAATGTTCTAAAAGCCCAGAGTCTTTGTACTTGGGGACTCATCTCTGCAAAGCACTCCTTGAATAACGTCAGCGAGGACTATGGCGCCACCTGGTGGTACGAAGCAGTATCGCTTTTAATCGTCAGGAGCATTTTTCTAGCTCATTGGGATCCTGATGAGGAATTGTAAAGAAACACTGGGTATTCTTAAACATATATTAACTTTATACTACTACATACATACTTTGTTCAGTTTTAATCCATTCACAACATTGCATAATGCCAAATTAATACAAAGTATTAGTGAGTGGAGAGTAATATTGCATTAACCTCACATTTTATTGTTTTAATTGATTTTTATCTTTTTTTTTTTTTTACTGTCCAGTTACTACTGACACTATAATATGCTTAAAGATAGGAGCTTTGCATGGCTGCCCTCTGAGAGACCCAACAAGCAGCTGAAGTTAGACATAGACTTATACCCAACCAATGGTCAGAAGCCCGGGATCCCTGTGGTTGAATTAGGGAAAGGCTGGGAGGAGCTGAGGAGGAGGGGGTAACTCCATAGGAAGACCCAAGTCTCAATAAAGTCACATTTAAAATTCCTAGGTTAATTGTAATTGATTTTAAATTTGTACTGCTTTCAAGAGAAAAAAAAAAGTTACAATCTAGGGTATGGCATTGTAAGATGTGTGTGTGTGTGTGTGTGTGTGTGTGTGTGTGTGTGTGTGTGTGTACTTGGGCATGCCTTCCTTTGGAGTCTGACCTGTGGACGGACATGGGGATTGCACTGAGGGTTTTCATACATGTTGACTAGGATTTTAAAGTACACATGGTGGGGGGGGGGGGGAACCAGGGCTCCAGCTGGATATGTAGCAGAGGATAGCCTTGTCAGGCATCAATGGGAGGGGAGCCCCTTGGTCCTGTGGAGGCTCGATGACTCAGCGATGACTCAGCGTAAGGGAATGCAAGGGCACTGAGGCAGGAGTGGATGGATGGGTGAGTGAGCACTCTCATAGAGGCAGGGGGTACACAGGAGGGGATAAGGGGTTTGTGGAGGGGAAACTGGGAAGGAGGATAACGTTTGAAATGTAAATAAATAAAAAACCAATAAATATATTTAAAAGAATTACATTTTAACATTATAGATCCATACCTGTTTTTCTCTTTATATGTGCTTGTTTATGCACTTTTATTTGTTCATGATTACATCCAATGAAGCGGTTCGTTATAGCAGAAAGGTTTTATTTGCCAAGATGCTAGGTAAATATCACACTTAAATGGTGTAAACATTCCAAATCAAGTTTTGAGAAATTCTCCACCAACTAAGTACATCCGTGCTAATCATTAACTACCTGAAAACTGTTCAGGGATTATTTTGATCAAAAGGTCCAAATATTTGCATGTAGTTTCTCACACTAGAAATATCAAATTAAGTGCTAACTGGTACATTACATTTGGTTTGTACATTTGTACATTTGTAATTCCTTGCAAAAGCTGAACTCATTATAAATATGTACATATGACTACTATTAAACTAAATGTTTAGATGGATAGAAGATGGAAGAAAAGTAGCTAGACAGCTTAAGTTTTCACCTCAACTCAAGGCAAATTTGCCTTGAAGGTAACACATAATCACTACATCCTATGACAATGGCAATACTTCTGTGAATCAATTCACATTAAGGTTACTTTCACATTTTATTTCTCATACCATATATCAAGATAAATATATTTAAACTCCAAATTCATATTTGTATTTAAATTATTGAAATTATAGTACATTTAAAGGTTGAGAAAAATTGCTTCCAAATGTTTCCCATGAAGATTAATTTCCTGGCCATACCATTTGAAGAAGTAGCAATATTAGGACATGCATTCATAACTTTATTCCCCTTGGAAGCCCAACTTTGCATTGAATCTTTAGTAGCTGGTTATGCTGTGTTCATTTAACCTTAAGTTAATATTTCATTAATGCTTCAAAGCTCTGTTTTTCTCTCTATTTCTCACTAATTGAATCACAGTTAGCATTCGGCATTTGTATATATTTTGAACTGGAGAATATCAAGCTGAATAAATAAATAATACAGCACAATATATACTGTATGCAGCTGGGTAGCAGGCTAATGTTTCACCGCAATAAACACTTTCTCAACCTTAAAATGCAGCGTTAACAAGGAGCTGTGCTATGTGATGCTTTCTTTCATTTATTTTTAAATGGAGTTAAGCTGCTATCATTAAATCCATACCCATAGATCTTTTGTCAGTGGCATGAATTCAGCTGGATCTAAAGAGCACCATTCCTCTGTAGCTGGAAAGACAACATGCCTGTTATTTTTTGAGGCATTATTGAAAGGTTATTTCTTTCTGACGATGTTCCAGAATATATCTTTATCAAAAGTGACATAACATTTTGCTTTCTTCTCTGGATAACCAAGACACTGTCTTGAGGAGTCAAAAATCTCCCAAAGTCCATTCCACAGAGTGTCAGAAAAGTCAGCTTAGTGATTTGAAATTGTTGAGTAGTCATTTTTACACATATTATCAGCCCAAGGAGAAAAATCCCCACACATATAAGTGTCATCCTGCAGTGTATGGGTGTTCAGGGTCTCAGTGATGCATAATCCCACACAGGAGACACTTAACAGAGCCACTCTGATGGTTGTCTCTTGGGCAATGATCAGCAGGGCGTGGTGCAAACACCTATGTACAGATCCATGATGTTGCCTTGTTCTTCCAAATTTGATAATCTCCAAAAGTTATTCTGTAAAGTTATCACAGATTTCACCTTCAGAGCACTGGTAAGTTATGATTTTCCCCATACCTTATACAATTACTCAAATTCTTCATTAGTGTGAACTTCTTTGCCTGGCAGACTGATAGAACTCATTTTGGATATATCTTTAGTTAATTGTGCTGATAATTTTGCATTAAAAGTCATTCTGTGTGCAGTTTAAAAAATCAACAATGAATAAACAAAGACAAAGTTTTGGAGTTAAGTAATAAAAAAAATCCTCAGATGATATTTTTATAGTAATATCACATACTAAGGAAACATTTAAAAAATATCCCCATATATCTGTGTGAATAAAAATAATAAAACTAACTTTACTTAAAGTTCACAGTTGGAACTGATGAGAGAGCCTCCTCTCTGTGGTATCATGCAGGCTTCCAGAGGAGAGAAGCAACCAAGAGTCCTATAAACCAAAGGAATAACTCCCATAGCATATTATCCCTGAAGATGCAGTAGTGGCACCAGTACCTTGGTGGTAACCAACAGTTCTCCAGTTGAAACCTGCCTAACAAGAGGGAAATCGTGCCCGGATACTAAAAACCTAGCCAATAATGATAGCATATAAAATATTTTAAAAGACATAATATCTTTAGATCTCTCAAAGAATACAGATTTTAAAATGAAACGATGTTTAATATTTGACTGGGGTTTCTAAGTTTAGGCAGTTAAGGATTACATTTGGTTACTTAAGGGGTGGGTTTTAGTGAAATGACAGAAGCTAAAGCCTTGTATCATAAGAAGAAGTGCAATATGGGAAATGGAAATAGTCCACCAAGCTAGGACACACAGAAATCTTGCTTTTCAAAGTTGTCTTGGAAAAGGATCCATCAAAGGGCATATCAATAAATATAGAAATCTAACCTTCAAAAGAGACTCTTCATTCTGGACAAAATATTCACTCTTTCTGAAATTCTAAAGGAGCTCCTTAACTAATGCAGTTTGATAATCTACTTGTGCATGTGCGTGTGAGTGTGTGTGTGCGTGCGTGTGTGCATGTGTGTGTGTGTGCGTATGCGTGTGTGTGTGAGTGTGTATTGAGAGATTTCCCATAGATTTCTGTTCTAAGCTTGAAGCGTTTCTCTATTGTAAATGTTTCATACTGTAGATATGCTTAAAATAGAAACAAAGCTCCTACAATTTATTTTTAATAAAAATAAAACACTATGAACAAATCTTATTACCCCAAACCAAAGCCAGATTGGACAACAATACTGTAAGGTAAAATAATACCAATGCTTTAGAGTATATGAAATGGATTTTTTACAATAATTAAGGTTGAGTGTTCTTAAAAACTCATAAACTGTAATAAATTTCAACAGTAATCATGATCAGATTAAAACAAAATATAAATACAATCAAAGAGAAAGTTAGCAAGTGGAATGATGTGTGTTAGGGCAGCAAATAGAATGAATGTGTCTTGCTGTTAAATTCTTATAAATAGAAGTGGGAAATTGTGGTGGGTGATCTAATTAGGGAGAGAGAGGGATATAAATGCAGAAGAAAGAGGGTAAGGTATCAGTAAGATGTCTGAAAATTTATAAGGAAGTATAAACAATTTATCTAAAAAATGGATATAAGAAATGTAAGTCGGCATATAAATATACATATAAGGTTAAATGACAATTTTCCATCTGTCTGACATTGCTCCAAATGCAAAAGATGACCTAACAAAACATTCCAACAGCACGTAAGAGATGCTTTCTTTTGAGTTATCGGTCAGAAGTAAGTCTTATATCCAAGTCTCAAAACATTACAGATATTATCACTGTCTTTGGCTAACCCCTAAGCTGTAGAATGTAAGTTTCCATTTGTTGAAGACACAAGACTTTATACACAAGGCCCAGAAGCCTGGAGCTAAAATTGGCCTGAAAGCTTTCTCTCTGAGGTACCATGTAAGCTTTCATAGCAGGAAAATGACTAACAGTCTTACCCAGCATGAAATCTACAAACCAGAGCAATGAGCAGCATGGTACCATAACACTCAGGGTGTAGCAGTGGCACATATACCATGGTGGTAACCAATTGCACTTAAGATCTGCTCAACATAAGGAAAATCATGCCTGGTACTGGAAATCTAACCACCTATCTAGAGCTAGTGAATTTGTAGGTCTTGAATAAGAATCTACAACCACCACTTTATTAAACTACCATAACACCTCCATTCTAAGTACCTGTCACTACACACACAGCAAAGTGTATTTCTAACCTCTAACACAGGAAATGACTTCTTGGAATAGAAATAGACCAGGACGTAAAACCACAGCCAATCAGCATGCAGAGTTGCAGAGCCCAAAGTGTGTGCATATATCTATATCGATACTGATATAGATGTCGATATCAATATCAATATCTATATAGATGTGTGTGTGTGTGTGTGTGTGTGTGTGTGTGTATAAAACTCCTATATCAAAGGGTCAAGGATCATTTGAAAGATAGAGTAGAACAATTTTAAGAGCCAGAGAATCCCAAAGTTTGCTATGAGAGTATGTACCCTAATAGTATCAGAAGCCACACTCACGAATTCTCAACAGTATGACAGCTTTAACAAGGACCAAACAATAAACAGCAATATGGGCAGCATAGTTGCAGAGGGGTGAGCCCACGAGGCTTTCAGCCTACACAAAGATCTTTGAGCAATTAACAAATGTTGAGCATGGCATCAAGAGGCTCCCCCAAAGAAGAGCAAGTCACCTTCTAATGCTGGGCCAGGCTGATAAGAGAGAGGGCAAAGCTTATGCTAGAGAGGGATTTGAGTCAAGGCATTGTTTTACATTAGGCTGAACCAGTGCCAAATTAAAATAGGACTTTTTATTATCTAAAAGTGTTTGGAAAGGCCGTGTGAAAGAACATGCATAAACATCCTATCTACGCGTATGCTACAGATTCTACCCTGCTTGCTAATCTAATTTTACCTATAATAAACCCTCAATGAAAACAAAGTGCACAGTTGATATATCCCATAAAGCAAGCGTTGAAATTTTCTTCCCACTGTGGATTCTGTGGCTGAGACTGTAGTCTACTTTGCCACCTTTGTTTCAACAAACAGAGCTGCAAAGTCATGCATAGGTGTTAAAAAATATTCGATAATTCAAAACTGGACCCAGAGAAGTCAACATTGTCGCAGTGTCATGGAATCACCGAACTATCAATTTTCTCATAATTATGTATTACTTGGCCTAATGCTTTAATTTCAAGCCTTTGTTTTCATTTTCACTTATGTTTTACTGTTCTCTAATAGCTAACTTTATAGCAGGTAAGGAGTAATTCTGGAATTTTAAACTTTAATTCATATTATAAAACATTGAGTTACCATTATAAAAGAAATTACTTCTTAATTATTGTTTGAATAATGGATAATAGTTTGAAAACCACAGCTTGAACTTTAAATGATACTTTTAAGTTTCAGACAGTTTAGGTGCGGACAACCAGATCCAGGGTTCACAGTTCGATTCTGTGAAGACTACATTCTCCATAGCAGGCTTCCCCTTACATATCTGCTCTCCATAATCACCACCTGAAAGTGTCCAGTGACTCTCCCTGTTGGATTTGCATTTAATGTAAATCAGTTTTGGGGATAAATTGGAAATCTGAGTTCTTCTTGCTCATCACTGGATTTTGGTTGTGTTTCCTTTCAACTTCATCTGAGGGCTGTGTTTAAAACTATAACTTTATACTCTATGAATATGTATTTTCTTACCATTTACATAAACCACAATATGAATTTAGTGTGTCAGTACTTTAACATTTTCTGAGGAGGGGAAGTATATGATTAAACTATATAGTATGCATGAATGGAAATGTCATAATGAAACCAGTTGTTTTATACAATAAATACATACTAAGAAAAATGAAAGGAATAGCACCTACTTTTCCTCAGGCTCCTATATGGATATAAACAACAGGTATAAGGTAACATGAAACCCCACAAAGAAGTGCTATTCAAAATTACGTAGAGGGGTCCAAATTCAGGAAAGAGATAGTGATATTTCTACAGTCCTGTGAATATAATTAATATATGTCTATTGCATATAAAATACCTGAGAAAAACTGTAATGAGAATAAGGAAAATCTCCATTGCAGTTAGCATTAACACATAGCAATGAGTCACATATTCAAAGCATTAATTACTCAGCACACCAAGAGAGACCTTGCGTTCATTTTTTGTTTGCTTGATTGAATTCACTCATTAGCTACATTTTTCCCCAAACAGAAAACACTTTCCCAGAATAAATTGGAAGCTGTTTATTATCTGAACTTTTTTTAATACAACAATTGTGTATTTTGGTTCTGATAGTGAATTTTTTAAGCGTTATAGAGGAGATTTCAGGTGTCTGTTATAAAGTAAGTTTTCTTACACTATAAGAGACAGAGCTATCCTAGACTTCTGGAAATAATCAGAGACACACACCCACACTGTTAATCGTTGGTGTGGGACAGGTGTCACCTTCATGACAAATGATAGATGCATCATAATTAATATAGAGGTTTAGTAGTGGAAAAATTCCATATTCACAAGTCATAGGTTCCACACTGAGAAAACAATGGCTCTTTACCATGTACTATCAGAAAGTACTGTGACACAGTTCAGATCGCGTGTGATCATAAAACCTGGAGGTGAAGCATTGAGAGATGTCTTTTCTCATCACTACAAATACTTTCACAAAAAGACAATTGGACTCAAGTGTGCATTTCTATATTTTTTTCCAATTGTCTTTCATAGTTTTCCTTCCCCTTGGGTTAAAATATAATTTTACAGTGTATGTGCTATCAACACAATTGTTGAAAAAGATACTAGCAAAGCCATTTTAGACTGTAGTCTTAATTAATCGCAAGGAGCCTATCAGCACTGCAGAGATTACTGCGGGTGAATGGGTCTCTCCACCTAGCCATTTGGCCTGGGCAGGCAGGGACAGGATTTGGCCCAGAAGCACAAAACTCCCTGTGTGTCATCCAGGTGGGCTATAGACACCTACAGGTTTCACTTTAAGTGATAATGCCATGTGCATGTTGTAGCCATTTAGTACAATGTAAAGGAAAAGGATGTTGAATCAGTAAATGTCAGACTTCAGATTCACATCTAGGTCCATGCTGTTCTCAGGCAAAACCAATAAAATACAAGCATTCCAAGTTATATGGTTTTGTTTAAATTCAAGCTTAGTTTTAAAATTAAAAATTTAAAGTGTAGTTAATGCATCTATAGGTTGCCCTTGTCTTTTTGTGCTTCAAGTCTAAGCATTTATCTGTTGGATGTGTACAGATACCGGTCTCTTATAAAAATGTTGTGTTCTATGGTCAAGAACAAAGCAGGAGCCTAGTGATCACATAAAACAGGCTTAGGTCTTTAGAAGCAAGAGTTAGTATTAAAAATAACGAACAAACTAGAACTCTAGGTGCTCTTGTGCACTCACGGGAACAGAGAGAGCATCACTGGATAAAGCCTTTGGCAGTAAAAGACACTGTGAAAATCATGCCTGATCACCAACTCCACCTTAATGGCTCCTTCATGGAAGACAGCTACTGTGACTCAGTTATGACTTCAGCTGGAGTTTGGGATGTTCAAGGAAATGCTTGTGCGGAGGCTGAGACAGTCTGGTTCAGCTAGAATCCAGCTATTAGAGCAACCATTCTGTGGTCAAGCTTACACATCCTAGAAAACATGAAAAAGTGAATAGCAGAGACCTTTCCCTTGAGACAACTGTGCCTACCTACCCCGTGACCAGGAGGAAGGCACCAGGCTGCCTAGCATCAATTCCAGTGTTACACTATTGCAGAAGGTCTTGTATTTGTCCTTCTCTATTTGCCTTTTGGTTGAAAATTAATTGAATAATGAGGAGTCTATAAAGATTTTTGTTTTCCCATATAGTTAATTTTGAGTCACAGTCTAAATAAGTGGCAAAGTTAGTTTCCCCCAAAGATGTTAATTACGTGTTAGGAACAATGCAGTCATTTCACAATAGTGTATCCCAGATATAGTGCAAAATCCTGTGGTCTATTGGAGAGTTTTCCTAAAGACCAATTAAATTCTTAATTTAATTGACCATTAATTCTTAATGAATGCCTTAAAACTGTTATGCTTAGAGCAGTGTAGATAAATAAAAAAAAAAAACTATTAAAAACTCACAGGCACATTCACCCCTAGGATGTATGCATGTTTGTATAGTAGTATATATGGGAATTATATCATGCATATATTATGTGTGATAGCAGCTACATTATATATATACACACATATATATATACACACATATACATATATATTACTAAGATATCTTTTCTCTGTCTGTCTCTACTCTTTTCTCTCTTCTTTCTTTCCTTCTCTCCTTCCTTCTTTCCTTCAATCCCACTGTTTATTTCCCTTGTTTTAGCAGGAAGAAGATAGGAACCCGGCACAGCTGGAAACTGAGAATTGCTCCTTCTCTTTCCCAGCACACTTGAACTACAAGTAAGTGTGTTCCTCTGTGCCTGGCTCCAATATTAACCACTTCTAGGAAGATATTGCTAATAGTAATGGATAATACATATATACTAGTATAAAATAATACAGCAGCGATATTCTGCCATGTATCAACTACAAGTTACTAATAGTATATATATATATATATATACATATATATATATATATATACACACACACACACACATATATATGCACACACATATATACATATATATACACATGTGCACACATATATACATATACACATATATACACACATATGCACATATGCACATATACACATATACACATATATATTGCAATATTAATATGTACATTAAACCAATTCATATTATACAAATAGGCAAATTAACTCCGGTGGCAAGTAGCTCTGATTTTATGCGTGCTCTCCATGGAATGCTATGAATGACTTATTATGGAAAAAAAACTCATTTCCACAACTGCTGACATGCTTTTCAGGATTTTTGTTTGACGACTGCCAATTTGAATCCCTAGACTGGAATAAATGGAGAGCCATCTGTTCTGGTGCGGCCGCTGTGACAGTCCTAGGCTCACTAAAGCAATTGTCTCTATTACCCTCAGTGCTCATGATAAGCCTCACTTGGAGGCCCCCTGTGCGTATAAACCAAGTCTAACTTGTATCACAAATATAATTAGGTTAAGGGCTTGGTAAAAATTCTCTGTGCTAAATTGGTTTAACTCGTTCTTCTCCAGAGTGCTGAAAGTGTTTATTGGTATCTCAAACATTTGGGGCTACTTCTAGCACATCATCCTCACTAGCAGATATATTTGGCATGTAGAAGGCTGGCATACATCTCATTAAATATACCACTCAAACAGAAGAAATATAAAGGTCACTTTTTATTAGATCTTAATTTAAATTAAGGGATACTATGTATATTATTTTGTGACTGTCTTTTCTTTTATTGTTTTTTTTTAATTGGATATTTTCTTTATTTATATTTCAAATGTTATCCCCATTCCCAGTTTTTCCCATCCCCTGCCCCAGAAATCCCCTATTCCATACCTCCTGCCCTCTGGTGGCCCTTGGTCTTGTGACACGCCTTTTCAAGGGAAGTTTTGTGGCAAGAGACTGCATTCAGGTGTCATTGGGTGGGTGATCACAGGCAGGACAAGGAAAGAATGGCAGAACTGTTAACCACACTAGATTTTGCTGGCAAAATACAGGAATTTATTGGCTGGAACAGATAGTTTTGATCAAATCTATTTAAAGTGTGTCGACATAAATATTCATGAGCTAAGCTTAGGCAAAGTTAGAGAATACAAGTAACAGGCTATCAGCCATTCTGCTAAAGGCACAAATTTCATGTCTTATAGGATGACAGAGTATAAAAGCGAGTAGCTTAATCCCAGCAAGGTTTTAATAGTTCGTGAATTTATAGAATACAGAAATGAAGTGAAGGTGGTGTTTCTGAAGGCACTGGAAAGATGAGGGTTCCCTTAACAGTAGCTAACCACTGGAGATGGAAAGTCAGATGAGCCGGGGGATGCTGCCACAGCCTTGAAGCTTACCTGGGATTCAAGACCTTGTCAAAACAACCAAGCTGCAGGCTCACTTACAGATGAGCAACTTAGGCAAGAAGACCCTAGGATTGCCGGAGGCAATGCTATGCTTGTGGTTCAGCACTAGCAAATTCTGACAGATGCTGAGCACTGTGCAATGCTGGGAATTCTGTGGTTTCCAGAGGCCGAGGTCTGTGAGGCAAGGAGTTAAGTGAGCTACAAAATAGGCCGATAACAGAAAAACACTGAGAATTCAAAAGCTCATATTAGCTCCAACACTGACCAATGTCTCTGAAAACTAGATTATCATAGTAGCTTGCATGCCTGGCTGAAGCAGTGAAGAAGAAATGACAGCATGAGACACTGAACCAGGCAGATCTTCCGTGAGGGCAACAGGGAGGTAAAAACCTGCTTCACAGCACCATAGGCATGGGCAGCAGGCCTGAGAATCCTTACATGAAGTGATTCTTAAAATGCTTACCCAGCTGATCCAGGCATTTCAGAGGGAGAGAGGAAGGGAAGGAAGGAAGGGAAGGAAGGAAGGAGGAAGGGAGGGAGGGACGGAGGGAGAGAGAGAGAGAGAGAGAGAGAGAGAGAGAGAGAGAGAGAGAGAGAGAGAGAGAGAGGAAATCGGGGGTTCCTGGGGAGGTAGGAGCAGGATGAAAGAAAAACATACAAACAGACAAAACAAACAAACAAACTCTCTTCACTTCTTTTTTCCAAAAGAGTGTTAAGCTAGTGGTTACTAGGAGATCTGGTGTAGCATAATGCCAGCATGTGATTCTTTGTGCCTATGGCTGTGACCAGAGGTACAAGACAGTCTTCATCTGGCCCTTGTCCTGGTTAGGACTCCAGGAAAGAGCCATGAAGCTCTTTGCTGAACGCCTTTGCAGACAGCAGTTAAAATTCAAGTGTGGACCCCTTAACCATAGCATCGGTACAATCTGGTCACATCCTAGTCTTACAGAACCAGGCACTCTGGAGGTTTATCACTAAATCTGAATTTTCTAGAGCTCTTCAGTTGTCCCTGGTGTTTATTAATGCTCAAAACCATTGCCTCATACACCTTACATGTAGATACAAAGCAAATAGGATTAAAGACAAGTTTCTTGCCCTAGAAATGGAGGAAAAGGAGAATCCACTGGAGTCTAGAGACTCTACTCCATGAGGAGACCATTTTTGGAAAACCTTAATGGGGGGGTCACACATTAAACCTCTAAGAGTGTAATATACCTGGTTACAAGGAGATCTGCTTTTTTTTACTTTTTTTTTTGCGTTTAGAAATATCATGTTGCAAGTAAAATATTTATGCTGCTTGGTTGCTAATATAAATATTTCTTCTTTGTTTATTGATTAATCATCTTACTTGTTTACATTTAAAATGTAACCCCCCCTTCCCAGACTCCCCTCCATGAACCCGCAACCCTGTTTCCATTCCCTTTGCCTCTAAGAGGATGCTCTCCCACCTACCCACCCACTCCCACCTTGCTTTAATATAAAGATTTCAAACAAGAATTGCTAGCAGTGTGAGTTGATAAGGAAGGATATATGTTAAGTGTTTCTGCATTTAAAAAATCAACAACAAAATCACTAAAAGGAAGTACACTCGGCTAACCCACAAAACACTAAGCTCACAAGCCCCACCTAGTGGCCCTAATAGCCAAAGCTCAGTGAACTATAGGACCACAGACAAAAAATTGCAACTATAGCACCATAGCATTTTGCTTCACTCCCAATTCAAAAAATGGTTGAATTCCAAACATGTGTTAGACCCCATGTTAGAGTCACAGCTACAGTGTGTGGTATGTAGACCCAGATGGCTATATAGACACAGATATGTGGTATGTAAGATATAAGTAGATAAATATAGATATGAACACACAGATTGGCAATCGAATCTAGAAACAGGAATAAATATTTAATTTTACAGTGAAATAAAAATTTAATGTATCTGGAATACTTCAGTTAAAAGTTTCATTTCCTTGTTTGTTACAAACCCGCACTGTGCCATCAGTCTGGTTGTCTGTATTCAATTCTGCTGCATAGCATCTCATTCAGTGACACTGCTAAGCATTTTGTCTTTTACACACAGTTTTAAGGTCTTTGGAGAAGGAAGTTGTCTTATGTTTATATTCTATTTCCCAACTCTGGTCTCAATCAAATACCTTATAATTTGTTGCTAAATAACTTCATGTATATTTCACCTATGAATGCAGCGATACATGACTACATTTAAATATTTATATCTCTATAACATTTTATGTGTGTATATATATAAGCATAAACCAGATACAAATTGTAAGATTACTTTTTACTGTGTGGGCTTGTTTGAGTACTCAAAGGTACTTTAAGATGACCATGCTCATTATACAAATATTACTTGACGCATATACAATAAAGCTGACCAGTTATTTAATGAAGGGACTTAATAAAGAGATAACACATGAATAATTAAGATAAACTCTAGTAGAAAAGTGGAGTGTAAGCCAATGACTTCAGCTCTTTAAGTTTAATAGACTTTGTTTTGATCAGTGAGGAAGACTTTGGTAAGTTGAGGACTAAAAGTACCTAATACAATTTGATTGAGAAATAATGAAGAAAACACATGTACTAAAGAAGTCAATTGAAGGAATGGTCCAGACTTTAAGCTGATACTAGCAGTGCCTATGGTGCTCAGGGCATATTGTGCAGTGATAGACCATTGTGGCCCTAAAACTTAAATTGGTCAAAACCAGTTCAGGTTCCACTAGCCCATATCCCAACTCTGCAAATTAACCCATCTAAGCAGAAAGCATACCATGCTAGCAAAGGACAGCCATTATGGTCTATTTAAGATGCTGGTGACAAAGGCATATCTTCATCTCTAATCCAAGCACATGGTCCTATGTTTTGAATCTCCCTGCTATTTGAGTGGAAGCTTAGCTACTACACTCATACACAGTTTATGTATCCCAGCATATAGATGACAAAGCATTTTCTTTTGCATCGTTTTAATCAATTGATTCCACCTCTAACCAAGAATATATTTTGATAAGATACACTGTGGTTATAGTACAGACTATGTGATATTAGAAGTATTACTGTTTAAAAAATCATCATGGTTATAATGTCATGAGTAGGCATGGTTAATTTAAAATAGTTGCTATTTTTCTTCTAATAAAACCCTGGATCTATTAGCATTTTTAAATGGAGAAAGGGAAATCATTGGGTCTCATTGCTTGATAATTTAACATTAGGCTGGTAGAAATTACAAATATTTGTCTCAGACATAACATTGCTAATTTGGTGTTTCAAGGGAAACAAAATAAGACTGACTGAACCTTTCAACCAACTTATAGGACAGTCTCTCTTTTCATAACATGAAGAGAAATCTTTTTTTAAAAAAGCTCTTTCTTCAAAAATATCTTCAAGGTGACACGTCAGACAACTAAAAAGTACTTTAGATGAACAGGGGAGACATAAAATTTACTGTGACTGTAAAGCATATGACAAATTTTACATGGGCCTAGATGTCTTCCCCCACTTTTTTAACTACCTAATTTTACCTCCTACAGCTCATTCAAAATCCATTCTGTTTGGATCTCTCAGGCTAAATTTAAAATTTTATCAAAGAGTAGGTCAACAGCTTACATTTTGATCACTCTGTTCCAATTTATGACCTATAGCATGGTTTTTATAAATTCTTTTTAGTTTATTTTACCTTTAATTTTTTTTTAGTTTTTTTCTCTTTAATTTTAGAGCTTTGCTATTAATGACTCTCAAACAATCCTAAATTCTATGTAACTTAACTCAACTCAACTGTATCTCAACTTAGTCCCACTACTCAAATTTGGAAATTTTGCTTTCCGAAACTCATCCTAAGAATATAAATGTACAAATAGACCACTTATCTATACCCATCCATCTATACATCTATCACTCCAACTATCGTCAATTGATTCTTATATTCATTCTTTCATTCTAAGTATTGGCATGTGTCTTAAAGCTAAGAGTTATACTTTATCAAAGGGCACATTATTTAAGACATCAAATAAGGGAATTTGAATTTACAATCCAGAAAGTAAATAATCCCACAGTACGAGAAGTTGTAGAAGAATTAGTGAGGCTGGCAGGACAATAGTGCTGCTGATTGGGCCAATTAGTTCGTCAGGATAATGACCAACATGACAGAATGTTAGAAAGGGAGTACATCCGAGTGAAGGCAGCTGTGGGGTGTAGAGTGGATGTATTCAGGCAAGTCAAAATATGTACAGGAAAAAATGAGGGGACTACCAGAACCAGCCCCCTCCTCCCAGTAACTAAATTAAATGGATGGGTCAAAGTAAATCGTATTTCAAGGGGAAAAAAGAGACTGACATAATAAATCCCAAACAAAATTAAGGAGTAACAGAAGGTATGTGGTAACTTGGGCTATGCTACTGTCAGTTAAAGGAGAAATGGATTGGATGTCAAAAACTGTTAATCGTGATCCTAGAATGGACCCAACACTTTCAAGAAGTTTGAGGCAACATACTACCTGTGGTGGGCTCAATGAGCATATCAAACTGTTATTGATAAAGTTATGTTTCTATCAGTGTATTAGTTCTCTTTTTTAAATTTAATTTTATTTGTAATTCATTTTTTACACTCTATACTCCACATCCCACACCTCCTCCCCACGCCACCTTGTCTCCATGTGGATGCCCCCATCCCCCACCCCACCTGACCTCTAAACTCCCTGGGGCCTACAATTTCTGGAAGCTTAGGTGCATCATCTCTGAATGAACACAGACCCAGAAGTCTTCTACTGTATGTGTGTTAGGGGACTCATATCAGGTGTTGTATGCTGTCTGTTTGGTGGTCCAGTGTTTGAGAGATCTCAGGGGTCCAGATTAATTAAGACTGCTGGTCCCCCTACAGAATGACCCTTCTCCTCAGCTTCCTTCAGCCTTCCCTAATTCAACAACAGGGTCATCTGCTTCTGTCCATTGCTTGGGTGCAAATATAGATATATATTTCAGAGGGCAGTCATGATAAATCCCTTTTTGTGAGCATTCCATAGCCTCAGTAATAGTGTCAGACCTTCCCTTGAGCTGGATCCCACTTTGGGCCTGTTGCTGGACCTTCTTTTCCTCAGGCTCCTCTCCATTTCCATCCCTGTAATTTTTCAGATAGAAATAATTATGGGTCAGCGGTGTGACTGTGGGATGGCAACCGCATCCCTCACTTGATGTCCTGTTTTCCTGCTGGATGTGGACCCCTTAAGTTCCCTCTCCCTACTGTAAGGCATTTCATCAAAGGTCCCTCCCTTTGAGTCCTGAGAGTATCTAACCTCCCAGGTCTCTGGTGCATTCTGGGGTGGGGGCGGGGTTCCCCCATCCTCCTATTCTGAGGTTACCTGTTTACATTCTTTCTGCTGGCCCTCAGGGCTTCAGTCCTTTTCATTCACCCAATACCAGATCAGGTTCCCCTCTACCCTCCACTGCCCCACCACCCTATCCACTTTCCTTCCCAAGTCTCTCCCTCCCTCCCCACTTATGATTGCTTTCTTCTCTCTCCCAAGTGGGACCAAGGTGCCCTCACTTGGGCCCTTCAGCTTGTTGAGCCTTTTGAATTCTGTGGACTGTATCTTGTGTATAACTGTATTCTGTATGTTTTTGTTTGTTTGTTTGTTTGTTTGTTTAGTAAATATCCACTTATTAGTGAGTACATATCATGCCTGATCTTTGGGTCTGAGTTACCTCCTCAGGATGATATTTTCTAGTTCCACCCATTTGCCTGCAAAAGTCAGTCATTCTTAATAGCTGAGTAGTATTCCATTATGTAAACCAACATTTTCTCTATCTATTCTTCTGTAGTGGGACATCTAGGTTGTTTCCAGCTTCGGAATATCACAAATAAGACTGCTATGAACATAGTGGAACACGTGCCCTGTGGCATGGTGGGGCATCTTGGGTATATTCCCAAGAGTGGTATAGCTGGGTATTCAGGAAGATCTATTTCTCATTTTCTGAGGAACCTCCAGATTGATTTCCAGAGTGGTTGTACTAGTTTGCAGTCCCACCAGCAATGGAGGAGTGTTCCTCTTTCTCTATACCCTCTCCAACATGTGTTGTCATCTGAAGTTTTGATCTTAGACATTCTGATTGCTGTAAGGTGGAATCTCAGGGTTGTTTTGAGTTGCATTTCTCTGATTACTAAGGACTTTGAACATTTCTTTTGGTGTTTCTGAGCCATTTGAGATCTTCAGCAAAGTGGCTGGATATAAAATGAACTCAAATAAATCAGTAACCTTCCTTTATACAAAGGATAAACAGGCTGAGAAAGAAATCAGGCAAACAATTGCCTTCACAATAGTCACAAATAATATAAAAAATCTTGGGGTAACTCTAACCAAACAAGTGAAAGACCTGCATAAGAATAAATTCAAGTCTCTTAAGAAAGAAATCAAGAGCCGGGCGTGGTGGCACATGCCTTTAATCCCAGCACTTGGGAGGCAGAGGCAGGCAGATTTCTGAGTTCGAGGCCAGCCTTGTCTACAAAATGAGTTCCAGGACAGCCAGGGCTACATAGAGAAACCCTGTCTTATAAACAAACAAACAAACAAACAAACAAACAAACAAAAATGAAAGAAAGAAAGAAAGAAAGAAAGAAAGAAAGAAAGAAAGAAAGGAAGGAAGGAAGGAAGGAAGGAAGGAAGGAAGGAAGGAAGGAAGGAAGGAAGGAAGGAAGGGAGGGAGGGAAAGATATCTCGGAAAATGGAGAGATCTCCCATGCTCATGGATTGGCATACTTAACATAGTAAAAAAATGGCCATCCTACCAAAGGCAATCTATAGATTCGATGCAATCCCCATCAAAATTCCAACACGATTTTTCAAAGACATGGAAAGAGTAATTCTCAAATTCATCTAGAAAGGCAATGGTGATAAAAACTGCATGGTATTAATACAGAGACAGACATGTTGATCAATGAAATAGAATTGAATACACAGAAATAAACCACACACTTACTGTCATTTGATCTTTTACAAAGACGCCAAAAATATACAATGGAAAAAAGAAAACATCTTCAATAAATGGTGCTGGTCTAACTGGCTGTCTGTATGTAGAATAATGAAAATAGAATCCTATTTGTCATCTTGTACAAAGCTCAAGTCCAAGTGGATCAAGGACCTCAACATAAAATTAGATATACTGAATCTAATAGAAGATAAAGTGGGAACGAGCCTTTAACTCCTGGGCACGGGGGGAAATTTCCTAAACAGAACTCCAATGGCTCATGCTCTAAGATCAAGAATTGATACATGGGACCTCATAAAACTGGAAAGCTTCTATAAGGCAAAGGACATAATCAATAAAATAAATCAGCAACCTACAGATTGGGAAAAAAATCTTCACTAACCCCACATCTGATAGAGTGCTAATATTCAAAATATATAAAGAACTCAAGAACTTAATCACCAAAATTAAATAGCCTAATCAAAAAATTAGGGTATAGAACTTAGCTCTCTTATTAATCTTGATCAGAGAAGCTTCATTTTGTAGGATTCATGACTGCTTACAGTGATGAGAACATGTAGCCATTGAGCATTCAGTCCTATTGGAGTATCTGTATTCCTTATATACAGGGGACACCTAGAAAGAGTGGTCAGTCTATGTCTTTTTATTGGGGATTTGAGTCCATTGATGCTAAGAGATATTAAGGAATAGTGATTATTGCTTCCTCTTATTTTTGGTGTTATTTTTATGTTTATGTGGTTATCTTTTTTTGGGTTTGTTGAAAGAGAATTACTTTCTCACTTTTTCTAGGGTGTAGTTTCCCTCTTTGTGTTGGCATTTTCCATCTTTTATCCTTTGTAGGGCCGGATTAGTGGAAATATACTGTGTAAATTTGGTTTTGTCATGGAATATCTTGGTTTCTCCATCTATAAACCATCAACCAAAGAGTACACATGGAGAAACCCATGGTTCCAGCTGCATATCTAGCAGAGGATGCCTTGGTGGACATCAATGGGAGGAGAGTCCCTTGGTCCTGAGAAGGCTCGATGCCACAGTGTAGGGGAATGCCAGAAAAGGGAATTAGGAGTGGATGGGTTGGTGAGCAGGAGGAGAAGAGATGGGATGGGGGGGGCGGTTAGAGAGGAAACTAGGGAAGGGGATAACATTTGAAATGTAGATAAAGAAAATATCTAAAAAAAATATAAAAAAGAGAGTGTTCATGAACACAAGACCAGAAAGACAAAGGAGTGTTGTGAAATGCTGTTTTCTCCACATGGCATAGCAAATATATTCATGAACCCATTTCAGCTCTAGTGAAATGCACAAGGTCAGGTCATCAAGATCAGCAACCATTCCAATGGACAGCACTTACTGAGATGAGTGAATTTATAAAACAAACAAACAAACAAACAAACAAAAAGACAAAGAAAGAAAAAGGAATAAATCTACTTAGAGGACCAGGATCCTGGAAGAGGACAGGATGAGTGATGGTCAGGAGGGTCTGGGAGGATAGAGCGGACACAATCAAGATACACTTCATGTATGATGTCAACAATAAAAAGATGTTCTGAAATAGAAACTAAAAATAATATTAGAGGGAATAATTCTAACTAAGAGACATATCTGCAACCAAATTATGAATGAGTCAAATAGGCTGAAAAACCACACTTAAGCAAAATGGTTCTAAATTATGCTCATAGTCAAAATAAATGAAATAGTATATTTCTACATAAAGAGAAACATTTTAAATCTCAATAAATATAAGTTCCACTCTTTAAAATTATGAAATAAATTGCTTTTATATTATACATATATCACTTGATGAGTTTTCACTGTTACAAAAAATGTTCTCTTGGAAGAAGTATACATAGACATAGATACTCCATTATGAAATTTACAACATGCTTACCTCTCTACAGAAATAAAAGTAAGCCTAAGAGCAAATACCAGTAAATAATTCAAATTTTATTACAAATATAAATAATTACCATCTGACACTAAATCTTCAAAGTACTAGTGTTTTCACTATAATGCTTTCTTGTTGTCTGAGTAATAATTTACTGCGGAACAGGTGTGTTTGAAATAATAGGAAAGCTTAAGCCGAAGCAAAGACTTCCTGGACAATGCAAAGTCCCTCAGAGAAATATCATTTTCCCAGCACCAGTGGTGTTTAGAGATAGTTCCAGGGTTGTCTCACAGGCTGTTTACAAGTAGCTACTCTGGCTTGAATGTAAACTATTTCTCATAGTCTCAGGTTCCTGAACACTTGTTCTCAGTCTTTGTTACTGTCTGGGACCCTGTGGAACCTTCAGTTGGTGATGTCTTTCTAAGGAAACAGTAACAAGGGCTGGCTTGAAGAGTGTATCCTAGAGACACTTCCAATTTGTTTTTGTTTGTTTGTTGGTTAGTTTTCACTCCTTGACTGCAGACATAATATGACCCACTGGCCTCTCTCTGCCTCTGCTACCACGCTTTCCTGACCAATCCCCTTGAATGGCAAATCAGAATAAATTCTTGCACCCTGAAATTGCACCATGTCAAGCCTTTGGTCACAGCAACAAGAAGAGAAAATGACACTGCTATGAAGAATACTTAAAGAGTGGGTCATTTACATGTTCTCTAGGGCAGTTACTTTTAGTTTCTTGATGAACTGGAAAGACTCCTCGCATTAAGAACCTTCTTTCCTGGTGCAACGAAGAGATCCCGTCAGGACTGGCCATGAGTAGAGAGGTGAAAGAAGGGCAGCCTTGAGGGTTGCATCAGCCTTGATATCACCAAGTGGCAGTTTGCAATCACATCCTAAATTCACTGGAATCTACTGCAAATTGAACCTCTGGGCTGCGGCTAGCTAACCGCATGGCTCGTCAGCTTACAGGGTGGTTCAGTTTGAGACAAAACCCACCCTTTCCTCTTCCATTCTCATATTTCTTGATCCTAGGTTGACACAAAAAACTGGAGTTGAACTAAAATAAATAGAATTCAATTGAGCTAAAAGGGCAATTTAAAATAATAGTTGACCTTTTCTGTGAGGATCAGAGCTCTGGATCCTCATGGCTCTCTTGACAGCAGAGCTGAGTCTGGAAGCTAGTGTGGCCAGACACAGTGCCGGGCCGAACAACAGCAGGCTGTCTGTTAGCTCGCTTCGTCTTTAACTTACCCATCTATGCCATCTAAATGTATTCTGTCAGAACCTGTAAAATCAGCAGCTTTTAAAGGAGTTTTGCTCAAACTCCTGCTGCTTCTTTTTAGGCTTTATTCAGAAGTGAGACTAGAAGAAAGTTAAATGCAATGTCACTTTTATCCATTGCTTTTCTGCTTCTGATATCCCTTTGTTCTCATATCTATTTCCTGCCGATTCATTTCTATTGCTTTTATGCATTGCATTTCAGAAAAAAACTATGACATCTGAAATTTCATGCCACTGGTTATTTGGATCTTTTAACCAATTAGACAGTTCAGTTAATTACTCCATCCGCTTGCATCCTCTTTTAGATAGCCAATGATGCACATTTGATGTCATGTAAAGATTCGTTGTGCAATGGAACTTTAACCATCCTCAGGCTGTGTGAACTTGTCAGCATCTATCCATTTGGGTTTCACAATCAACTTGTCACTTCTTTGATAGGCTAATAAACATCATAGGGTCTCGGACAGCAGGTATTTTCATAAAAAATAAACCATACATGTAATTTTGAGGAACACATAAACACCTTCTAGTGCCCAGTAGGCTGCGGCAGACCTGTAACCTTAGCCCTTGAGAAGCTGAGGAGGGCGAATTTTTAAGTCATGGCTGGTTTAGGCTTCATGGAAAGACCTTGATTCTTAACATAAAACAAAGCAATAAACTTTGCATCTTTTACTTTTCCTGTTAAAATACTTTTTACTAACTGGAAAAGAAATATTTACTGACTATTTATGAGAATCTGTATGTGTATGTTTGTATATCTGGATATATGTTTGTGAGTATATATACATACATACACACACACACACACACACACACACACACACACAAACACACATATAGAGCCACACTCCAGTCTGAACTAATCATGAGGACAACTCCAGATCCATCTACTTGGGTTGCCCTTCGGCAGTGAGGGCTGCTTGACTTTCACCACAGCAGCTCACTCTTTCATTTATTAATCTCAGAGAATCGTATTTTCAGCCAAGGAGGAAGGACAAGTTTTTACATATAGAAGGCTTGTAATGGGCTATGGAGAGCATGATACCAAGTATTCTGCTATCCCTTACCTCCACCTTAATAGCAACCAATATCTAAAAATACAGGGATGCACCTTCATACCATGTGGGAGTGTAGGTCATCCCAACATGTATGTATGTACGTATATATGTATGTGTGTGTGTGTGTGTGTGTGTGTATGCATGTGTGTTTTTGTGTATGTGCTTTGTATACAACAAATCTTTCATCTATCTCTATCATCCACTTATGTATCTCTATCTATCTATCTATCTATCTATCTATCTATCTATCTATCTATCTATCTATCTATCTATAATCTATCTATCTCTATCCTCATATTCTTCTAACTATCCTTCACTTAACTCTGTGTGTATTCCTGACAGACAAAATGAATGTCTGTTTTCTTAGAGACAGGGACCACTTTATATAATCTTTCTAATGGGACATAGATGATACAGCAATTGTTACTTTCTTAATGATAACTTCTCAAGATGGTTTCAGTCTTGTCAGCTCATGAATAAACACCATTGTGATTTACGTGTGTGAAACAACCCTCCCCTGAGAAGAACCCTGTCATGGCTGACCCATCCTCATGAGGAAATCCCCAGATTTCATCAGTACAAGTACCATTCTAGGAATAATTCTCTGGAATACTCTTGCTAACTTATCTCACAAGTCCTTAGGTGTATTTCCCTGTATGCCTCAAATTAGTGAGATGACCTTTGGCAGCATAAATTGCTCTGGTGGTTTTTACCTGACGAATTCTATAACCAAAAACTGCTTTCAGCAAAATCAACCCTGATTTTACATGATAGTCTTCTCTGAAACAGAGTCAGGGTGCTGAATGGGCTTTGGGAACCGTTTGCAGGGTTAGCAAATGAGAGTGGAGACTTAGTCAAGGTCCCAGAGTGATAGAAGTGGAGACTCAATCGAGGCCATTTACCCTTGGGCCTGTAATCTTCTTTGACAAAGCCTACACTTTACTGAGGATCTTCTAACTGCTTACTTCAGTGGATCCCTGCTCATTATGATTATTTCATGTCCATGAAACCATTTCATTTTGAAAACTGCCTTTGGGGAAATTTAAGGTAATATTTTAAAATGCCATTCTAATAGATTCCTTTTTACTGTGTAACTTTCTATGTCCATTTCCTATTTATTCATATATGTGAAAATGATAACCAAGAGTTATGTAGTACAGAATTTCCTACACAGGGTGACAAACCTTATCATGACTGTATTCTCTGTTAAAATTATTTTTCTTGTGTCTGAACATTACAGTACTGCAACTAGAGGGCCTACTACTCAGAGCAAAGGAACCCATGTTCCTGTACCAAAGAGGGGCAAATGCACTCATTGCATCATAATTTTTTGAAAGTATATGCTGTTCAGAAAAGGCAATCTAAGTACCACCTACGATTCTCTAGTACTTTAATAATGTTAGTTTATATTTAAAGCATACTTAAAACTACTACTTTGACATTCTGTATTTAGTGTTTTGTAGGTAGTAAAAGAAAATCTATGGAATAGGAAATTCTTACTGTCATGGTGACTCTTGTCATTGTTCACTGAATTTGGACAAACTGCTGGCACACATAAATATTATGCAACCATTGCAAGTTTCTGTCAAGAATCCAAAATATTCATAAATATAATCAACTTATTTAACTATGTGGTTTGCTTTATGTTTAATGTTTCATATGCTGGAAAAATAAAATACTTGGTGACGTTATTGTTAATTTTAATCATGTATTATAACTTTGCTAATTTAAAAGTCATTTTCTTCCTTATTTCCTCTATTTATAATTCAGTATTATTTTCTTATATTCCTTTGATTACTTAAAAATAGACTCTTTCACTCTTTCACCATATATATGCATGCATTAGTATTTTGTTGTTGCTGTTCTGTGAGTATATAAACGTGATGCATGAAAACAGAGATCATTTCATGAAGAAATTCATGGTCTGAGAGGAAATAGGATCCATATGTGTAGGTGTCAGAGGGATGTCTCAGTGGTTGTTACCACTGTCTGCCCTTGCAGAAGACTGACACCATGTCAGGCTGCTCACACATGCCTGGAGGTCTAGCATTTGGAGAACCTATGCCCTTGACCACGGGAGCCACATGTCCTCACATGCTCGCACCCTCCCAAAGACACACATAAAAATAATAACGATAAACCATTGTTGAAGACCAGAGTAGGCGAGACACTGTCTCAAAAACTCTTTAAAACAAGGGCAGGCAAATATCTCCTCAAGACATTTACATATTGCAGTGTCAGGTTACTAGAGGAGGCAGGAAAAAAAGTTCACATAAAGAACTGAGGCACTCACTATAAAGTATTTATCTTAATACCGCTATCCATGAACTGTGCCTGAGTTGGCATTAGCCCCTACCTGCTCTGCAGATGCATTCTTAGCCCTGCAGTTTGGGAAGGTGGGCAGGCATTCAGTTTTCACACTCTTCAGAGTGATGGCATGGCCCCTTATTACTGATTCAAGAGACGACCTCATCAGTTCCCAGAGCATGATCCATACAGTGCTTGCAGAGGGCATGTTCTTCCTTGCGAGCTTCTCCCACCCCTGCCTTGAATTATCAGCCTTCTACTCTGATTGCTCTTGTCACAATCACTCGTTGGCTCTTCATACCCCAACTGACCATTGAACTCTACAGTGCCAGTTTGTCTCCATTCCTGCCAGAGGCTTTCTCATTGTCTCTAACACCAAACAGTATATCCTTACATGCTCCCTAAGACTACCTTCCCCAAATTGCATTTCACCCACACTCCATCATTACTTTGTCATTATTAGTCTACCATTTTGAGGTTGGCACTTGTTTGGTGACTGGCACAGATAAGTTCTAAGAGGAAGAAACTGTTCAGTGAATGTGTGTGTGAGTGAGTGATGAGGGGAGACAGGGAGTTAGCACACATAAAGAAACAGCTCATACTGGATAAGTAAGTCACTAGTGACTCTAGATAGAGTGCAAAATTTTGTATGAACTCCATGCTGCATCATTCCCTAGTGAGTTCCATAAAATATGTAGATTTTAGAAGAACATGATTCCACAGAAAGTATTTTTGTCGTTGAAGAGGTAGTAATTGCTCTGGAAGTGTTATGACGTCAGACCTATGTCATTTTGCAAATTTATAATAGAGAACTAAAATTAATGTTATGCTATTTAGTATGTAAACATAATTGTTCATATTCTATAACAGAGAAACAGGAGTATTATATGAAAATTAAAGGAAGTCAATCACAGCCAGAATTACCCTCGAGCAGTGAATGTTATCTTAATGCATCTCTAAAAATTGAGACATGACACATCAGTCTAGAAAATTAGACATGCTCTGAGCTGCATTTCTCCACTTAACAATTAGCATTCAATAATTATATTCAGCTTATTAATTTTTACTCAAAATAGCATACTAACGTAGTATAAAATATTCCAGTCAGGTTTTCACTAGATGAAAAGATGAAGGTTATTTATGTAATTCACAAATATGTATAATTGTGGATAAAACTGTACCTGTCAAATTTGTATTTTAAGTCAGTTTTGGTCTGTACATATAAACATATTTACACTCATTTGGCTTCTGGATAATAGTGTTGATTAAAATTAACATCAATGTTTTTAATTCATTAGATCTGTTTCCAGTGTTAATTAAGATGTGTCTCAGAATTCTGTACACTAAACTCTTATCAGTTTGTGGTATTCAGAACAGTTTTATTAAATGTTTCTTGTATGCATGCATTGTAGTAAGGAAAGCAAAACCATCACTCCAAAACATTATTGGAAATAATGATTGCTATTATGCTCATTAAAATGAGTTTCTGTGTTCTTCTGGAAGTTTTGGGGGGTGCAAATCTACAATCTACATATTAATCCAGTGTAAAAATAATTCTTACATAGATTACTGAAGTAGGGTGATGAAGTAGTTACTTTTCTTGTCGCCATGGCAACATGGCTGACAAACAAAAATCTGAATAAGGAAGAATATATTTAAAGTTGCTGCTTAGCTGTTTATTATGTCAGGGAATACATGGTGACAGAGGCATGAAGCAGTTTATCATGTTGCAGCCATACTCAAGACTGCTTGAAACAGTGACTGCTCTTTTCCAGTTTGGTTTTTCTCTCTTCTGGAGTCCTGGACACCAGTCTATGGATGGTGATAACCGCAGTTAAGGTGGAACTTCCCTTCTTAATTTAACCTAATTTAAATCAGCCTTCGTGGGCAGCCTTCACATGTTTTCTGCTATCTTCAAGTCCTGTCAAGATGCCAATCCATATGATGCATAATAGTTATTAAAAGATGATCAAAAGAACATGATAAAAAGATGGATGTAGAGTTTCCCTTAAAGATAGAAGTACCTAGGAGCTATTAGAACTCATAAACTAAGATGTGCTTTTTAGTTAGCTATGAGAAACAATAAGATTCTTGATACTGGATCTAAAAGTCACACATACTTTTTATGTCTAGTAAATATATAGGATTGGAGAAGTATGTGCCTGCACTTTATACACAAACACTCCAACTAAAGAAGTGATGGAGTTAGTAATAAAGGGAGAAACTTAAATATTTAGTACTTTAAACCTTAGTTCAGTTTGCCTTTTATTCATTTATTTATCATTCAGTTGTCCTTACTAGATTTTGTCAGCCCTCACAATGGGCTCTGTGGAAAACTCAATAGTCTCCATTGTTAGTCCTCAGAGAGATACTTCACATACCAGTGTCACTGATAGAACTTGGTTCCCAGCCAATTTAAATAAAAGACTCAGTGATTCCCCGGCTAATTCCCTAGGTTCTGTTCTCTCAGAAGACAGCCAGTTCCCCTTCCACTTTGCTCAGTATCTCCAGCCATGAATGAGTTATTTCATTTCATCTATGTGTGATCATTTCCCTTTGGAACGTGGAAGGAAATTGTAAAACATGTTTTAAGCGCACAATGGCATTCATACTTACAGAAAATTTAACAGTTTGTTATACTGAAGCTAGTAAAAATCATGTCGACTTTCAGAGAATAAATAGGTTTTGGTTCTAACCTTACTATTAATAGATGCTGTATCAGATAATGCCCACACAGGGAAACAAAAATTGTTCAAGAGATAAAATAATATAAAAAAATTGACATGTAGATATTTAAGGTTAAGTGAACAAAATTTGAATGCTTGAATGCTCTTGTTAATCAAGCCTGAAAAGGGGGGAAGATAGTCTAAACAGGCTCTCTCTAGGGAGTTGTCAATGGGTGGGTCTCTGAGAATTGGGTCACATCCACACGGTGTTCAGACAACTGTCTAAAAGACACTGTGATGAGTGGGCTCAGCTTGTCAAAGGGGCAACTTTACTCTGGATAGGCTTTCAGGAGGCCCCTGCACACACACATCTAATGCACCTCTATCTTCTATTTTTTCCCCCAGTTTTCACAACTAAGAACGATTCTTTCCCAGGACCTGAGAGAAATCCAGAAAGCTATATCACAAGTAAAAATTACTCCTTCCCTAGTGGGAGGACAGGAAGTTCGCACTAGGTAGTATTTGCACCTGAAGGAGGAGTTGAAGAAGCACCCACTGTCCCTAGGCGAAGGATTCTTCTCTTCACTGAAGGCAACTGCAGCTAGAAACAGCACGGATGTCTGTCCTCTTTCAATCTCCATTTAGGACGTAAAAATAATAGATTATCTTGAAAACACAATGCAGGTACTATAATTTTCAGATCCCATAGATTTGGGGGACTTAGTTGAAGTGGTTTGTACCGTTAGAACCAGTTCAAACAAGAATGCATTGCTTGGGGCAGTAAAATAAGAATAATAAATATCCTAAGAATAAGAGGAATCTTGTGATGACTTAACAGGGAGTCTCATGAGAGCTGCTGAGTATGCCCAAACTCTTCCCTGATACAACTTAAATGAGTCCGTATAATAAAAAAGCCAGGCCATGTTAATTTCCCCAAACCAGAGAAGGTGGGTGCGTACAGACGCGTAGGCTCATCATACGCTCTATGCTTGTGTGCGGATCCCCCATGTAACACAATAACGTGTAGTTCATAAAACATAGACATACAATTCAGCAGTTCTGTCAAAAATTCCAGAATAGTAATTCTGGTAAACAAATCTTTCACGCTATTCTTGAAATTCACAAATGATACATTTTAAATGTTTCACCTCCAAAATTGGCAGTATAGTAAGCAAGTGAAGTAATTAATATTAATCAGCTCAGTGTAGGCCTTTTTGTGCCTATTTCAAACATATACATATATTTTTCCTGTAGCAATAAAGCAAATACTTTCATGGAATATTTTACGTATTTACATTTCACATGTTGTCCTGTTGTCCCACTTCTCAGGCTCCCCTCCACAAACTCCCATCCCATCCTATCCCCCTTCCCTATACCTCTAAGAGGGCACTCTCCTACCCACTTACCTGCTCCTGCCTAGACCCTCGAGTATCCCCCTTTGCTGGGGCAACAAGCAACAGGACCAAGCTCCTCCCTTTCCATTGATGGCAGATTAGGCAGTCCTCTGCTATATATGTAGCAGGAATGGACCCACCCATGGCTCCAGTCTTTGGTTGGTGGTTTAGTCCCTGGGAGCTCTGTTAGTCCCAGGGGTCCTGTTAGTTCATCCTGGTTTTCTTCCTATGGGGTTGCGATCCCCTTCAGCTCCTTCAGTCCTCCCCTCTCTCTTTCATTGGAATGCAATGGCTAGCTGAGTCTGCACATGCCTTAGTCAGGTGCTGGCAGAACCTCTGAGAGGACAGCTCTACTGGGCTCATGTCTGCAGATGAAAAGCACCCGAATGCCTACAAGTGCTGAAACTAACTTCCTGATAGGACTGGTAACTAATAGTTGTCCTTCAACTGTGCTCAGGCTGAAACTAAATCAGCCTTTTTTTTTTTTTTTTTTAAGGTTTTTAGATTTATTTATTTATTTAATTTTTATTAGATTTTTAAATTTACATTTCAAATGTTATCCACTTTCCTAGTTTCCTCTCCAAAAATCCCCTGTCCCTTTCCCCCAACCCCATGCTCCCCAATCTACCCACTCCCACTCCCTGGCCCTGGCATTCCCCTATACTGGGGCCTAGAATCTTCGAAAGACCAAGGGCCTCCCTTCCCACTGATGGCTGACTAGGCCATCCTCTCCAGCTCTACATATCTAGCTCCACATATGCAGCTAGAGACACGAGCTCTGGGGGTATTGGTTAGTTCATATTGTTGTTTCTCCTATAGTTCTGAAGACCCCTTCAGCTCCTTGGGTACTTTCTCTAGCTTTTCCATTGGGAAGGATCCATCCAATAGATGATTGTGAGCATCCACTTCTGTATTTGCTAGCACTGGCATATCCTCACAAAAGATAGCTATATCGTGGTCCTGTCAGAAAAATCTTGTTGGCATATGCAATAAACAACCACCAAAACCAGACACTATTCCATATACCAGCCTCTTTCTTATACAGCTGTTATCTGCTGATAAGGTTAAAAGGTAGTTTGAAGACTCTTGACTCAGAATAAAACCAGACTCTCCATTTGAAATCAAAGTATCATTGTGAGTGAAGGAGTGCTCAGTACACAACTGGGAAGCATAGTAATATTTACCATGTGTTCAGGGCAGAGAAATTGAATCTGTGAACTAGCAAAGTAGAGGTAAAAATAGGAGTGGATATTCTCTCTCTCTCTCTGTATCTCTCTCTTTCTGTCTATGTCTCTCTCTCTCTCTCTCTCTCTCTCTCTCTCATACACACATACACACACACACACACACACACACACACACACACACACACACACACAATGGTTAAGCAGTAAAAGCAGTGGATCTTATTTAATATAGAGAATATAGGCTGAAGAAGATCACAGAATAACTCTCCAGTTTCTGGCTTTGGAAGACGGAAACTAGCCATCTATCAACTGAAAAATAAGAGAAAATTTAAAAATTGCATCAAGAGGAAAGTGAATGTTTCATTTTCAACTCATCAATTTATTGCCTACACATCAGCAGAACTCACATTATTTGTGCCTTCTGCCTTGAATGCTGGACTTCTTTCTTTTTTTTTTAGATTTTTTTTATTACGTATTTTCTTCAATTACATTTTCAATGCTATCCCAAAAGTCCCCCCCCCACCCCCCCTACCCCCCTACCCACCCATTCCCATTTTTTTGGCCCTGCGTTCCCCTGTACTGGGGCATATAAAGTTTGCCTGTCCAATGGGCATCTCTTTCCAGTGATGGCCGACTAGGCCATCTTTTGATACATATGCAGCTAGAGTCAAGAGCTCTGGGTTACTGGTTAGTTCATAATGTTGCACCTACAGGGTTGCAGATCTCTTTAGCTCCTTGAATACTTTCTCTAGCTCCTCCATTGGGGGCCCTGTGATCCATCCAATAGCTGACTGTGAGCATCCACTTCTGTTTTTGCTAGGCTCCAGCCTAGTCTCACAAGAGACAGCTATATCACGGTCCTACAGTTGAGTAAATCCATTATTTCTTCCAGAATAAAGCTGAATCTATGAAGCAGTACTTTCTATATATTCTTGTACATTATAGAAACTTCTTGGACCACCAATCAGGCATCATACACCAGAAGATATGAAGCCCCCAACATATACAGCAGACACCTTCTGGATCTGGGTTCAGTCAGAGAAAATGCATCTTACCCTTAAGAGACTGGAGGCCCTAGGGAGTGAAGAGGTTGGTGGGGTGGAGGTGGGGGTGGGTGTGAGGGTGGTGAGGAGGTATGGGATGTGGAACAGTCAGAGGGCAGACCAGGAGGGGGATAAAAATCTGGAGTGTAAAAAAAATTGAATAAAATTTATAAAGAAAAAGAAAAAAAGAACTTCTGTCTAATTCCCCAGCCATATCTCTTATCCTGTCCAGAAGAGACATGTCCCAGGGCTAGCATGCAGATTGTGTTGCACTAAATTTAGTGTAGTATTCGAAGAATTTTTCTTTTGTAAATGTTCTAGTTGGAAGTGATTTAATTCCACTTCCCATCTATTTATGATCCTCTATTAAAATCTAACTCATTAATTTCAGAATGCTATCTATTCATAAGGGGTAAAAACAATCTAGAATTGATTACTTCTACCACTTATCATTACTCCCTCACATTCTCCCTTTTGTTATAATTTCATAACTACTTAGCACATCTTTTTCTCCTAGACATTGAACACCTAAAAACTATGAAGGCCGTGTATATCTTTAGAAAAATAACCCTATAAACAAAAACATATATTACCTTATTCATATGCTTAATCTGCTGCACATATGCACATAATATTGTATATGAAATAACAAATTTTGATTCAAAATAAGTAAAAAAGAGCCAAAAAAGGGCAATTTACAAAATAGCCCACAACAATGGTAAAGAAACAAACAAACAAAAAGTGATGGTGAGATTCACCAGTTGTCAGTGGCTCTGTTTTCATGACTAAGATGGCTTTAAACTTCTCTGAGTTCTTGAACTTTTCATACAGCACATTCTTAGAAAGCTTGAAATTGTAAATTATTATATTGTCAAAGACATCTAAATATTCCCTGACTTGTGTGCCTGCTGGACAAGTGAGGGTTGTCTTTTGAGCTGGGTACAACTCATAAGAAATGGCATCCTCATAGAGCAGGGGGAGGGAGGATGGAATAGATATCTGATAAAACAAGAAATATAGTCAAAAGGAAAACTACTTTTATGTCCCATGCTTGGAAGGTGGTTCTAATGCTAACTTATAATTAACAGGAAGAGAGGATGTAGCTGGCCATGTTAGACAAATTCACCCCAATGTCATCCAAACGTCAACTTTCCTACAAGTTTCCCACACAGCTCAGCATTGTCTTACCTTTCATTCCCGTGAAGCTGATCTCATTTTCCCCTCACCTTCTGTAAGGGTGTTAATAATATTCCAAAACAAATAATTTAAGATAACATTTCAAACTGAGTGTGAGATATTAGGAAAGAACACAATTTACCAAGTAAAAAATTGAGTCAAAATTAGAAAATTTCAAAGTTTGCTAGAGCTACAACATAAGAAAATAACAAGTTGATTTAAAAATAAATAAAATTGTATAAAATGGAAGAAAACACAAAGGTACCTCAGCAGCAGTGCAATGGGACAAAACAGACTGCAATGAGCTGAATGTTAACCATGAACATAACTGGAGGGCACGAGTTCTTTAGTTTGAAAGTAGATTAAAAGGATTTGGGAAAATATTAAAACTAAGCAAGAGAAATTCAACAAATATGTAGTAGCTTTTACTGAACAAAAAAGTAAAGAGTAGAGAACATATTATTGAAAGTCAAACTGTCGACAAGAAGCCTCTGAGAAAATATTTAACAGGCGAAATTGAAAAAGAACATTAGGCGCCTGAGAATGTAAGCTTGAGCTACTAGCCAAGAGTGAGATTACCGCACATCAAAGGCAGGACAAACCTGGGCACAGGAAGGGATATTGAGGCTATCTGTTACCATCCAGCTTCCCAGCCTTACACTCTACGTAAGAAATGCAAGAAGAGGAAATGGGAGCCAACATGCTTGTAGTCAGCAAAATTAGTTTTTGATTATAAAGGGCAAGAGGCCTTGAAACCATGGGAGAACTGGTTATGTGTTCTGTCATGATAGGAATGAAGTAGAGACTGATTAAGACCTTGACTAACTAGTGCTGAGAAATATATAACAAGTAGAGAATAAATAAAAGTTAGGTTATAGATATGCTGTGAACTTAATATCTACACCTCTGTCTCTGTCAGTCAATTAGGTATATCATAACCATCAATTGGGGAAAGAATATAAATAGTTACTGTTAATAGTAATATTAGGTGTATATACTTTCTATAGTGTTATAATTATTCTGACATTTCAGTATATTTGTTGTACAATAGAAGTGATTAATATATATTTGTTTATTTAAATTATTACTCTATAATTAATTTCTATCTCCAGTATACAGCTTGTGGCCATAAGATAGCACTTAAACTAAGAATGAGAAATTCAACAAATATGTAGTAGCTTTTACTGAACAAAAAAGTAAAGGGTAGAGAACATATGATTGAAAGTCAAACTGTCGACAAGAAAAGAACTTCTGTAAACATGTCTGATTTCATGTTTGTAACAGTGATACCCAAGCTGTTAAACATACAAAAAAGAGGAGTAAGGACTTCAAGAATAATACAAAGAAAATGAAGAAAACAAGCTATACTTTGGAAAGTATGAAACCATCTTTATTTTTAAATTTACAAATGTGTCCAAATTGTTTTCTTAATATCATTCAAAACTGTATAAAATAGTCACCTTCTGAAGAAATCAGGGAGTAAAAATTTTCATCATCTTAAAAATAGATTCAATAAACAGACAAATTCAGGATCTCCTCTTCATTTCCCAGGAGTTATGTAGCTGACTCTAATAGTCTCCTTTCTGTTACTGTGATGAAACACAAGGAGCTTAAGTATGCCTAAAGCAAAGGCATTTGTTAATCTCATAGCTTAAAGGTAAAGGTCTCTACATCAAGAGCTTCAAGGCTATAGGCATCACAAAGTATAAGGGTATGAATGTGTGTATGTGTGTGTGTGAATGTGAGTGTTTGTGTGTTAGGGTATAAGTGCATGTGTGAGCGTGTTTGTCTGTGTATGAATGTGTTTGTGTGTGTGTGTGTGTGTGTGTGTGTGAATATGAGTGTTTATGTGTCTATGTGGGGGGGTATTGTGAGTGTGTGTGTCTGTGTATTTTTGAGTGTGAGTGTGTGTTAATGTGTGTGTGTGAATGTGTGTGAGTATGTGTGTTTTTGTGTGTGTCTGTGAGTATGAGTGTATGAGCATGTGTGAGTATATGTGTTTGTAAGTGCATATGTGTGTGAGTGTTTGTGTACATAAGTGTATATGAGTGTGTATGTGTATGTATGTGTATTGAATGTGTGTGTGTTGCAGAATATTTGATCAAAGTGCGAACTCTGAGATTGTTATCTCCTGAAAAGAACTGCTTCTAGTTTTGGTATGGCTCAGTCCTTAGAACACAACCTTAATCCATCTGGCTGGAATTCAGACACACCCTTAGTACACATCTTCAATCTCAAACAATGAAGGTAAAGTTAATTTGTAGAAGAAAGGAGCCATGTTTGAAAATAATGTCAAATTGAGTGGCAGAGAAACTGACGAACCAGAGATTTGACGAAATAGAGTATCCCCACCTCTCACCAGAAGAGAGAAGAAAAGGAAGGTAGTTGACAGAGCAATGCAGAGAGAGAAAGGAGTTTTATTGAAACAGTTTTACAGAGATAACAAGCTAGATACAAGTGAAGACATAGTGAACCAGAGAAAGAGAAGGAGCTAGATTAGAACTTAGTGTCAAAATTAGCATGAGGCCAAGCAGAGAAATTCAGGAAAAAACTGAGAGAAGCTAGATTGAATCACTAAGCTTTTGAGAGGCCTTCAAGCCAGATCAACTAAGTTGAAAAGCCAGCCAGAGACCTGAAAGAACTAGGAAAAGGTGAGCTTAGTCAGCAGGTCTCTGAGGTTAACAGCATTCTAGGCTTAGACAAGATTGTACTGAGTCTAGAAGCTTCCAGGGCTAGGCTCATGTTAGCAGATGGAGGCAGTAAGCTTCTGAGGTGACAATTAACTGCAGAGTAAAAGGTATTGGTGTGTGTGTGTGTGTGTGTGTGTGTGTGTGTGTGTGTGTGTGTGTTTGCCCATGTGAGCATATGTGCTCATGGTCAAAATGGAGGCTTTTATAACAATGTATGTTTTCAGAACTAACTTGGGACTTCTAGAAGTACTATTTTTTAATTTTAATTGGATATTTTTAAAATTTACATTTCAAATGTTATCCCCTTTCCCGGGTTCCCTCCCTCCCGGACACACCCTATCACATCCTCCCTCTCCCTGCTTCTATGAGGGTGTTCCTCCACCCACCCACCTACTCCAATTTCCCTGCCCTCGATTCCCCTACATTGAGGCATCTATCAAGCCTTCATAGGACCAAGGATCTCTCCTTCCACTGATGCATGACAAGGCCATCCTCTACTACATATGCAGCTGGAGCCATGTGTACTCCTTCATTGATGGCTTAGTTTCTGGGAGTTCTGGGGGGTCTGGTTGGTTGATATTGTTGTTCTTCCTATGGGGTTGCAAACCCCTTCAACTTCTTCAGTCCCTTCTCTAACTCCTCTGTTAGGGATCCTGTATTAAATCCAATGGTTGGGTGCTAACATCTGCCTCTGTATTTGTAAGGCTTTGGCAGGGCCTCTCAGGAGACAGCTTATCAGGCTCCTTTCAGCAAGCACTTCTTGGCATCCACAGTAGTATCTGGCTTTGGTAACTGTATATGGGTTGAATCCTCTGATGGAACCTTCTCTGGGTGGCCTTTCCTTTAGTCTCTGCTCTACACGTTATCTCCATATTTGCTCCTGTGTGTATTTGGTTCTTCTTCTAAAAAGGACTGAAGCACCCACACTTTGGCCTTCCTTTTTATTGAGCTTCATGAGGTCTATGAATTGTATCCTGGTTATTTGGAGCTTTTGGGCTAATATCCACTTATCAGTGAGTGCATAGAAGTAACTGTTCTTATATTACCCAAGGAAATGTGTTTCCAAATATCTAAAGACTTCTTCTAAATCCCCAAATTTTTATAAAGATTTATTTATTTTATACGTATGTGGACCGTCATAGATTTATGTGTACTATGTGAGTACAGATGCTTGTGGAGACCAGAGAGTTTCAAGTTCCCTGAAACTGTAGTTACAAGCAATTGTGAATTGTAGTATGTGGGTGCTGGAAACAAACTCTCAGTAAACTATATATGAATGGAGACACTTTCAGAGGAAACTCATAATTGATCTCTAAGGCTATTTCTGGGACCATGGGAGAAGGTAGATATAAAGTCATAGATAGATAGAGAGATAGAGATAGATAGAAAGAGAGAGAGAGAGAGAGAGAGAGAGAGAGAGAGAGAGAGAGAGAGAGAGAGAGAGAGAGGGATGGGCATAGAAGTGGGAATATATATATGTATATACATATATATATTCCCACATTATCCCCATCTTTATGTAATTGCTGTAATTTCAGTATGATTAAATCTTTCTTTGGTGTAAATTCATCGAAGCACAAAACACTTTCACCTATTTTATTCTGTATTGTCTTTCAGTAGCTGGGTATGGGGAAGAGTGGGTCCTATTTTAACTCTATGTATCTGGTGACTCTGTCTTCAAAATGATGCAGCCTGGATAGTAAATTTGGCATCTTTTTTGGCAATCCAGGCACAGTGTGACTATGGACAAAGTAGGAGGTAAATGTCCTACTAAAGACATACTTTATCTTCTTGCCCATTTTTTATTTATGCACCTAACCAGTTCACTGCACTGCTGCCAAAGTCCTGCAAAACCACACAAAATCACAGAGAAACCTTTTTGTTTCCCCTATTAAATCAAACTTTCAGGGGTTTTATTACAACCTTTTGTACAACTTCTACAGACTCTCAGCCTTACAATGTTTCTTCAATTGTTTCCTTATGAATGCACGCTCTGCTCCTGACAGGTGTGCTTTCTTCCCAATCATTACCTGTTGGAGCCAAATCATTAATTTACCCATGCAAAGCCATTTCACCCATAACTATTGCAGCCAAATAATAAGTTTTCTTCAGAGTGACCTTTTCCTTTCATAGACCATTTTTTCTGAGCACACATAAATTTTGATTTATCTATACTGGCATTTAATGTGATACTCATTGTTCATCAAAAACCACTGAGTTAATAAACAGACTATTTCTACTGGTATGCCACAAGGCATATTTCATGAAGAAAGTATTCTTACATTAAAAGGACAAAGAACTTAATATGTTGAAGAGCCAAGATAGACATGGCTCTCTTTTAGTATTTGCCAGTAAACACAATTCCCCAAAGCAAACTGAGACAGTATAGGATGATCCATGATTGGCAGCTCAATTGTAATATCTCCTGATGCTGTTGTTCATAAAACTCTCCTAGAAAGAACATTCTGCAAACCCTGATAGGATTTTTAAATTACTTTTATTTTAACAGGTAAGAGTTCTGGAGATCTGGAGGACTACAATACACAAAGTTGTATTTGTTTCTTAAAGAGTGAGCATGGACTTCAAGCAACAATGCTTTCCTCTTTAGCAGGAAGTTTCATAAGTTTGTTATTTGAGAGATATATTTGAGATTTATTCTGTTTAATTTTATCATCAGTTCTGATTAGTGCGTATTAATTATTTGGCAAATAGTTCATGCTACCCTTATCACATAGTTATATAAAAAAGGAGTTCATAAGTAAGGAGTTGATTAAATAACTAACTTGACGTAACATTGCGTAGTTCACCAAGTTCCCTAAGAGAAGAAAATGTTGCAAATTTGTATCTTGTTGTTTATGTGAAATAACATGATGATATAATACAGGTTCCTTCCTTTCTTTTTTCTTCCTTCCTCTCTTCCTTCCTTCCTTTCTTTCTTTTTCAATAACTACATGAGCTGAATCAAGCCAAGATAAAATTCATCTAGTGATATTCTCTTGAATTTTAATTTTCATGTCCTTAATTGTTCTTACAAATATGCTCAGTAGTATCCTATTTGAAAGCCTGACCTCTTTAGTTTATATATTCTGATTTGGTATTGGTTTATTTTGAGATATTGTTGAATTTCTGTCTGATTTGAGATACATGCTATCAGGCTTTCTAATGCTTTAATTAATGTCTTTACAATTCACCTTGGAAATTTAACAATAGTAAAAGCCAGCACAGTGAAAATTATCACTTAGTCATTCAAGGACAGTGCATTTCAATTTTATTATTTAAACCAATGGATATAATACATAACTTTTCAAAAGGGTAAACGGTGGTTTTATATGATTCATTAAGTATCCATATTATGTTTCATATCATCTTGTAAATAAATGGCTAGTATTTAGGATAAATATCAATAATTTATAAACCAAAATGAAACCTTACAATCAGAATAATATTTATAGTGATCACATATAAAACCTATTTAACTTAGATGTATCTTCTGTATAATTTTTACCAGTAGAATGAAAGTAGCACTAGAATATAATTTTAAAGGAATTTTAATTGGAAAAGATAATCTCTTTATGAAAATTGAAAATATTTATCATGCAATGTTCATCTGACCCAAAATTAAGCACTATTGTTATGTCTATCAAAATATACATTCATTACTCAAGGTTACTTTTGTTGTGCCTCAAAAAATGAACTTAAGTAACATCAAGAAGAGGTTTACTTTTGTTCTAATGAAATAACTACATGATAAGCAATTCAATTATTCACACTATATTTTTTCTTATTTTTTCAGTAAGTTACTACCTACTATTTTAACCCTTTACAAGGCAGAACTATTTCATTTTGTTTAAACAAGTTTAGTAACATTTTAATTTTCGAAGAAACAATATAAATATTCTAATATATTTGGAACTATCTTAATGATATTCAAATCGTATATGGACAAGCTGCCTTAAAAGACCTCGGATGGAAAGAGGAAAAATCATTAGGTCTATACTGAAAAATGGCTCTTGATCCTTGTTCAAAGCCTGAGAAATTACAATGGAAAATTACAAGAAGTTATTTATTTATCTTTTTACAACAAGCTCAGTTTGAAGTTCTCACAGCTCTGGAATAAACAAAACAAAACAAAAACAAAACAAAACAAAACAAAAAAAACTAAAGTCATATTCTCTGAGTATTCCCCATTGTCCACCAGGAGCTTATATCCTGAAGCAATGCTGATTTACATGTAACTAGATACAAGAAAACCAAGAATTTTCACTTACTCCACAACCCTGCATTATCAAATAAATTGGTGTCTTTTCTTCATTAAGTAACAAAGGGTCATTTTTATTTCATTGTGTATGTGGAGGTGACAGTCTCTTCCAAGGTCATCTTGGCACCATTATATAGACTCATTTGTTAGAGACCGACATAAGGATTCTATGTGAGGAGTCAAAGACAATATAAACAATGGCTCTATTCATATAGAAAACAGATACTTTTTATAGAAATGCACTGGATGGCTGAACAGAACACTCAGGAAAGCTCAAGGACCCAAAGGCTGCCTTGATATTATGAATGTTCCCACTCAGTGTATACTCCTATTATGACAGGTAACCAAGGATTCTATCTAACATGGCCACTCAGAAACACCACTGACACACATACTGAACAGTCACCGAAGCCATTTACAGGTTTTTTCCCCCAATGTGAATAAAAATTTAACAACCACTCTGCTAAATGTGGAATATTGTATACGAAAATTAATAAATATTACAGCTTATTGACATAGAGGAATTTGAAGATGTAAAAATCTATGTTTTCTAATGTCTCATATCTAAATGAACTCGTGATCACATTCATTTTGTGTGCTACTATTACTGTGAGTCAACTTATTAAAATGAACTTGCTCATTGTTATCAAATGTGAATCATATAATAGCTTCAATGTGTTTCAAAATTACAAGGGCCATAGTTTTCCTATAACCATTGTCAATTGCACACTGGCATACCATATCAGTATTAGAGATTAAGAAGAAAGTCCAGATGTTGAAGTATATTGATTTTAATGATATTAAGTTTTCCCTAGATGCAAAAAAAAGAAAGAGAGAGAGAAAGAAAGAAAGAAAGAAAGAAAGAAAGAAAGAAAGAAAGAAAGAAAGAAAGAAAGAAAGAAAGAAAGAAAGGAAAGAAAGGAAGGAAGAAAGAACTGAATTCTGTTAATCGACATGGGTATCGTACCTCAGCTCTTCATGTAGTTGGACATCAGATGTAGGTGGATAGAGTGAAGCAAAAAAAGGGGAGATTAAAAATGCATATGTATCAAAAGATGGCCTAGTCAGCCATCACTGGAAAGGGAGGCCCATTGGACAGGCAAACTTTATATGCCCCAGTACAGGGGAACACCAGGGTCAAAAAATGGGAATGGGTGGGTAGGGGAATGGGGGGAGGGTGTGGGGGACTTTTGGGATAGCATTGGAAATGTAATTGAGGAAAATACGTAATAAAAAATTGCTATTCTTACAATTTGAGATTCTCAATGTATATCCAAGTATATGTAAATCACTCAAATATAGATAACGTTACTGTGATGTGAGATATTTCAATACCATTCTGCTGAGACAAGAAAATATTTTTATTCCCTAGGTCTGAAAATTATGCATCATAGACAGCTCCTTCTTATAAGTAATCCTCAAGTTTATATTTAATAAGCATCCATGGGCAAGATTACAAAGGGAAGTACTTTGTAAAATGTGACAGTGTTGAGGCTGGAGAGAAAGCTAAGTTGGAAAGAAAATGGGCACTTCTTCTTCTTGATCAGAGGCCACATTTGGTTCACAGAACCATGTCAAGTGGCTCACAACTCCCTGTAATTCCACCTCCAGTTGTCTCCATGGGCACCGGCTCTCACATGCCTAAATTGTAAATCATTTGCTGCTAAAATTACACATTTATGTATTTTGCATATATGGGTGTACACACACACACATACACACACACACACACACACACACACACACATATATATAACTACATTATTTTTAATTATACTTTTTGAGATTACAAAGAAATCATGAAGTTTTTAGCTAAGAGTAAACATCAAAAATAAAGAACAAATAACAATGCATGCAAATTCTTAACAAAGCAACAGCTCATAAACTTTTCTAGAACACAGCATTGTCCAGCTCTTGAGACTGCTACAGCTGCCTTTACCTTTTGACCAATGGAGCAAACTAGCCCAAAGCTGTAAAACAGAATATTGCGATGCTATAAAAACCAAGAAGTGCAGCCCACACTGCAAAGAACCCTCGGCCTTCTTCATTTCAGCAGGCTATCCACGGTGACTTCCTACCCATTTATTAAAAATTGATAGACAACTACTATAAAGGCTTAGAAGCAGCGAGCAGCCCAGCTGAAGCAAACGGAGGCTATGTTCACTGTTTGCTTGGAGTTGCTGACAATCATCTGTATCACAGTCTCTCCGATTTTGATGGAGCCTTTCTTACGACAACCTGGCCATTTCAGCAGTAATGGAAAACAAAGTTTTGCAGGAAAAACTCACTCCTGCCCCCCTGACACCTTGCTTGATGAGAAAACAATGCTTGAATATCTTTCACTGGATCTATTCCTCTCATAAAACAGCACAAATTTTATCTATGCCAAGTTCTTGAGATTGAAAATAAATCTAGAATGTGAAAGAATGCCATAAAATTCCAATATTGAATGTATGTGTGCAAACATATAGACAAGCATATATGTGGAGGGAATTTCAAATTAATTCACTTCAGCTCATAATTTTATTTCTGTTTTTATTTACATTTTCCTTTCTAGTACATATTTTGATAACTTAGAATCCTGCTAACATTAAAACAGCTAAATAGAGAATGAATATATTGTTTATTAGTTACACATATATTATATTTAAATAGTTATATATAGAAACTATATAGAAATAATTGATTTTGAATTGTATATCACTCTGTCATAATTCCCAAATATAGAAGAGAAACTGTTAATTTGAGTAAAATTTGTTTTACTACTGAAAATGTTTTATTTTATTTTTATGTATTTATCCCTCTAAAAAAATAAATGTAAAAAGAAATATTCATACCAAGTAGAAAAACACATGTCCAGAATTCAGCCAATAGAAGAAGGAAGTGGTCTACATATAGTAGAAACTGGATAGCTTTTTGTTTCATTGTAAATCAATTACTACATCTAAAAAAAAAAACCATTTCTTGGTGCAAATTGTTTTATAGTTTGCATCACTATTGGTTTTCAGCTATTTAATCAACATATTTTACTAATAAAACAAGATTTTAAATGAATGAGCTGAGATTTTAATCTTTGTAGCATTATTGCTGAATATTTTTCTCCCACCAGAGGATTTGTATGGTAGAAGGCACTCACTCTTGTGCGCAGAATGGGGTTTCAGGCCAAAGTGGATCTGGGGCTACAAGATTCAGAAAGATTACATCAGCTTCTGCCTTGGTAGAGCTAACTGATAACCTGAAGCCATGTGCTTGGGCTATGTTAACTTTAGCATTTTGTTCTCAGTTGATCACTTTCATTAGGCTGCCCATGAGTATATAAATGTGCACGACCTTGGAGACTATAGATCTAGCTATAAAAGAACAAATTGCAACAGGACTTGGTAGTTGCTTTTCTTTGTATCTTTTACATGTATAGGTATACATGTGTGCATATGCTTGTATGTGTGCATGCATACATGCATACACGTGATGTGTGGTGTATGGGGGGGGAAGAGAGGGGGGCTAGGTGCTAGGTGATATTCTTTATTGCTCTCCACTAGAGTTTGTGCCCATTGAGTTCAGGAATCGCTCCTCTCCATCTTTCCTGAGATGGGATTAGAGACAACAGCCATGGCACCTGAGTATTTATGTATTGATTAATGATTCCAATTAGGGCAGTCCTCCCTCATGTTTATATGGAAGACACTCTACATATTGAGCCAACTCATCAGCCCTGGAAGATATATCTTTTCTGCAAATGACTACTTAAACATGTCAGAAACTGTTTATAATCCATACAGTCAAAAAGAAAGATAACATTAGGTGAGATTTTTCAAAAGGGAAGATTCATGAGATTGAGCAGGAATTAATGCAGGAGGGTGAACATGACCAAAACACATATGAAACTCTCAAGTAACTAATAAAACTGAATATTCAAATGAGATGAATCCAGTTTGATGATAACAACAACAACAACCAAAAAACACCTTAATATAGTAAATACTTAGTTTGTGCCAGGCAGTGGTGGCACACACCTCTAATTCCAGTGCTTGGGAGGCAGAGGCAGGCAGATTTCTGAGTTCAAAGCCAGCCTGGTCTACAGAGTGAGTTCCAGGACAGCCAGGGCTACACAGAGAAACCATGTCTGGAAAAACAAAACAAAACAAAACAAAACAAAACAAAACAAAACAAAACAAAACAAAACAAAACAAAACGACCAAACAACCAAAAGAACTTAATTTGTGACATAAATCTATAAACTTGCACGATTGGTTATTGAGTGGTACTTATTCACCTTGTCCACATTATTCATCAGTACACATTGAACGAAATGACCTAAAGATTGTGTTTCTTTAAAACTTTGTAACTCTCAAATCTCCTCATGACTCATCAGTTCTTTACACATAAGCATCATTTCTACCTAAGCCCACTAGTGCAGAATAAATGAAAACCCAGGGATGGAGGCTCTACACAGTCACAAGCAGGCTCACTTCCTTACCATTTTGTCCTATCTGCTTTGGAGTGCACGGCCATTGTGTGGTTACATTCATGATAACAGTTTCCTAACTGATATTCCAAAACCAGCCATTTGAAAGTAGCTCTCGATGCTTGCACTCACAGTTTGTGATCTTCAGGGTCCTCTTTACTTCTCCGCTTCCTGATCCTCCACAGCCATCTTCGTCATCACAGTCTCCACTAGAGTTCTCAAGCATGCCGCCTCCACTGCCTGGCTGAAGGAGCTCCCACTTGTTGGGCTTGGGTGATCTCCCCCGTAACAACTGAAGACAAACAACAAAAATATGTTTGTACTCAATACATGAACATTTTCTTAAACATTTTACTCAGTAATTCAGAAATTAGAATGATGATCTTAAATGGATTCACCAGTTAGGCGTAGCTACCAAATCAGATCAAATCAATCCCAACTTTCCTATATTATTAGAAATATTAATAGCATTTCTTTTCTGTGAGGAAAATGGCTATTCCGTTTACTTGGCTTGTAAGGGTAAATGAAATTCATGAGAACTAAGAACTGAGAAGTTAAAAAAAATGATTTGCAGGAATGTAAATGGACTTTAAATCTGTCCTGTACCATATACATGGCACCATATATTTAATTAACAATGTCAAAAGGTTCAACACCTGTGTCTGTCCAAAATATTAGACTTTTTCATAGATTCCTTTTTGGACAGATAGAACTTTCTGCCTAAAGAAAAATTTTAAAACATTTAAAATAATATCTGGAGCATTAGAAAAAATGACAGACAAAATCTGGTATCTGGAAAGAGCAATATTCCATCTCTTAACTCTAAAGTGAGGCTTTGGGAAACAAATTCAGGCTGTGTGCGTCTAGGTGCTTTGACTGAATGACCCTGTACTTCTGAATAAGCAATGTCTAACCACAGTCAATTACATTGTTATAAAATACACACATCACTGTGAAACTTTGGCTGAGAATCTTGTACCAGTTTAAAAACTGACAGTCCACAGTTTCTTCATACACAGTTACTTCGGACTATTTATAAAATCTAGTATTTTTAAAGACACACGTGTTTAATCTTTTGGCATTCTTTAGATTAAATATATGATCCAATGTTTATGGTACAGGATAGATTTAAAGTCTGACTTACATTCCTGCGAATTTTGTTTTGTTTTGTTTAACTTCATAGTTCTTAGTTGCCACGAATTTCACTTGCCCTTACAAGCAATGTAAATGTAAGAGCTATTTCCCTTACAGACTAGAAATGCTATTAATATTTTTGATAATATATGAATAACATGATGATATAAACAAAAGAATAGTTCACTCATTGATAAGTGTCCTAGATGTGACATTTCCTTCTCTAAGGTAATTTAAGGGGCACATGTGACTAATCATAAGCAGAAAGAACATAGATGCCATGAAGGCAGTATCCCTCTGTTGTCCACTTAATGGGCATTTAAATTATGATTCTTTGCATATGAGGAATGGGATTTCAGTAGTTTCCCAAGAAGTGGTATCAATGCACAAAAAGTGGTATTAAGCTGACAGTTACAATCATCCAAATGACAGCATCTCCTACTGAGGGAGCATGAAGAAGAAAATAAGTTGCAACAAATGCTGCTTTCCATTAAGAATACTTTTATCATGCAACTGGACTTGGCAGCTCATAAAGTTCACAATTAAAAACTAACAGGTCACACCTTCAAAACATTATAGCTTTTTTTTTTTTAATTTCTACTTTTCTAACTAAAACATATGAAAACAGTGGCGATAGTGTAAAAAAAAATATTCTTCTTGCCTGTTAGCAGTTCTCAAAGAACATGTCACTAGAGTTAAATTTAAAAGAATAATTTCAAATTCTAATGAATCAAATGATGTCCATCAGTGAAACTTCTTTGACAGAGCTAAGAGGTTGGTATCTGTGCTTGTTCCTAGTGTTGGGGGAATGGGGTCGTTACAGGTACAATGGTGAAACATGGATATCCATCCAACCATGACAAACTCAACTGTGAAGAGGTAAAGAGAAGCAATTTTATTTTAGAGCCCTTATCGTTTGTTATTCAACTGTGTACTTAGCAAGTAGCCAGCATAACTATAAGGGGCTTGGGCTGTTGATATCCAAGATACTGATATATGAATCCTCATATTAACATACTTTGCTAGAAAACATGGGTATGAGTGAATTCCTTGAATAACTAATTCAGCTTCCTTGCTTCTAAAATAATTACAAGATATCTGTGTGCCATTGTCGTTTTCAGAATAAAACATAAAAACCAATTAATTTGAAAATAATGGTGAAATCATTAAAAATGAATGCATCTGATTACTATGATCTACTTTATTACGTAGCTATTACAACGTTATTTAAACACACAATATTAGTGTAAAGAATTATCTAACAATGAATCCAATTATAAAGAAGACTTATATAACAGCTATAGCAAAAACCATGATCTGATGATGTCTTGCTTCCTTTTTTAGACACTCACATTCTTTGCTAACTTTTTCCCATATCCACTTTATTTTCCTAAGAATTCTTCTAGTGTTTTACTGGGATACAGGCCAGAGCACAGACAAAAATCTTATCAACAACAAAACATAAATTTCCATGATTCAATCCTAGGAATTTGATTCCAAAATCACAAACAGAAGGATGGTCTCTGTAAAACAATGCTATTGGAAAAAAAAGGTTGAATTGAAAGTGATTAAAAATGTTAATTGTCAGAAAAATGATTATTTGATTTAGAGCTGTTACTGCTCTAGATAAATTGTGACCTGGGAGAATGAAGCCTATAAATGAGGCATAATAAAGACTCATGCAACAACTATGTTATGCCCAGCAATTTATACACTGAGCGTTAAGAACAATCACAGAAGTAAAGTTCCCATAATTATAAGGCATACACATTCAGAAGCACAAACAACATGTGTCAAAAATGTTTCCATAGAGGCATATAAGCATTTAGTTGAATAACAGCAGCACTCAATAACGAGTAATCTGAGGTAAACTCACTCCTATCCACTACACTTGAGAGGAACACAAAAACACATTCCAAGAACGATTTCATGTTTCAAAGAAACTGAGGTCCGAAGACTCCTTCTCTTTTTCAAGTGTTCCCACAAGCACTCAGAATTCTCTTCATATTCCTGGTCTGCGTTCAATGATGGTGAGTGATAAAATAATATGGGACATCACTTATGATGTTTTCTGTGTTTGTTCCTAACTTTAGCATCAGTTGAGGAAATATACAGATAAATTCAAAATTTTAAGAAACACTTTCATATAAAGCTATAATTTCTTTTAGAACATCTGTGCTGGGCAGATGTGGAAAGGGATCCCAGGACTTGCCACTTTACTCCCTAGAACTGGGAATTTGATTGTTTGAGGATATTTGATCACACCGTGAACCCCAAGATTGTGTTATTTACTGAAAATACCTGTTTCTAATTGTGGTGTGGCTTACTTCTTAGCAAACACCTTCAATTCCTCTGGCTGGAATACAAAAATTCTCTTGGTTCACCCCTTTAATCCCAAACAAAGAAGGTAAATTTTGTAGAAGAAAGGAACCATGAAAGAAAGGCCCAATTGAGTGGCAGACAGAGTGACGAACCAGAGAAAGAATTAACAGAATGGGAAAGCCAGGTACAAAAAGAGAGAGTAGGGCAGAAAGCCAAGCTACAAAAAAAGAGAAAGGAGACAGTTTTACCAGGAAAGTTTTACAGAGACAGGTTGAAGAGAGAACAATCTAGACACAGAAAAAGACAGAGTGGGCCAGAGAATGAGAAGGAGTCAAAAGATTAGAACAGATTGCCAGAGTTAGTTTGAGGCCAAACAGAGCAACTCAGAGGCTGAGAGAGCAGCCATGTTGAATCCTCAGCTTGGAGAGTAGTTTGAATGAAAACAGCTGAGTTGAACCAGCCAGCTAAAGTTCAGAACAAACTAAAAGGGATGAGTTTCTTCAGCAGCAAGTCTCAGAGGCTCAAAGCATCCTAGGGTGAGATTAGCTTGTGTGAAGGCTAGAAGCTTACAGGACTAGACCTAGGTAAGAGGCAGTAAGCCTCCAATAGGACAGTAATTTAAGGAGAATAAAAGTTACATGTGCAGCTGGTAACATTTTTTAGAACTGACACCTGACATTTTCAGGGCTTGTGTGAATACACTAAATCATTTATCAGATAATTCAGGGTTTATGCAAACATTCTGGGTATAATTAATAGAATCAAATCAGTATTTTTAAAGATAAGCATTTTTTTCCTGGCTGTTACAAGGGACAGACATCAGAATCTTGAGTGGGAAGCTGGATACAGGAAATCACAGTATATGAAATTTTAAAAATCTGGTTTTAATCAAGGTCACTAAGAGTCCCATCACACAGAATTGATGATGTAAGGCCTCTAAGAACTATGAACGGAGTGAGTGATCCTTAGTGGGGAACTGGGTTATCAGTCCTTTGATTCCTCCTGTTCCCTGGAATGGATTACTCCTCATGCCCTCTAAAACAACTCAGATGTGGCCAGTCACTTGATTTCAGCCGCGTGAAAACATGAGCTCAGCACTGATTCTGGGATATGACCTAACAAATAGATGCTACCTTGAACTGCTAAATGTATGGTCATTTGCATTCTATCAAATTTAATATATTCGCATATTCATACTTTATATAGACATATATACATATATATACTATATGTCATATATACACAATACATATATATGTATGTGCTTGAGCATGTGTATATATATGTACCTACACACATATATAGTGTATATATATTTTACATATGTATATATGTATTTGTATATGTGCATATATTTATATAGGTGTATATATATATGAATGTATATACAAATATTGTACACACACACACATATATATATATATGTATATATATATATATATGTACACATATATGTACACACACACATATATTGCTCTAGCATATTCTTTTGAATAAGGTGACCCTCTTGGAATACTTAGATATAAGTTATCATAGTTCAACATTATATATGTTTTCATTTTCTCCATTTTTCTGTAATCCTCTATCTTCCATGTCTACTTCTATGATGGTAATCCCTAGTCCCCCAAAGATGTATCTCTCACTCTATTGACCATTCCCAATCAAGCCCCACTTGCAGATATGATTATTTTCTTCTTTTCCTAAGCATGGAGAATATATTTTATATATTTAATTTCTAAAAGTATAATTTGCTTTATAAGTTGTTTTTATTCGTAACAGGGCAATACATACCCATTTCTATTCATTTGATGGAATGTGAATGTCACCTTGACTGGATTGGGAAGAGCCTGAGATGTTAGGACAGCACAGATGTGACTGCCTGGTGATGTACTTCTAGATCACAAGGGCTCAGACTTGGTGAATCTGAGCAGACCAAAAAAGAACAAGAACTGTACGATGAAGGGGTCTAGTCAGAGGGAGTGCTTTGGTAGCTGTACTCTGTCACAGCTCCTTCCTGTTTAGTTTCTGCTTTGTTTGTTCTTTTTCAAGATGAGATGTTCTCTTTCGTATATCCCTTTCATAACGCAAACCTCTAAAACTGTGAGCAAAATAATTCTTTATTTCTTTTAATTGTTTATGTCAGCTACGTTATCACAGAGATGAAAAAAAATCCACTACATAGAAACATTTGGTTAAAATCACATGTCCTTAGCTTCTTATAGGGAACCTCCAACAGACTATGCCCTAACTTCTCAATAGAATACAGTTTGGTTGTTATCTACAGCCATTGTACTCACTAGTTTGTCTCTAACTAGCAAGAAGAAGCAAAGATTACTACTGTACAATGAAATCAGCTGTCTCTATTCACATTTCATGACACTTGTCTTACCTCATCCCACACTGCAAAGGACATTGCTTTTCACTCATTAGCACAACACTATTTTCTCCAAGTCAATACTTTTACCGTGTCATTTTTTTTTTTTTTTACTCTTAAAGCACTTTCATGTGATTTATTTAAAAAGAAGAAGGGTGAACTGCTTTGCAGTTTTATAGTATGGCCCTTCTTGATTTGTTCAAATTAAAGTTTGCTAGAAATTCCACAAGAAGCAATCTTGTCTCCTTGGGATTCACCTAGCATTTTTCAAATTTACATAAGCAAATTGACTGTCCTCAATCACTTGGTATAAATATATATATATATGAGGGCAATGTTAAAGGGAAACTGTAGCTTGCCAGTCAAGGTCCATGGAATGTACTGCTTTGGACTGGATTCATTTGAAAGAATTCTAACTGCAGTTCTTCAGACCACAGTCTGCCTCAGAGCAGTGCGACTATTCTCAGGAAATATATTCATGTCGTTTTCCTCTCACTTCTTACACTCCTTTCCATGGGAAAGATGGTCTTCCCTGTTCTGTAACTCATCATAGAGAATCTAGTCTTCAAGGTCAAATATCTCCTATCAATACTACATATATTTCTGTGATTTTTCTTAACAAAACACAGCAAAACACTAAGCCATTAATTGCTATTGAATCCACATTTTGAGGCCATGTCATAAAGGCTTCATAAATAGTCCATTTATCAGAGGTGAAGTCAGGATTTAACTTTCTGCCTGTTCATCATCATGACTGAAGTGCTTGTCATATGTAACTATTATGGGAAATTCATAATAATGTTGATAAATAATATTATTTCTCTAGGAGTACTTCATTATGTATATCCTGTCACTAACGCCCTGTGTATCAATTTAGATTTAGTGAAATTTTGTCATTTTTCTTCAGACATCATCAGTTGGAGGGAGTTCTAGAATAAACGACTCCATTCTTAATGGTGGCAAAATTTGTTCACTTATCCAGCCAATAGCACTAATTGCTCATATGATATATAATGAGTATTTTCTAAGATAAACTGTCTTCACTAAAGAAAAAGGTGCTGTTCTTAGAAAGGATCCATATTGCTTACAGTCATCTATTGGATGGAACACAGGGCCCCCAATGGAGAAGCTAGAGAAAGCACCCAAGGAGCTGGAGGGGTCTGCAACCCTATAGGTGGAACAACAATATGAACTAATCAGTACCCCCGGAGCTCGTGTCTCTAGCTGCATATGTATCAGAAGATGGCTTAGTCGGCCATCATTGGGAAGAGAGGCCCCTTGGTCTAGCAAACTTTATTTGCCTCAGTACAGGGGAACGCCAGGGCCAAGAAGTGGGAGTGGGTGGGTAGGGGAGTGGGGTGGGAGGGTATGGGGGACTTTTGGAATAGCATTGGAAATGTAAATGAAATACATACCTAATTAAAAAATAAAAACAAACAAACAAAAAAAGAAAGGATCCATACATGATCTAATTCCAAAAAAGCATTTTAAAATGTGCTATAAGATAAAATTAAAACAAATAAAACTATCAGAAAATTAGAAAAAGGAGGCACGTCACCAAAGGCAAATCTTAGCACCTTGCTAAATTATTGTCTTTGTCTTTTTTTTTAAAGAAGTAGTTTTAAATAAGCTTACTTCTAAGTCCCTGAAGACTTCTATGAATTTGTTTAACTAACCATTTGAAATTGAAGATGTATTTCTTAAATGTTTGTGTTCTTTGTGTTTGTTACTACAAGCAGAAAACAAAGAGGTGTTTGCATTACATTTTTAAGTTAGCCAGTATAATCCTTTTCATTAAAATCTGGAATGTTGAAATAGTTTCGAGATTGATTCTGTTACTTTGTTTATTTGTTGTTTCTAGAGTAGAAAGAAAACATTAGTTTAGCCTTGGTGGTCATCATGGCAAGCCTGACTTCCTCCTTCCCTAGTCTTCCACAGAAGGCCTGCTCTCTCCATTTGTCTTTCTTCAATCCCTAAAAGATGGGGTATGTTTTATTTTCCTTGGGGCTATTGTATGATCCTCATACACAAGTACCATTTTATATCCTCTGCCTCCCCTTGAAGCAACCTTTGGGAATCAGTCTACCTTCTTGCAAAGACAGGCTTATTTCTACTCTCCTCCTTTCCACATGGCCCCTTGGTCCTTGGGCCTGGTGAACTCTCCAGTGTTGCTTCCAACAAACCTGCCTTGAACATAATTTAATCTGGCTTTAATTTGCTCATTTCCCAGGTTGTTGGAGATATAACTGATCAACATATATATAAAGAAACATAATAACGTGTATCTATTCATTAAAAATGGTGGCTATTTCAGTGTGACATATGAAAACCAGTCAGATTATGAGGACAGATGGATGCCAAAACTATATCTCCATTTCTGCCACATACAACACAAAACCCATACACTGAGGAAGACATATGTGGATGTTTTTAAACGCAAAATAACACATACATTTACCATTATTGTTCTGGCCCTATACTATCTGACTCTGTAAAATTAAACTTTTTATTTGCAAGTGGGTGTTGTTTAGGTTATATGGTGTAAACTTTTAGCACGGTGTAAGCACTTAGAGGTGGCTCTTTAACTTTATCCTCATTAGCGTTGTAAGAGGGGCGCCTCCTCTGGACCAAGCCTCTTTGGAAAACGGGATCCCACATAAGATAAAGCCCAGCATCTACTGCTCAGAATGCCTAAGCTTTGCCATCCCAGCCTGCCCAAAGCTGAGATGATTAAGTTTTAAGATTTTAACTTATTCCTTATCAGGGATGGTAGAAATTCAACCCATACATGCATATTTATAGAACAATTAGAACAGAAGAAAGGACATGGCTTTGAGTGCCAGCCACACATTAATTGTGTGCCTTAGGCAAATCACTTAAGCCTATTAAAACTCATTTTATTCTGATGAATTAAAAATGCTTGGGAAAGCAGTTTATCCACTCTAAAGCACCACACTCCTTCACAGGGCACTGCACATGACCACACATCCATAAAATTGGGAAGACAACAGAGTGAGAACCAAATGGAAAAAAAAGTTCTTCCTTACCCCAATGCCATACAGTTTGTGCAGGCAGCTGATTAGCTGGAAATCGTCAGCTTGATGACTGATGTGTCCTGCTCAGGTTTAATTGGTTTCCGAAGCTCATTAGGGAGGCTTTCTTACAGGGTGTTCTGGCAGATAGACTCTAAGGCAACTGCATTTCTTTCGGCTGCTGAACTAATCTCTCAATTGACTTGATTTTCAGTTTACTGTATGGCAACATCCCACCTTTTCGAGAGCCTGTCAGACACTTGCAATGAGATCTAGTGTGGCTTGGCTGGCTCATAGGTACAGTGCATATGCTATGAGAGAGAACTACCCATCATACTAAAAAGGAACTCAAAACCTAAGAGCGTAATAATATGGTTTAAAACATTTTACTTGATGCCAAATCTCTAAGTAGTCATTTTTTTCCTCTCTTAGTCCTTCACACAGATGTATAAGGAGTAAATACTTGTTAAGGTTGTGTTGGTCTTGGCAAGACATCTCATTCATCCATTCAACATAAATGCAGAAAACACGTAATTTTATACTAATGATAAGAGTGAGCAGATGTGTTAGTCTGATAACAAAAAATGAATCCAGTTTTATTTAATAGATATTAGCATTTTTAATTTCATGTAGAAAAAGAGTGGAGGCTCCTAACATTTTAAAACTAGAACTCTGATCCAAATTCCTCGTGACTTATTTATTTTTTTCACCCTACAGACTGAAATCAACCATCAAAGTTTCTTCATAGAACCTGCTCAGTTCATTTTGTTTGCACCATAATGTCCCTTCCCCTAAACCTCTAATCTCACTTCTACTCCTATGAGATCCAACTCCAATTTACTTCCTATGTCCTTATTATCAGAATTAAAGTCATTTTTACCTGACCAATACAGATGTAGAAACTGCCAACCATTGGGCTGAGCCTGGGGATCCCAATGGAAGAGCAAGGGGAAGGACTGAAGGAGCTGAAGGGGTGTGCAACCCCATAGGAAGAACAATATCAACTAACTGGACCACCCAGAGCTCCCAGGGACAACCACCAACCAAAGAGAACCATGGCTCCAGCTATCTATACATCAGAGGATGGCCCTATATGACCTCAGTGGGAGGGGAGGACCTTGGTCCTGTGGAGGCTTGGTGCACCAGCGAAGAGAGATGCTAGGGTGGTGAGGCTGTAGTGGGTGAGTGGGTGGAGGAACACCCTCATAGAGGCAAAGGTGAGGGGGCAAAGGGTATGGGGTGGGGTGTTGTGGACGGGTTCCTGGGAAGGAGGGTATCATTTGAAATATAAATGAATAAAAGGATTAATAAAAATAAACAATAATAAAATCATTTTTACAAAGGACTCCATTGCTGCTCTTTTTTTTTTTTTTCAGATTTAGATAACATTTTACCCATAAACCCAAATGCTGCAACTCTCTAGCCTTGTATTTTCAACAATAGTTAAGCCTTTGTGGACTGTTCACCCTAAAAAGGAGAGAACATTTTACATAATGTCATGTTATGTTAGGTTGACCAGACACAGAAGTCATGTCTGTAGGGTTCCTTGTCAGGGTTTGCTTTACGTTTGAGCTCTCTGGTCTCTGTCTCTGTTGTGCCAGTCATTTGAAAGGTCACTGCTCTGTTAGCATTTGGCTTACGCAACCCAGGCTGGCAATTTACAAAAGTCTTGAGATTTCTTTAAAAAGAACACTGAAGTTAAAAAAAAAAAAAAAAAGAAAGAAAGAAAGAAAGAAAAAAAAAGAAAAGGGAAAAAAGGTTTACTAAATCTACTCTCTAAGCTGTGATATTGCACATAAGTCTTTTAATCTTGTTCCCACACAAAAACTCTGTTTTCCACCCCCACACCTGAGACCTACAACTCAAAATGTGTCTTCTCCAATCGTCTAATAAACCACTGTGCAAAAAGGATTGGATAAGTGTATTAGGAATTTTTATCCTAATCTAAACTCTAGCTATCACTGCAGGATTGAAGCAGTCTAAGAAATGAACTTAGATTTAAAACAACAACAACAACAACAACAATAATAATAAAAGTGTCGCCAAAACCTACTGCAAGCATCTGAGAAATATTCATTGAAAAGCAGACAACTTTCTTCACAAGGCTCCTCCAGAATTAAATGTCAGAGACTTTGGTGCCAGGAAGCCACAGCAAGTCAGTGACAAAGCAGCAGTTTGTGAGTGGCTACTGTGTGTCATGAGTACAGAAGGAGGGAGGAGGGAGGAGAGGAGCAACTGGAGATTCAAAGCAAACCATCTGTAAAGGGCAGGAGAGGCAGGAGATGGCTGAGGCGAATTCTTCAATACTGAAGTACCTCCCTGTTCAGGGCCAAAATGGGACTTCTTCACACTTGGTTCAAAACTGAGGCTCCATTTCTCCATTCTCACTTCAAAGCTAATTTTCTAAATAATTATTTCATAATTGTTGGCCAAAAGACAGTTAACAATACTGTGCGTACATGAGCATAGAAATCTACTTGGACAGAAGTGATCACATATAAGACCTAGTAGCTGATACATGGTAGGCTATAATTAAAATGACACAACTTTCCAAGAAAGAGCAATGAGATATTGAGCAGTTTGCCACTCATGGTTCGGGGTATCAGTTAGGAGTGGCTTTTATTTAAGATGTTAAAACCCTTAAGCTTTCTGGCTAGGTCTTTGTAAGCATACAGAATGTTCAAATTTTGAGGGCTTGAGGTCAGATTTTGATGTTTAAATATATATGCATTAATGTGCTTTTCCCACCCCTTACCCTATTTTTGACTTAAGGCTAGGAGTGTCTTTAGAAATTCTTGCACATCATGGTCCTACTATTACAAAACTATAACTTAACTTACAAAACTATGGAGGAAACACAACTGAGCAGATATTTTCTAAAACACAAAGTCATTTAGTAAATTGAGTTTCTAGTAACCATAATCTTTCACATGAATCAGAGATCATATTACTAACAATCGTCTCATTTTCTAGTTAATTATTCTAGACAGCATTAACATATAATGTGTGTGTGTGTGTTTGGATGAATATTTTGTCTGTATATATGTCAGAATGGCACAGAAATGTCTGGTGACAGCACAGGGTATTTGATCCCCGGGTTGGTATTATAGATCGTTGTGAGACGATATGGGTTTTAGAAAATGATCTGAGGTCCTTTAGAAGCCACTGATTGTTAAAGTTATTTCTCCAGACGCAATAGTATTAATTTATATTTACATTGATATAAGAGTTGATGATTTGGGATCCAGTGTCATGTGAAGAACTTGAAGTACTAATAACAGACTTCTCTACCAACAAAACACTATGCTCATTTTACAGAGAATACAGGTATCATCATCTTCCATCGTTAAATTAGAGTTTTTCTCTTGACATTTCTTTTTATGATGACACTGGACTGAGATTTACGTCCCTCGAGAGCTGAACTTGTAGCAAGTGTTGTCCTTTCATCTCCAGCAGTTTGCCTTCATCCAATGAGGGTTGAAGGAAGGGAGACTTCCATCATGATAGAGGGCAATGCACGGTTCCCTGTTTAGCAATTTTAATTAAGCAAACTTTCCATTGCCTTTACTGTGAAGTATTAAAATCTCATTTAGAATTTGATGTTGGCAGCTCTTCCATATTTACTTCACTGTCCAGCTATGCAGAATATGTCCTTGGGTGCTCAGCGAAGAAGGAAGGTTTGCTTAATGTTTAGGTGTATTAGAGGGTGACTCTGAGAGGAGCTCAGCCTGCCCCATTTAGAATGACAACCTCGAGCATGCCAGATGGTAACAGGCCTTATGACTTCACAGATGTCCTCCTAATACCCACCAGTACCAGGAGATTCCTTTAGCCTACCTTTCTGTAGGTTAACTATAAAATTGTGGACAATAGTACATGAAATGAAAGTAAATGCTCTGAAAATAATTTCAGTAAAGCAATGAAAAATTGTGTATCATTAGTTCTCTTGGGGAGAGGCTACAAATGTGTGTTTCACATAGATTTTAAGACAAACTCTGACTCTTGCTTCTTAAAGGTGTGCACTTGAGCAAATCGCTTGCTACAGCTACACACTCACTCCAAATTACTGCTCCAGTTTAAAAAATATTATTTTATATTTTTACTATACTCTACCCCACAAATGACACACACAAACACACACACACAGTTACATAAGTTAGTATGCTAAGAGAAAATACTTACTTTTTGTAGAAAAAATGTATTCTAATTTTAAGAATTACTTCAGGCCTCTGTGAGAATCACAAGAATTATCTTTCTCTTTTCTGCTACATATAGTGTTTACACACACACACAGTGGAAGTGTTTGTTATAAATTGAATTGTGTTTCCTATGACACATATTGAAGCTGTAGTACACGATATTTCAGAATGTGATGCCATTTGAAATACCTTTCATAAGTAGCAAAGTTCAAATTGAAGTATTCGGTTGAGTCCTTATCCCATAGTATTAAGGTCTTATAAAATATGTTCTTAAGACACTTTGTGCAAGGATCTGGGTTTGATCCTTGGCACCAGAAGCAGTTAGTCCTGTCCTAAAGACCTCAGTGCTCACTTGCTATTTGATGAGACATTTCCTGGTCTGTTAAAGAAGCAAATGGCATTAATAACTTCCTGTAGGTTTGAAATTGTACTATATAAGAATCTGGATCTAAATGCTATTTCTGTGAGAACCTTGGATGGCAGATAGCCGTGGTTATATCTAGTCCCTGAAAACAGTGTATATGAACAGTAGTAGGCATTGTTTACACTTTAGAAGAACTAACCAGATAATTCAACATTCTTAGAAATCTTTCTCCTTCCCTATCCCAGGTCCTTCTCTCCCCATACATGTGCATGCATATATAATGTGTTAATCATATAAACAACTTCTATAACAAATTCAGGGCTAATTCTGTGTTTTCAAGTCTCTTGGAGTAATATATAACAACTGTTTTCCCAGTGAAATCAATTGCTTCCTGTAAATTCAGACCCTCTCTTTGGAACTGCGTCTGTCTCTGGTGTGTGGCTGTCCTTTATGTTCCTTGTGTTTCTATTCTTCTCGTTAGACATTTACTGGATCATTATCTGTCTAAATAAGTTTTACTGTGCTTCTCGCTCTGGATAATTTCACTGGCTAGAGAAGTTTATGTTAGCATAATTTTTCCCTCAGCATGCTGAAAATATTGTTTCATTGTCTAGTTTCCCTGGTTTTTGTTAAAACATTTTCTCTTGCTTCTCTGCTTGCTTTACATTTTATTTTGTTTTGGCTCAATGGTTCGATACAGTACCTATTTAATTTTTTTTCCTAAATTAGATTGCTTCAGTTTTAAGTTTGTTGAAAGTGAATTGTCATCTATTCTTGTTTTCCCTTCCTATTTGGAGATAGGGCGTTTCTGTGTCTAGGGCAACCTGGCCTGAGACTTATGACTCTGCCCTTTGCCTGAAGAGTAGGAAGAGTAAGGCCTAAGATGCTACCATCTGCCTAAGATAACTTAAACATGTCATCCTTGCCCTTTCATGGTTTCCTGAAAGAGAAGTGTGTAATGGCTCTGCTCCCACCATCGGCAGAACTCCTCGGGACCTGTCTCTGAAACTGGGCTCAGGGAATAATTCACTTGGACTTGAAGCTCGAAGGTTAATAGAGGAGGAATCAACAAAAGACCCTGGGACCCACATGGGAATGAGTGACAGCCAGGGCCATCAGCATCTATTACCAAAATCCCCAGAGGAAGCAGGGACAAACAGAGAGAGGCTGAGTGAGTTAGCATTCAGTGGCTTTGAAAGACAGTAAATATCAGAGGAAAGACTGATGTGTGGAATCTGAGAAATCAAGAGGGGACTGTGAGCAGATGAAGACCTTAGAGTTTTCTGTCATCACAGTGCAAACAAGAGAGCGAATACAGCACCCAATCACCTACTGTCCCCATGCATGTTGATTATAAAGAGGTTTTGACATGGTCCACAGGAATATATTTGGTTTTCTCCTTTATAATGCAAAAGTATGGCTGAGTATAGAGCTCAGTGTGTGTAAGGCCCTACGCTCAATCTCCAGCACTATCAAAAAATTACTGTATTATATTGTATATAAGTGATTCATTTTATTAAAATTTAGGCCACATACAAAAATCTATGATTTAATAAAACCTTTATGCATTTCCATTTTAAATGCTCATGAATGCTTTTTCCCCCATCGACGAAGTAACTTTTATTTATAATTTATTTTTACTGGGTTTTACTCTGTAGCCCAGGCTAGCCTGAAATTCACTTGGCTGCTCCTGACTCTGCCTCCTGAGTAATGGGATTATAGGATTGAGCCATCATTATTTAGATCTACACATTTTGTTGAATGGAGGGGAAATGCTCATGAGATTTCAAATGACACAGTTGTAACCTGGCCAATGGCAGTTTTCCATGCAGCCAAGTTGGAGAAGGGAACTCAGACCCAAGACGCTCCCAGTTGCCTGTGTGTCTGAGTCACTTGTTCTCTGCTGACCTCTTGAAGGCTTGCAACAGCCACAGCGGTGGGAAGAGACAACTCCAAAGCTTTTCAAAGTTTGTGTTTTGTTTTAAGTGGATTGAATGTAAGTCTTAGCACCTTTGGCGTTTTTGTCTAAATAGACTTTGACGTAGTAAGTAAGAGGACATAACCCTCCTTGTCTTTGTTTCTGCAAATGCAAGTCCACCCATCGCCTTTGTCCTCCTATATCATGTTCTCCGTTTCTCCTTCAACTATGGAAATGGTGCCTTCATTCTGACCTTCAAATGTGTAGAGGACATTGTAGGTCCTTATGGCAGGATGCGTTCCTCATCACCGAATTCATCATCAAAATCCGTGGCCAGTACCTTGTGTTCACTCTCATGGCTTTGCTCCTCTGTGTAACTACCATCTGGGCTGCTCTCCAAGTCCTGGGCACAGATATTGACCGTCGGGTGCATCTGGCCGTCATTCAGTCTATAGTGCCGACCGGCATGCCTGCTCACTCAGAGCTGGGAGTCTGCCTTCCACCTCAGTCAGCCAGGCCTCGAACTTCTAAGCCTCCAGCTGTAGTTTTTCTTATGTTCTGGGTGTCTTCGGTGAGTTTGTGGTTCAAGTTGACTGCATTTCCCATCTCAAGGTTCTTCAGGTATACATCTTTCATTTGGGTGATGGCATCTCTCTGCTCCATCTTTTTGGATCTCTTTATTGAGATCGTCAAATTTCTGTTGTAGTTTTTTCCTTCTCTACTCAGACAGGAAGTTACTGAAGTCTTGGTATGACACCCCATGCTTTAAGCTCTGGAAACAGTGGATTTTGGGTTCGAAGGTCATGAACTTTAGGCCTTTGAGACCAGCAGAGGGTGAGGCAGGAGGAGGAGGGGAAAGGCTTGTTTTTCTTTTCTTTTCTATAAATATATTTTTTTCTTGGATATTTTCTTTATTTACATTTCAAATGTTATCCCCTTTCCAGGTTTATCCTCCGGAAACCCCCTATCCCATCCTATCTCTCCCTGGGTTTTTGAGGGTGCTCCCCCACCCACCCAATCCCACTTTCCTACCCTGGCATTCCGCTACAATGGGGCATTGAACACCCTCAGGCCCAAGAGCTGCTCTTCCCACTGATGTCCAACAAAGCCATCCTCTGCCACATATGTGCCCAACGCCATAGGTCCCTCCATGTCTACTCTTTGGTTGGTGGTCCGGTCCCCAGGAGCTTGGGGTGGGGGGCTGCCGGGGGTCTGGCCTGTTGACACTGTTGCTCCCTCCATGGGGCTGATGAATGGCCAGAGCTTGCTTCTGGCCTTGCTGCCAAACTTGAGCTTGGGCTTGCCTTCTTTGGAGCTGGAAAGGCCGTTGTCTTAATCTTTGAATTCAATGTCTCCAAGAGGCTCTAAGAAATACCAACCCAAGAAGAACTAGAAGGAGGAAGAAGAATGCAAGCACACAGTCCTTGATGGAGAAAGTACTTCACTTAGGGACATCTTTGACAGTAGATAATCCTGCACTACTTCCAGTCTGCTATTTCTTAATCATGATTCAGGTTACTAAAGTGATCTCTTGCTGTTCCTGACAGCCTATCTGCAGCCTGCTGCCCTGCATCTGCCCTGACATGATGAACCCTTAACTCACAAAATCATAAACAAACCTAACTCTATCTTCCTTAAGCTGCCCTTGGCCACAGTGTATTGTCACAACAACAAAAATTAACCAAGACAGCATTCACACTAGCAGTCTGGATCAGTACAAACTTGGAGTCTGAGGACTGCAGCACAAACTCTTTAGATACCAATCTCAGTCAAATAGGGATGGTTTAATGAACACCACTCAGAGACTGAACGATCATATCCACAGGACAGATTTGGGAGCTGACTGTGACATGGAGTCAAGATCCTATAGGGCTTTTTAAGCATGAGACATACAAATATCTGTGCTAAGTTATTCTACCAATCAGCATTTATGGATAGGGGACTTGCTTAGGAACATGCCATTGTTGTACACATATCCTGCTCACATTTGTTGGGGTACTCAACTGTGGCAGGGTTCTTGCCTTGTCTAACATTCATATCTTAACTTGTCAACCAGGATGAGCCTTGTTTAATATTCATGTCTGAACTTGCCAAGCAGGAAGTCAGTTCCCAAGGAAGTCCTGGAAACTTAAACTTTACTTGACCCCTACTCAAAATAGAATTGTTATTCCAAATAGTTTCTTACATTGGTGCAGGTGTCTCTCTTATGTTGGGATCCATCCAAGGGGTAGCTTATAAAAGTAAATACCATAAAAAGATCATACACAGGTGTAGGAAGTCATGCTGGGTAGTTGGTTAGGGTCCAAGCTTGCTGTGGCTAAATATACATATCAGTTCTAACTGACTTATGTTGTGATTGGTTTGCAGGTCCAGCAAAGCTCAGACTATCCTAGTAACAGCGGTAACAGCAAATGAGAACATTTCCTTATAATATTAGTAACAGCACCAAATAGCAAACTAACCAGGTTGCAGTCACCTAGGTCTTAACACTAAGAACAAGGATTACGCCTGTGTATCTTTTGGTCTTTCTCTTGTTATAAAACCATTGAGGTTCACGCATATAAGTTTAATCCAGAGCATATTCCCAAAGACCCATCTATTAATACCAAGTCAGATTAGTCATTACCCCCTCAATATGCCACCATGGGATTTAATCTCAACACGTAACACCCTAAGAGACCCCCACATCCCTACCCAAACTGCACCAACATTTCTTATTGCCACAGCAGGTGCAAGGACAAGAGTTAGAAGCATCCTAATCATGAATGGAATACTGTGTCACTCCAGTGAATTCTGTCCTGTACCCACTACGGGAAGAGAATCTGGTCTGCACTGCTTACTATACATCCATTATAACAGCCGGTCCCTATCCTTTTGCGCTAGGATGTTTTCCATCTTAATGGACAGAGTAGTGGTCTCCACTTTAAAAATTCGTATCTTCCCCTACAGAGCTGAGTATGTAAATACGGAAGTTTACTTCTGCCTCAACGCCAACCTCTCTCATGACTCATAGAGTAGAACAACTATGTACACCTGATTAGCCACACCAGGTTCTACATTTTACAACATGAGGGGTTAGCACTCAGATTCTATGTTAGCACACATTGAGCAATGCAGTTTTCACCACATTTAGAGTTGTTGAGCATGGTGACTGCTTTGTAGTCAGTTTCTCTTTTATTGACAAAGAAATTCTAACTTAGATCTTCTTTTTACAAAGTCTTTTTTTTTTTTTAGGAAAGCAATATATGCATTGTGATTTCCAGTAGGGAAGGCCTTTCCTAAAGAGCTTGTACTATGAGATGCAAGTGAGTATTAGGATCAATTGTTCATGTTAGCTGTAATAATCCACTTTTTCAGTTATTTTTCCCCAGTTGGACCTCAAAGTATAATTTTAAACTAAGAAATTCTCCTGCTTCCCATAGTGTCATGTAAGAGCTGTTAATCCTAGCAAACTATTTTATGTATTATGTAGCTATTTTTCTTGAAAGTTTATATTGTTTATTCCAGTGTACCTTTGAGATGCCAATCGAGTTAAGTAAATATTTACTATTTACTATTTCTTAGCCCATGACTTTACCAGGAATAACAATAGTAAAAAAAGACAAATCCCCAAATCACACAGTTTTCTAATACTATATCACAGCTATATCTAAATCCAAAGCTATTAACCTTTAAAGTCATAACTTGAAAGCTATCCAGTGAAGAAATACAGCTTCCTATGAAATATTATATGCACTCTATTTGCAACAAAATTAAAACATTGGATAGTTTATGTTTTGGTTTATTTACAAGGATTTCCAACTTCACACATATATTTAAAAAGCAAAAATGTCATTTTGTTCTTTTTGTTCACAGTATAGGTGTGGTGTTCCATAAATCGTATCTCTGAAGCTTGCTGACCTTTATGGATTCAGTTTCTTCCCCGTGTTTACAATTTGACGGTGCCGTAAAGGTGTTGCCATTAACCAATGAAAGTAAACACCGAAAGGTCAGTGTATGCCTTATAATGGCTGCTTTCCCCCCAAAATGTGCAAGGCATTCAAATTCTGGCACACATTTGCAAGTCCGAACGTGTAAGATAAATCCATAGTGACATAAATGAGCCTCTGACTCCACATAAAATGTGTGAAAACATGGTCAGAAAAGCCAACTACCTGTCTTTTCTATTTTCATATAATAAGGCCAGTTAACAGAGTTCCAGCAAAGTGGATCTAGGTACAGTAGACAGTTCTGTCTTATATGTGATAAAACATGATATTTTAAAAAATATTTTCAAGTAGAAAGTTTCAAATGTACAATTTGTACATATTTGTAAACTAGCCTATGTATATATGTTGGAAGTACTCGAACGTACTTATAATTTATGCTTCTGCAGCTATTTGTTTTATCTCTTAGTTATGAGTGCCTGACGAGTATACGATGAGCCACTTTGATTTCATCCATAAATTATTTCAATGTGTGATCAAAACAAAACTAGCATAAAAGTGAACATCTTTCTTTCTACTTAATAAATTTGATGAGGACATACATATCCATTGTGTTTCCAGGGGCACTTTAATTATCACTTGGGAAACACTCTGATATTTACCTCATGGATACAATGTCCAGTCTCTCCAAATGTGACTCTCTAGTGTTGGTGCAGCTCTATTCCCCTCAGCATCTCTCTTCTCTGTTTCATTTCTTCCCATCTGGAACTTTGGAGCCCTTACCTTCTATTTCATCGCACACCATGAAGTAAGCCATGGGACACTGACTCACTCCACATTGCTGGAGAAGACTCGAGTTTATAATTTTCCTCTGTGTTTGAGCACCTACTAATCCATCTCTCTTGGCACCCTCTTGGGTTTATTGACCCAATCAGGGTAATTACAAGCATACATTCATATTGATAGGCTTAAGGTTTGGATATAAAAGATAATTTGTTTGTGTGTTTGATCTCTCTGTCTGGCTTAGTTCACACAATATATAGAATGCCTCTTCCATCCCTTTTACTACAAATAAGAGGATGATGGGATTCCAACCTCTCTGTGACTCGGGAATCATACATGAACATGTAATGTATGTTGTTTATACTTATCAAAAGGTTGGTGCAAAGTCTGATTCTATATCACAGCTGTAGTGATTAGTGTTACAATACTTATTTAAAAAGGCAAGGGTGTCATAGCTGTTTTAATTTCATACCCTTCCAAAGATTAGCTTGGTAAAATGGCAGGCTTCTATTTAGAATTTTTAAGCAAAGTCCATATTCCTCATCATAGTTGTATTAACTTACAATCCCTTTAATATTAGGTAAGGAGTCTCTTTGTCAACAGCTTCATAGCATTTATTATTATATTTTAAATAAGAGTGGGGCGTACTGGTAATATCTCACTGGTTTTCATGTGAATTTAGTTCATGACTGATAACGTTAAGCCAGTTTCATATATTTCTTGGCTGCTTGTATTTATCATTACCAGAAATATCATTTTCTCGTTTGCCTTTTGTTTTATTGTGTTTTGTGTGGTGCTAATGTGGTAGGGTTTTGTCAGACTGGCTTCAAGCTTGACATTCTTAGGATTTATGTCTCCTGGATTGTGTTGGAAATGTGCAACACCATTGCTGGCTCTTGTCTTCCTGATTGCAAGTGAAACTTTTTCACTAAATTTTTATTTGTTTAGGTAATATTGATAAAATTTCTTAAATTTATTTACACTAACAGCTCTTTTTGCCCCTCACAATTTTTATGACAATTTAGTCTGTATAGATATATAAAATAGGCCCCCATTGCAACTAACAATAATTCATACATTTATTTCAAAAACAATTCTCTGATATATATACAACTTATAGCATATTTAATATAAGATAAGATTTGCAGGAAAATGATATGAATATGCTTGTTTATTTTCACAGGAAAAATTAAATCTTGGCTGAATATTTGACCTTGCAGAAGTCGAGGAACATAAATATTTTTCAGAGTTAATGAAAAGTCTGATTTTATAATTATTGCTAAAATTACAACTTCATGTAATATGTTGTGTAATGTGGAAGACATATTTAGAACCACTTCAAAAAATTCTGATTTTTTGGAATGAAGATCGGGTAAGCCACTCTGATAACATTTTCTAAAACACCCAACACATTCCAAAATTGTACTAACATAATTTGACACAGGAGACCTCTATTGTGTCCCTCTTCTCTCTGTCTCTTTCTCATGAAAATACCACTGTCTTTTGGTTGGGGCATTTTTATAGAATGTCCTGAAATCATTAATTTTAGCAACATTAGGTTTGTTCACTTTGCTCAGGATGACTTCAGCTACATAGGAGCTTGGTGTTTGTTCATAAACTTTTGGGTTGTTATTTTTCTAGTTCTGTAGAGAAAGTCACTGGTAATTTCATTGAGAGTGCTTTGGATCATAATTGAGGTAGTGTGCTTGTTTTAACTATAAAACTTCTTTCAATATACAACGTGAAAAATCAACTGTGTGCATTTGTTCTTCAGTGCACTTTGGTTTCTATTGTATCAACTCTTTCCCTCTCTGGTTAAACTTCTTTGTTTTTTGGGATTTTTTTTTTGTTTTTGTTTTTTCTGAAGTTACTATGTATGGGATTACTTTCATGGTTTCCTTTTTTATATGTTAGTTATTGTCTAAACTCACTAATTTTTTTCATATTGATTTTTATCTTATAAGTTTAACAGACCTGTAAGTTCCAATAGCTGTTTTGTGCTGCCTTTATCACACAATCCAAAAGCAATGATTTGGTGTTTTTACTGTTTTAGTTTCAGTCTGGAATGTTCCTATAGATGTACATGCTGAAGACTTCTTCCTGAACTGGTAGGACATTTGGGAAATGGCAAAAATCTTAGAGGAATGCCTAGTCTAGATAGAGGAACATTATGTGTGTCTTTAAAGGACACAAAAAACATCTGGTCCCTTCCACTAGTTCTCTTTCCTTTCTCCTAGACTCCCTTCACCCAAAATCCCCTAGCTCCTTCCTGTCATTTCTCCATCTTTCTGTTGCTGTTTGTCACTGTCAGGAGGCAAGTAGCTTTCTCCCAGCACATGTTCCTATGATGTTCCATGACAATTCTCATGACAGTTCCATGACTTTAACAAAACTGTGGAGCCAAAAGACCATAGTTGAAGCCCTCTGAACCTGTGACCCTAGGCAAACATGTCCTGGCAGAAGCTTGCACCAAGCACTTGTTTGATGGAGAAAATGTAACAAGCATGTCTTCCTATTTCATCCTGTGAGAAGGTTGTTCTTACAAGAACTGTCAGCATCCTATCAGACAATAGGGGTGAGAATGGACATCTCTGTTCTGTTACAGAACTTGGAGGAAACTCATTTAGCTCTTCTCCACCCTGTGTGCGAGATTATCATGTAGATATCTATTAATGACACATAGTTTATAGTATATCTTTATTTTCAATGTGTGTAAGACTGAAGCACAGATATTTCTGAGCTTTAATTTTTTGTTTTTACAAATATAGTGTTTATCTTTCTAAATAGAGGGTTAATGAAAATTTCGCCTTGTTGCTTTTCCCACAGTTAGAACAAATGTGTGACAGAAACTGTTTAAGGACGGAGAGAGACACACAGGCTCACAGTCCAGGACATAAGTTTTCTATGATGTTAATGGAAACATGGTGGCTGAAGCGGCCTTGTCTATGGTGGTCATGCAGTGAAGTTGTCTAGTATCTTCATGCATCAGGGAGACTATAGAACAGGAGCATGTCCAAGCAATGCTACTATGGTGGCCGTGCAGTGAAGTTGTCTAGTATCTTGATGCATCAGGGAGTTTACAGAACAGGAGCGATTCCAAGCAATGCCCCTTAAGGCCTACCAGTCAGTGACTTATTTCCTCTAGCTAGCAAGCCACTGCTAAAATTTTTCACAATTTTGACAAACTGTGCTCCTGCTGTAAACTAATTAATCAAATACATGAGTCTATGTGGGGCACTTCTCATCCAGACCATAATGTTGTGGCCCAGCCATCTCATAGGGCAAAATGCTCTCAGTTTAATTGAAAATATCTGCATTTTCTTCAACAGTCTCAACACTGTTGAAAAGTCCAAAGTCCAAAGCCCAATATACTTTCTAGATACTCAAGTAAACTATTTTAAACCCTATAAAACTAAAACCAACTGGCGTATTTCCGATTTGTAATGAGTAACATTTCCATTACTCCTAAAAATTTGGGCAGAAGAGCAAAATATTAAGCCAAAGCAAGATCCAAACCAACCAAAGTAGATTGAGCCTTAAATCGTTTTTTTTTTTTTTTTTTTTTTTTGTCAGTATCTGAGAACCACAGTGGCACCGTTTGTTCTGCTGGATTCTGGGTTTCTGTGCTTCTACATAACTACTTTGTAGCATCTCTGGCCTTTCCCTCTCATCAGATCCATTCCGTACATAGAGGTTACTTTGGCAAGTGTTACACACTGTCACATTTGCCTTCCATTTGGGGTCCCCATTGCAGCCAAGACCAACCTTAACCTCATGAGCCACCAATCTCACATCATCTCTTTTCAGAAAACCCCCAGCATGCTTCATGTCGCCTCTGCTCACCCCTCAGTGTGCTACATGTCGCCTCTGCTTCCTGTCTCATCGCCTCTGCTCACTGTCTCTTTTATTTAAATCTGATCGAGCCTCTCAGCCACTGTAACCTGCTTTCTACATGCCTACAAAACCAGCATCCTGTGGAAAATTCGTCGGCCATACTGAAATGAAGCCCAAGCCTCTTGGGCCGTTGACACTTCCCGAGTCCTTTCATGGTCCAACATGAAGTAAAAATCCTTCACAGTGGATGTTCTTGAATGCAGTGCCCTGAAGGTGGTATCTTTTCAAAGATTTCCTCTTCAAATTTTCAGTTTTATGCCACAGGCATATGAATATATGAGGTTTATGGTCAGGCACTTTCATATTGTCCTTTAATAAAATAATGTTTTGCTTTGACGGTTTTAATACCATGGTACTATAGCTACTTTTTCCTCACTGGTCTTGTTTGCAACTTTAATTGTGTGAAAAGGACCCATTTTTTCCCTAACTTTGTACTTTTCATATCTTTCTACTGTATTCCATGATCTCACACTATAAATCTGGCTAAAGGACGTTAGCAGTAGCCATACCACATGTTGGGTATTATGCTGAATTGAAAGGTCCTCTAGTAATTAATAGTGACGTATATTTGAATTCACTTTCATTAAACATTTCAGGACATGAGCAGAATAGAGCCATATTCTTGGGCAGAGTGTAACATGACTGACTAGCTCAGTTCCTAATAGAGTTTTTCTTTCTTTCTCCATTCTTTTGGGGTTTTCCTCCATTGTCTTCATTTAAACAACACTCTAATCTTTTGAACTCTAAACAGAGATGCCCACTCATTTTCTCCAAACTTTACATTTTTTCATATCTTTCTACTGAACTCCAAGATCTTGCACAGTAAATCTCGCTAATGGTATTTAGCAGTGACCACACCACATGCTGAGAATTATGTTGAATTGAGCCAAGGTCTGCTGATGGCCTTCTTTGGCTTCTTTATAATTTTAAAACCCTTTTCAATTGCTCTCAGTAACTAGTTTTGAAGGACTATAAAGCAGGCAGATTTACCAAAACAATGGCCCCTGCCCTGGTACAATTTTCTGTATCATTTTCCTTCTCCCTGTGACTGAATGGCTGACTGAACTAACCAAAGAAAGGGAAGACTTATGTTGGCTCAAGGTTCAGACTATATAGTCCACCATTGTAGGGCAGGAGTGAAAGCTAAAGAATTAGCACTGTGCTTGGAGTAGGAGGTTGCACTACAGATGCTCATGACTTGGGGATCTGAGAGCACAGAGAGATAGAACCACACATGTTCTTATATCAACCTTCCCTCTTCCATCAGCCTTCCACTTCCTCCCTTTTAATATTTTCTTTTTTATTCTTTTTAAAATATTATTTAATCTTTCTTATTTACACTCCAGATTTTATCACCCTCCTGGTCCAGTCTCATCCCACATCCCATACCTCCCCCCTTAACCCCTCCCCCGTCTCCACAAGAATATACCCGCACCCTACGACAGAATTCCCCACTTCCTGGTGCTGCCAGTCTCTTGAGGGTTAGGTGCACCTTCTCTCACTGAACCCAGACCCAGCAGTCCTCTACTGTGTTAGGGGCCTCATATCAGCTGGAGTATGCTGTCTGGTTGGTGGTCCAGTGTCTGAGAGAGCTCAGGGGTCCAGACTAATTGAGACTGCTGGTCCTCCTTACAGGGTCCCCCTCCACCTCAGCTTCTTCCAGCTTTCCCCAAATTCAACCACAGGGATCAGCAACTTCTGTCCATTGGTTGGGTGAAAATGTCTGCATCTCACTCTTTCAGCTGCTTGTTGGGTCTTTTGGAGGATAGTCATGATAGAACACATTTTGTGAGCCTCGGTAATAGTGTCAGGCGTTGGGACTTCCCATTGAGCTGGCTCCCACTTTGGGCCTGTCCCTGGACCTTCTTTTCCTCAGGCTCTTCTCCATTTTTGTCCCTGAATTTCTTTCAGACAGGAACAATTATGGGTCAGAGTTTTTGACTATGGGATGGCAACCCCTCTCTCACTTGAGGCCCTGTCTTCCTGCTGGAGGTGGGCTCTACAAGTTACCTCTCTCCACAGTAGAGCATTTCATCCTGGGTCCTTCCCTTTGAGTCCTGAGACTCTTTTACCTCCCAGATCTCTGGTACATTCTGGAGGGTCCCCATACCTCCTACCTCTCCAGGTTGCCTGTTTCCATGCTTTCTGCTGGCCCTCAAGGCTTCAGTCCTTTTCCTCAACCCAATACCTGATCATGTTCCTCTCTTAGCCTCCCTGTCCACTCTCCCACCCAGATTCCTCTCTCCCTCCTCCCTGCCCCCTTTCATTACTTTCTTCTTCCTCCCAAGTGGGATTGAGGCATCCTCCCTTAGGCCCTTTGGCTTGTTGAGTTCTGTAGCCTGTATCCTGGTTATTCTGTACTTTTTTTTCTTTTTTTTTTGCATGTCCTTCTGGGTCTGAGTTACCTCACTCAGGATGATATTTTTCAGTTCCATCCATTTGCCTGCATTGTGTAAATGAAGCACATTTTCTTTATCCATTCTTCTGTAATGGGACATGTGGGTTGTTTCCAGCTGCTGGCTATAACAAACAAGGCTGCTATGAACATAGTAGAACACTTACCCCTGTTGCATAGTGGAGCATCTTTTGGTTATATGCCCAAGAATGTTATAGCTGGGTCTTCAGGCAGATCTATTTTCAATTTTCTGAGGAATCTCTGGATTGATTCCCAGAGTGGTTGTACTAATTAGCAATCGGAGCAGCAACGGAGGAGTGTTCTTCCTTCTCCACATTCTTGACCACAAGTACTATCATTGAGGATTTGATCTTAGCCATTCTGATTGGTGTAAAATGGAATCTCAGTGTGTTTTGATTTGCATTTCTCTGATCATGAGGACTTTGAATATTTCCTTAAGTGCTTCTCAGCCATTTGAGATTCCTCTGTTGTGAATTCTCTGTTTAGTTCTATACCCCATTTTTTTGATTGTGATGTTTGGTTTTTGGCGGTTAGCTTCTTGAGTTATTTAGATATTTTGGATATTAGCCCTCTATGGGATGTGGGGTTAGCTAGGACAGTTTCCCAATCTGTAGGTTGCTGATTTATCCTATTGACTATGTCCTTTGCCCTACAGACACTTTCCAGTTTTAGGAGTCCCATTTATCAATTTTTGATCTTAGAGCATGAGCCATTGGAGTTCTGTTTAGGACAATTTCCTCTGTGCCAATGAGTTCAAGGCTCTTTCCCACTTTATCTTCTATTAGTTTCAGTGTATCTCGTTTTATGTTGAGGTTCTTGATACACTTTAACTTGAGCTTTGTGCAAGGTGACAAATATAGATCTATTTTCATTTTCTAAATACAGATAGCCAGTTAGACTAGCACCATTTATTGAAGATGCTTTCTTTTACCCATTGTATACTTGTGACTTCTTTGTCAAAGATTAAGTGTCAATAAGTGCATGGTTTTATTTCTGAGATTTTGTTTTGTTTTGTTTTTGTTTTTCTAGACAGGGTTTCTCTGTGTAGCCCTGGATGTCCTGAAACTCATTCTGTAGACCAGGCTGGCCTCAAACTCAGAAATATGCCTGCCTTTGCCTCCCAAATGCTGGGATTAAAGGCATGTGCCACCACTGCCCAGCCTTATTTCTGAGTTTTTAATTCTACTCCATTGATCAATGTGTCTATCTCTGTATAAATATCATGCAGGTTTTTTTTTTTAAATCACTTTCTCCTTTATTTTGCTCTTCTAAAGATTTAGCACTCCAATAAAGAGTCCCATTAGCTGGGGTCCAAATGAATTGTTTAGTTATGTGAACCTATGGGGTAACCTTTCATCTTCATACCACATAAACTTTTTCAGAACGTATGCAAAAAATACAATTAGAGTGATTTAAGTTGTGAAGTTAACACTGATTAACAGGCAAATGCCATAAGCAAAGTCTGTCAATGTCTTGGAAAAAATAAACCATAGGAAACAATGGAGGTTTGTTTCTTTTCTGAATGACTAGTAAGCCCAGTTCATAGTGACAAGATTTATGAAGTGGCCTTACTTAGGGAGAAATTTTGAGAAGTTTGAGAAACTGTGTTTTGGAATGACGTCATCTACAGACAGTATAAGCTAAGGTGTGAGGATAAGCACCTAATTAGGCACCAGAAGGCAGAGGAAGCGGGGGCGGGACAGTTTTCACACCTCTCTGCCACCCAGAAGGAGCTCGAGGCAGGATTTCATCAGACATCTTGGGCTTCCGGATACTAAGAAGCCAAGATGTATTGTAGCTATTAAAATGAAAAAAAAATCAGCAGATCACAATGCAATATTGCTAAAACCAAAGTTGCCTAAAAGGACCCCAGATTGTTGTGGTTGCCATGAGGAACAGGGGTGGCAATGACTGCCAGAGCACATTTACAAGTACACTTTTCCTTACAAAGAGCAACAATTTTTCGCCCTGTCTGCTTGTGAACCTGTTTTTATAGTTGTATTTCTACAGGTGCTGTGGTCTGGGAACATTGCTGACTAACAGTCAGCTGTCTAGGGAATGACTTCCTGCACACTGGTAATAGAGATGGAAGCGGAGTTTATTTTCCTCTGACCTTGATGTCATGAACAGACACAGCAATTTGATGATCACTTTCTTTTAATGCAATTTCATTTTTTGCTGTATATTATAAATGTATAAAGAGACAAACTGATTGGGCTTCTTGATCACATTTCAGAAATCTATTCAGGAAAAAAAAAAGTTCATTGCCTGGAAAAACAGCCATAAATAAACCTCATGAACCAAGCATGAAGGAGACAGCACTTGGTGGCATGATGAATTACTGAAAATCTGAGCTGGGACAGATGTGAGACTTCTTAGGAATAGCTCAGGTTAAGCGAGGGGACTCACAGTTCAAGAGCACACTGAGTAAGAATTGAAGTAATTTTCAATGTCTGATCTCTGTAAATGATAAGAACCATGAAGAAGCACAGAACAGAAATGAAGAGGGTGGAACCTGCCCCAGTGGAAACCGCTGAGGGGCTGATCTTCCACATGCTTTTTGATCCTTTTCTCTTAGGGCTTTTGCACACAGGGAAGAGCAGCAGACAAAGTCTTGTGAATTTCCTGCGTCTGTGAGCCATGCCTCACTGAGAGTTAGACTTGACAGGTCAAATCAATGATCGCTTTGACTGAAGAGGAGGAGAAACTAGGTCAGGAGCAGTAACAGCAGCAAGGAGAGGTAGATTTGGAATAGATTTCCTGTTCCTTACTCTCCAGCCTCTACAAATGTGTCAGTCCGCCAAACAGCCAAACCACTGGCTCAGGCACAACCTTCAAGAAAGCTACAATGGGATCGCCAAAGTCACAAGAATAAACCAGATCAGGGCATTCTCCTAAGCCTAGTTTGGGTATCAGTAGAAATTCATGCAGTGATATGGAAAAAAAAGTATGCCTATATTTTTCAAAGTAATTAGTTCAATGTGCAAGAACATTAAATAGTGAAGACAGAATATCCCAACCATATTTTATAGCAAGGTATTGAAGTGCGCTTAATAAAAGAGACAGTCTTTAAAAAATTACTGCTAAGTATTTGTTTCTTATACTGGCTAAATGGGTAATTTAGTTTGATAGTAGATGGCTTAAATAGTAGGCAAAAAAAGTCCTGGTTTTGTCTTTGGGATTAAGAAAAATTAAAGTTTTTTGTGTTAGGTAGCAAATCAATTGTTTTTATTACATGTTAAAGTACAACTTAAAATTCACTTACATGTAAGTTTATATTCATACCATTTGAGAAGCGCTAAATACATTACTAACATGTAACCATAGTTAAACAACATAAGGAGCAGACTTGTAGATTGACTACAGGATGGGAAGGGAGGCCCTTGTTCCACTGAAGGCTCGATGCTCCAATATAGGGGGATGCTAGGGCAATGAGGCCAGAGTCGGTGGGTGGGTGGGTAGGGGAGCACACTCATAGATGCAGGGGGAGGAGGGATGTGATAGGGTGTTTGCAGTGGGGAACCCAGAAAAAGGGATAACATTTGAAATGTAAATAAATAAAATAACCAGTTAAAAAATGTCAAATCTATGTTTTTCAGTTACAATGTTTTCCCTTTTAGTAAGAACATTTAAACTATAATTTTAACATGATAACTATATGTACACATGTAATGAAGATGCAACATTTACTTATGTGTAAAGAAGGGATGGCCCATTGAAAAGTGACAGAAAATTGAGGAGTAGGTTTCTTGGTTGAAAATCTCTCAATATAATGAAGATCAGTGTATTCAAGGACAGCAGTAGAATGGGCTCAGACTGCAGCATCTATGACAGCATAATTCTTGTGTTTAAATGGTCCTAAGTCATAAATCGGTGAACTATGAATGAGAATGTGAAGGTCTCAGCTACTGTTCTAGAATCATGCCTGTCTGCTTTCCATCATGATGATAATAGACTAACCATCTGATAAACAAGCCCCCAGCTAAATGCTTCCTTCTTTATAAGAGTTACATTGGTCGTGATACCTCATTATTGCAACAGAATCATATCTAAGGCAAAGAGCCATAAAGAAATATAATAGTTTATTTTTACTTAAAATATATATTATATATATTTATGTGTATACATACATGCATATATCAATACTTTAAGTGAGGCTATGACATTTGGGATAACAATATATTCCTCAAAACTATAGATTCTTTAACAACCCTCCATGGTATCAAACATGAACAAAACACCCATGGAAGGATTTACAGAGACAAAGTTTGGAGCTGTGACAAAAGGATGGACCATCTAGAGACTGCCATATCTGGGGATCCATCCCATAATCAGCTTTCAAATGCTGACAGCATTGCATACACTAGCAAGATTTTGCTGAAAGGACCCAGATAGAGCGGTCTCTTGTGAGACTATGCCAGGGCCTAGCAAACACAGAAGTGGATGCTCACAGTCAGCTATTGGATGGATCACAGGGCCCCCAATGGAGGAGCTAGAGAAAGTACCCAAGGAGCTAAAGGGATCTGCAATCCTATAGGTGGAACAACAATATGAACTAACCAGTACACCCCTGGAGCTCATGTCTCTAGCTGCATATGAATCAGAAAATGGCCTAGTCGGCCATCAGTGGAAAGAGAGGCCCATTAGTCGGGCAAACTTTATATACCTCAGTACAGGGGAACCACAGGGCCAAGAAGTGGGAGTGGGTGGGTAGGGGAGTGGGTGGGGGAGCGTGTGGGGGACTTTTGGGATAGCATTGGAAATGTAAATGAAATAAATACCCAATAAAAAAATAAAAACCAAAAACCAAAAAAACAAACAAAAAAAAAGAAGAAGTTTAAGAGGCTCCAAAATAATATTGGCTATTGTCATTAGCCTCAGGTGCCTTCTAGAAGTAGAAGGAATGATGTTATTCCATACACTGTATGCACAAGACTTGTAGGTATCAATCTGAAATTGACTGTAAATTTTCCCCTCCGAGAACTAGCTTTCATAGTATCTGAAATCACTATGGAAGATCCCAAGGAAAAATAAATGAATAGCCTTATCCAGGTGTAAAGCCTGTGAACCAAACAATGACCAGCATAGCCACATGTGCCAAAAGGGCAATAATGTTTTTTATATCCTGAGGGTAACCAACAGTTGTTTATTGGGTTTAATGAACACTGAATGGTAGGCAAATCATGCCTAGTATTGTAAACTAATCAACTACCAGTGATTGATAAGATTAAGGACCTGAGAGGAAAGCTTAACATTTCCATTTTCTTAAAATAATACAGTTTGCATCTGTATTCTAAACAATTATCCCTTTACACACATAAGTTTAGCTCTTATATTTCATCAAATAAGCCTCTTTTGAAGCAGACAAAATTACAGAAATATATAACTTGTCAAAATGCATAGAACAACTGACTGTGGAATGCCCAATTTCAAATGATAAATTCATAATACAATCCCTACAAACAAGGATCATGGTATGTTGTGGAGCATGGGGGAGACCTAAGAATGAGGGAACAAGAACATCTGCTGCATGGAGGGTCTTATATAACTGACAGTGAAATTGTACCCAAGAAGCCTCAATAATATAACTACCTAAACAAGATTTGCACAATGTCAACACCTGTTGATATCCCAACATGGATGTAGAAAGGGAGGGATCTTACAAGGCAATATCTTAAATTAAGAGAGATCAGCAATTACTCGATACTAAGTAAAGGACAATCAGTCTTCTCTATTGATGAGGTTCTTATAGTTTATACAATTCCAAGTATTAGAACTATACACATGAGCAACACTAAATGGATTGAGAGACCTTTATTTACGTGTACATTTGTGTTCATATGTGACAATAATAATTAAAGAAGAGGTCATGAATTGAAGAGACAGTGCATGAAAGAATGTGAGGAGTTGGAGTGGGAGAGGAAGGATAGAAATAATGTCAGTAGATTACTTGTGTATGCCATTCTTGACTATAAATAAAATCAATATAAAAAGAAAGAAGAATCCGAAGTTTAATGAACGTACTTCACAAAATTAATAGACAAATTCATCAACTAAACTTGACATATAAACAACCATTCTACTCAAAAATTCTACACAAGCTAATAAAACTGAGAATTTTGTTAACCTGAACAATGGCATATAAAAATAAACAACAAAACTTTGATAATGTATGGAACCATGGCAGGCTAATTGATTCCCTTTAAACTCTGAATGAGTACAGAAAATGAAAATTGAGTCTTTGCACAAGTTCATTCTGAAAGTTGAAGCCACATTGACAACGCGAGAAAAACAATACCTACATTTGACAACAATAGACATAAATCTTTCCCGACTATTCTATTAAAGAACTCTTCCATACTATGTATATATTACTTAAATATTCATAATTGCTATTCAGCTATTTTAACAGCTGAAACCAATGTTGTAATACATAAATAACTTAATAAATCGAAATATTCCTGGTGTTCATTGTTTGGAAAGCTCAATACTCACACTTCTCAGTCCTAAGCAAATCCATAATTATTTAGATGTCCAATACAACTGTAAACATGAACAAACTGTTTTTAAAATATATAGAGGAAGGTAGAAAATTAAAGTAACCATGACTATCTGTTTAATGCGACCAAGTTCAAGGAACCGTTTCTGGAGTTACTCTGCATAGTAACTTTGCTACATAGGACTACAGCAATGGATAAAGGAGGTGGAAAATGAATAAAATAAGTAAAATTCTGGAAATATCAAACATGGATGCCTGCTTGTTGAGACAGTTACAAAGATGGCAGCTCACTACATAAACACAATGTCTAAGAGACAGTCCTAGAACTACTAGATGTTTGTCTCCCAAGCAATGGAACTCAGATATCTCTGTACATATCACCCAAATGTCACTTCATGTCACTTCAATGGCAACTATCAATTTATATAGAAACATAGAAGAATTACCTTTGCAAACCTGATGTTAGTTAGCATTCTTAGCTAAAAAAACAACCCAGGAAGGAAAATGACATACTGAATTGCATGTTTATCCTTTTATAAACACAGATATAAAATAAAGAAAAAAGCCATAGTGAGGAGGTGTGATGGCAAGTCTCTCATGTGATAAAATTATCTTGTGAACATATAACACTCTCAATACCTAGCATCTAGGAAAATAATCCAATAATAAATGAGTAAAAGGTTGAAGAGATCATGAACTACTAATTAAGCTAGTATTAACGACCATGAGTACATGTTATACTGGGTTAGGGCCTGCCAGTAGGACCTCCTTTAACATTACTTGCCATTTCTGAAAAACTATACTGTTCTGCATTCACATTATATTGATATTGTAAATATCAGATGATGACATACGTGTCGATGTGAGTGGCTCCATACAAAATGATTTGATGAGACAATATTATTTGGGAGATGAGAAGGAGAAATTTCTGTCATTTAGATATTAGCAGCTGTGATACTATGATGCACAGTGATTATACTTCTACCATGCGGAACTACACACAAAATTTTGGGTTCTAATGCATATAAATTATATATTAAATGGAGTTCTTTGCATGAACTTTAAAACATTCAACACTCAATGGCAGCATTCTAAAACTACTTTAAAATTTAATAAAAATATTACATAAAAAAAGAAAAAAAGGGCTCAGCGGTAGAGCTCTTCCCTTGCATATGGAAAACTTGCCACTCTGTCTCATGTTTTGGAATGAAAAACATATCAGGGCCTGAAGTGATAGCCTAGCAACTAAGATGACTGGCTTCTCTCCCAAAGAACCAGGGTTTGAATCTGACAGCCATGTGGAGCTCACAAACTGCTGTAAGTCCAGGCTCAGGCCTGCAGACACTGCACACAAATGGTGTATAGATATACATGCAGGAAACCATCCATACACAAAATAAAAGAAATAAATCAATAAGCAATTAACTTTTAATAGTGTATATAATTAAATTTATTTAAAACAGATAAAAAACAAAAAAAATTACTGTGAAATTCTATGAGAATGCATATGAATTAACTTTAACAGACAATAGAAATGAATATGAATAAATCTGCTTACAAAATTATTCTATTGAAAAGAACAAAGTGGTTTCTTATCGCATAGAGCCCAGGCTCAAATTATTTACTCATCACTATCTTAATTTCTAAACACATACTGATAGATATGAAAGGTTTTTGTTGTTCTTGTTGTTTTGGTTTGTTTGTTTGTTTTTCATTTTGAGAGTTATTTCCAACTCATTACTTCATCCCAGTTCCCAAATCCAGCAGGCATTAGGAGAATCCACAGGCCACTCTAGCCATGGAAACACATGACCTAACTGGATCATTTCTTTCCCTCCTTCCCTCCAAATCATATGCCCAATTCTGTAGCAGATCGACTACTGCAGCCTTCCTTCCTTCCTCTCTGCCCTATCTCCAGATGGCAATGCATACCTTTTTCTCCAACCTGCCTCCACACTCACCCTCTTTTCCCAGGCCCTAATTCCAGCAGGCAATCTGTGGCAACCTGTCAGCAAAGCTTACCAGAGAAGCAACTGAGAGCTTGGCAAGTCAGTATCCTTCAGACCTTCCCTCTCTCTCCTTTTCTTCTAGTCTAATTCCTCAGTCTTATACAAAGTCCCAAGGTCCACTGTCTGTTTTGTTGTCTCCTCACCCTCATTGCCCATTCATAGAAGATTAAACCGATCCTGGTGGAATACACATATTGAATTTCTCCTTTCTGTGGACACCTTCAGTCTCACCTCTCCTACAAACCCCTCATTCCTAAGTGCCATCTCCCAATATCTAGAAATGCATTTTTAACTTGAACCCCAGATGCTGCAGAAAGCTGAGTCCCAGAATTCCTTAACGGGCAACACATAGACAACATACACCTAAGAACCAGAGGGCAACAGAGGCAAGGAACTACTACTACTACTACTGATTAATAATACTAATAATAATAGTGATAATAATAATAAATAATAATTATTATCATAAATAAGAATAATACTGAATACTAGCAGCTAGAATTGTACATTCCCCAATTGCAGATTCCTAGATACCAGTGTAAAAAAAAACTTTAAAATACCAAATATGAATATGATAGAGGTACTTTAAAAAGAAATTAAATAAATCTCTTAAAAGAATCTATATGAATGCAAACCAGCACTGGCAAGAAACTCAAGAACATGGAAATATTTTCAACAAAATCCCATAAGAAAATTACTCTTAACTGAAGGAGGAGATGCTTATTAAAGTACAAGGAAAGTGGAGAACTCAAAGTAGACTGGACCAGAAAAGAAATTCCTCTTGGCACATGATAATCAAAACATGAAACACAAAGATGAAAGACTATTTAAAGCTTTGAGGGAATAAAACTAAGTAACATATAAATGCAAACATAACGGAATAACACCTGATTCCCAGTGGAGACACGTAAAGCCAGAAGGATCTGGCAATATGTTCTACAGACTCTAAGAGACCATGGACATCAGCCCAGAGTACTATATTCTTCAAAAATTTCAATCACACTAGATGCAAAAATAAGACATTCCACGATAAAACCAAATTTAAGCAATATGCATCTAAAACTCCAGACCAACAGGAAGTTCTAGAAGAACAACTATAATCTAAAATAATTAACAACACAATGAATGAATAAAAGACAAGCCAATCAAAATATGGGACACATACACACACACACACACACACACACACACACACACACACACACACACACCACACCACACCAAAATAATATGAATCAAAAAACACTTCTCGGTGGAACAACAATATGAACTAACCAGTACCCCCCGGAGCTCACGTCTCTATCTGCATATGTATCAGAAGATGGCCTAGTCGGCCATCAGTGGAAAGAGAGGCCCATTGGTCATGCAAACTTTATATGCCTCAGTATAGGGGAACACCAGGGCCAAGAAGTGGAAGTGGGTGGGTAGGGGAGTGGGGGTGGGAGGGTATGGGGGACTTTTGGAATAGCACTGGAAATGTAAATGAAGAAAATACCTAATAAAAAATTAAAAAAAAAACACTTCTCATTGACATCTCAGCATCAGTGGTCTCAATTTTCCAATAAAAAGACACAGATTAACAGAATGAATGTGAAAACAGGATACATCCATCTACTGCATGAAAGAATGACATCTTAGCTTCAAGGATAGTCATTACCTCCGGGTAAGTGATTGGAAAAAAGATATTTTAAGTAACTGTATCTAAGAAACAAGGCACCTTAATATCTGGTAATATAGACTTCAAACAAACCATGTCAGAAGAGGTAGGAAAGGATACTGTCTAAACTCATCAATGGAAAAAATCCACCAAGTGGGCATAGCAATTCTTAATATCTATGCACCAAACATAGTGGCAGGAGAGTGTGTGAAAGAAATCCTACCACAGTTTAAATTACATATTGACCCTAACATATTGACCCTAAGTCTCCTGATAGTAGGAGACTTCAAGTACCCCACCTCCAGACAATGCTGGTGCTAACTTACTTTAAATCAAATGGACCTAACAAATATTTACAAAACATCTCCCCCAAACACAAAAGTATATGCCTTTTTCTCTGTATCTGTTTCTTTCCCTCTTTTCCTTTTGTTTCTTAGTTTTTTCCAATTCTAATATTACCTTTTGTTTAAACGTATTTTACGTTGCTTTATTATTACATCTTAGAAGCCTGTTTGTATTCTAATGACAAAAAGGGGAGGTCTGGACAGGAGGGATGGTGGTTAGAAATTCCTGTAAAGGGAGAGGAAAACATAATTAGGAAACATTATGGGAGAAAAATAACTATTTCCAATACAAGGAAAAGAAATAAAATTATTAAAAGTAAGTTATTCCCTAATGCTAAGTTATTTTATTTTATGTGTTCATCCTTTTCTACTTTATAACTAAGCAAGACAGAGAACAATAACCCTATTTCTGAAAACTGGGTACATGTGTGTGTGGCAAGATATACAAGGACCCGGGAATGGGAATGAGGTAAATAGTAAAACTAACTCTTCAGTAACAGACTTCCTGTTCTCTCTTCTTTATCACAACAGGCTGGTCACAGCATGCCAGAATTTTAGTCTTTAGTCCTCTAATGGTACACAATTTATTTGCTGGCATGAACTATTTATGTGTCTTGGAAAAATACTGGCCAGTCAGAGATGACTAAAGGAAGATCACCTGACAGAGTAATACTTTCAGTCTGGGTGTAGAGGTCAAAGCTCTGGGGACCAGAATGACATCCAATGAAGGTATACAGAAAGTCTCTGTGTGTGGATGTATGTGTGTGCATGTATGTGTATGTGTGTATACATGAATACGAATGCTGATATATTTAGTCCTTGGGTATTTATAAAGGGGAGGGATGAGACTCTGCAGTGGAGAGGTCCTCTGATAAGTACTGAGTTAATCAGAAAAAAGATAGTTTGAAGGGAGGTGCCTTCATTTACTTTCACTCATGTTATACTAGTATAGAACTGTTAAATCTTAATATCACTTTCAACCATTAATATTCCAGACAAAAGGCTATTTGAGGAAATGAGAGTTTGTGTTCTATGTTTAAAACCACAAAGTCCCCAAATATCAATATCACCCATAGCGCTAGTTTATGTTTCCCGTGTGTCCATGATAATCTAGACAATCATCCCAGAGGTCAGAAGTAGACACTCTAAAGGAAGAACCGTTTGTCCTTAGTTTTTATTCACCTTTCTGAAATATAAAACCATTTTGCGTCAAATGCCATCCTACAGATTGTCCTTGTCTTTCTATGCTGATGGAATATACCTTTCCTTTGCCAACCACTTGCTAATGTTTTCTGGTCAGAGCATGCATTCAAAGATCCTTACCAAACTATCTTATATTCTCAAAGATAACCACATTCCTCTTGCCAAAAGCTGTAATAAAAGTGATTCCATGTCTGTGAGTTATCCTTTAGATGTACAGCACTCTTACAGAGATTCTCCTTGCGATTACTTACATGGGACATTTATGGAGAGTATCTTACAATGTCCCTCACATTTCACACTGAGACAAATGGGTTCAAAAGGATTGTCAGGTACCAAGACATAAACAAATTGTTAACTTTATTGCTATGTATTAAATTGCTTAGGCTTGTGGAAAGCAATGTTCAGGCTTAATATTGAAGATAAGCTACACTAATTGTCTGGGAGAATAGTCATATCTGAAGCAAAATTATTAACAAGGAGACATCAGTTTTAGTACTTTTTTATAAAATAATAGCAAATAGATATTTATTCCTTAGGTAAAGCTGTTACTTACAATGGTTATATGAGACTCACACATACTTGATTTTTCTTTGTTTCATAACTCAAAATATGGATGAGAGTTGAAATTATGGCAAACACTGGTTATTGATATTCCATAAAACTTTATGACTTTAAGATTATAGTCATGTCAAAAAGCATTGAAACAGAAGACAACCACAATATAAAGTTGAGCCATAACAAAGGTTTCCTTATCTGTCATATACCCATCTTTCCATCTGGGAAAAGTGAAGGTGTCCATGAAGAAAAAAGTGGAAATGCTATTGATGATTCACAAAGTGCTCACTGAGTACTTTATGAAATGATTCAGTTGTATCCAGAGATCTTGAAATGATGGTCTTGGACCTTAGCATTTTCCGTTAGGGAGACAACTGGTAGGAGCAAATTCATATTTACTGCAAAAGCTACTTATGTAACACCTGTCATAGAAATAGGCATAAGTGCTTCTTTATGGATGGATACAGTACCCCCATGCTGACCACTATTTGGTCTAAAACTTGTAAATTTTTTTTGTTCTTGTCTTTAAAACTTTCCTGCAACACCCTCCTCTCCTGCCTTTCTTCTCTCTAAACACTGCCCCGAAGTGTTCAGGATATGTGCACATGTTTTCCAAAATGCTCACATGGGCACAACCCCACAGCAATCATCTTCTACCTACCCTCTGTTTTGTACCACCCCAGGTCTTCAAAATATCTCCATCATATGATTATTAGTCAGCAAAGAGGGCCAGGCTTTGGAAAGCTAAAAGAAATGGCAGAGAATGAAGACTGTGGCAGAGGTTACAGGAGGAAATAGCTTTACTGGTATCCTTTGCTTACTAAGAAGAACAAAATATTGACATTTGAAGAACAGTTGTTATCCATGTCTTCCTGGATAACAACTGTTATCCAGTTGACTCTTGAACATTCCTTCCTTGTTTGTCAAGGATTACCTTTGCATTGAGCATGGTGGTATAGACCTATAATCCTAATCCATGGAAAGTGGAATCAGGGAAATCAAGACCACTTTCAGCTCCACATGAAATTTAAGGACAACCTTGGCTACATGAAGCTACAAGAAACTAAGATATAAGGGGATGTTGAGATGTCTTAACGAGTAAAAGCACTTGCTGCATACTCAGGAAAACCTAGGTTTGAGTTACAGGACCCACATAAAATGTTAGGTGTGGACGTGCAGCCCTGTAATTGCAGTGCTCTGGGCTGAGGGATGGTTGGACCACTGAAGCTGGCCATAGATGAACTCCAGACTCAGGAATAATGTGGACAAATATGCACATGCACATTAGCATATACCCCACACACTAATACTTACTCTAAAAGCATAGTAAAACAATTTTTTTATTTATTACATATTTTCCTCAATTACATTTCCAATGCTATCCCAAAAGTCCCCCATACCCTCCCCTTCACTTCCCTACCCACCCATTCCCATTTTTTTTTTTTTTTTTTTTTTTTGGCCCTGGCGTTCCCCTGTACTGGGGCATATAAAGTTTGTGGGCCAATGGGCCTCTAAAACAAAGAACATGGGTATTTTCCACATACATTCAGGAGGCCGATTTTATTTAGAATTTCCCTTTATTTGAGCAACACTTCCTATTGAAATTTCCATGCTGTTTTATTTTCCCAGTTATGATCAATTCTCTTTCCTGTCTGTGTGGACCACGCGTTGAAATTGTCCTTATGTGCAACATAACTTGTAAGGTGATGTGTGCACTTTTGGCATTTGAAGCTCAAACTGTTCCTGTTATTTCTGAGACTGCTACTCTTCTTCTTCTTCTGCAAAATCTCCTGGGTGCTCTTTAGAAAAGTCCTGTTTCTCTAAGAAAATCATGCACAGCCCGTTCAAATGCTGTTCTTATAACCCACACTGTTTATTTGCCCTGTGGAAGATATGGAAGCTTTTCCCACTCAAAAATATGGTTGTGGGCCTCATCGTTTTTCTTCTTGATTAATGCTAAGAGATTTATTTTCACTATTTCTGATCCAAGTAACCATGAATGTTTGGGGGATCTTACTCTTGAACTTCAACTGCCTTGTTTCAAATAACCTTCAGCCCTTAGCAGTGTACGCATAGGAACAAACTCTCGCCCTTCCCCACAAGTAGTGTCTCTTGATCTCACTAGGCTTTATGCCATTTGCTTATTTCGTAGGTTTGTTTGTTTTATTTGGGGAATTTTCTTAGTTTTTGAGACAAATATCTCCCTATGTAGACCATGTTCCCCTTGAACTCACCACGTAGCCCAGGCTGGCCTTGAATTCATGTCCTCCTACTTTAACCTCTTAAGAGCAGGGATTACAGGCATGTGCCACCATGCTTAGTGTCTTAGTTAGGGTTTTACTGCTTTGAACATATCTGATGGCAAGCCAATTGGGGCTGGCTTACAGGGTTAGAGGTCCAGTCTGTTAGCATCAAGTTGGGAATATGGCAGCACCCAGGCAGGCATGATGCAGGAGGAGCTGAGAGTTGTACATCTTCATTTGAAGGCTGCTAGCAGAATATTCATTTTCAGGCAGCTAGAATGAGGGTCTTAAAGCCCACACCTACAGTGACACACTTACTCCAAAAAGGCCACACCCACTCCAACAGGGCCATACCTTCTAATAGTGCCACTCCCTGGGCTGAGGATTTACAAACCATCACACTTGTTTTTGCTTTTTGTTTCTCTGATTGCTTTGTTTTTGTTTTGTTGTTCTTGTTTTACTGAACATTGTTTTTTAATACTTTGATGTTTCCTAATACCGATTATCTGTCTCTATAACCAAGTGCACATCAGCCCTACTTGAAAAGCTGTAGGCCGCCTCCGTGTGTGCCATGTTCCACAGCACTGGTGCTTCCTTCTTGGGTGGAAAGCTAAAGTCTGCCAAAGTAGAAACATCAATGTACCAATTATATACATTTTGTTTTTATGTCCTCTTTGGCAGAATCTTGTTTTTACTTTGGATAATGATATGTATGCCTGGCTGAAATCTTGATTTCCCTGGCTTCTCTCCATCTCTACAGAGGAAATGTTGCTAGTGGGCATGGTATGAATAAAAGAACCATCTAGCTGACCTGGGCCATTCATATCCAGGATTCTCCACACTCTTCTTTAGTTGTATCATAGAAGCTGTGATTTGCTGATACCAGAAAGGCAGACACAGTGTAAAGAGGGGAAAGGGAGGCAGAGAAACTAGTCAATCCAGGTCACTGTCCTAAGAAAGCCAGTGCAGATTAGAGTGTATTATAGGTCACGGCTGAGTATAACTGACAGAGAAAGGACATCCCAGTAGAAGGCAAGAACTGCATCCTACTCAGTTCTATGTCTGACAGGATTTTTGTGATTCAATGAATGAACGAATGCATTCGACAAGACAATCTGTAGGTAAATTTCCTCTCCTAAAATCAAGTTGTTGAAGGAAAAAAATACGTTTAAATCCATGCATTAGTGGGCACGTGACAATAAAAGTTAATTGCAGTCTGGAAAACACCCATCTCCTTTTTTGGATAAAATTAATTTTACAAATAAGAAGAGAGAGTGATAAATTATCAGTTAGAACACTGGGGTCAAGTCTACAATATCTGTACCCTTCAATTATTCCTCTAGCCTGAGAAAAACTCACTAAGACAGCTATTGCTTAGTTCCAATTAACACAGCTAAATTAGTGCCTTGTCATTTATACTACAAACTACTAAAGGACAAGTACCAATTTTCCCTTTTATATTCTGATGGTTTGAAAGATATGCATGGCCTTTTTCCCCCCCTTCAAATACACTCTCATTTATTCATTCCTAGTGAGAAAGAAACAGCCTATCATCTGTCAGTGATGGAATCCCATTAAAAGAACCGTGATAGACAGAATAACTCGGGGATGATCAGGAAGAGCCACTGCAGATTTGTAGCCAACATGGCTCAACTGACTTTTAGCAGACCTTTTGTGCCAAACTCTAATAAGCTCATACATTCAAGTTCAAGAAGACTAGGAAGGGATAAGGAGATGTAAAAGATTAAAGTGGATAGAAATGCCCTTTTATCACCTGCTGATTTATTCTGTTTCTATTTGCCTATATTTGGAGTGAGGGATGATGTAAGTGCTGATAATGCAAAATCAAATTAATCCTGTGGGTTGATTTTTTTCTGTTCTTCCTATCTAATATCTGAAATCATCAAAAAGCCTCCAGTCTATAAATGGTTTTCACAGTCTGCATAACTTAAATAATCTGTTTTGTCTGAAGAACTTACTGTAAGAATTATATATCTTAAATAAATTTCTAGGATACTAATGTACCCTTTCATTTCTAGTAGATATATTACATTATATTTATTACTTGACCTTTTACATATCAGATATTGCCAATACTTTTGTAAGTTTTCTGTCCATGAGGATTAAGTCAAATTAATTTCATGTGTGCTTAGAATATATGAAGTAGACTATTACACGCTATCCTATTAATGAAAGACGTGATCTAATTTAAATGAAATTTTATCACTAAACATCAAATTAGTAGTTAGCAGGTTAGTACATTATAAATTTTAATGGTTTCTTATATTTTTAGTCATAGAACTCTTCAATATTGAAGAAAATCCACACTGACTTTAATACAATCAAAACCAGAGAAGAACATTAAAGTAATGCTATCCACTATGTCAGTGTCCCAATATTCTACAAGGATGGTACCCACAGTTCAGTTTCTTATTGAATTTAGTTTTAGTACTTACTACTTAAAAGTAAAAGATATTCTAAATAGTCTATGAAAGATCCAAAAGGAATAAATTATACATGAAAGTGTTTGGATAAAGTGACAGTTGAAGGAAATGATTTGCATAGAATAATGACAAGCGCTAGTTGGATGAGCCCTAAGGAAAAAGTTATGGAGGTCTTGGAAACATCTCAATATAGAAAGAAAACAAGCAGGTTCAATGATCTAGAGGATTTGGTTGTCATGAATGAGAGGTTTTGGTAGAGCTACTTCATGGAAATGAAGAACAGAGGAGGGGACATTTTATATTTCCACGGAGAGATACTTATACCTTAGAAATAAAGGGCAGAGATGGGGATAGGAAATCTTTTAGCATTTAAAGTTGATGTGAGAGTGTCTATATGTCTAAAAAAAAATACTAGATACAAAAACAAGCATTCAAAGAAGCAGGGCAATGATCTTAAAGAACAATTGAAACCAATGGTAAGAGTTGACTAAGAGAAGAAAGTTCAAGAGGTGAGACCATGAAGTCCACAAAAGAAAATCCTGCTTCTACACTTAGATTTGGTTACAGATCATCTGTACAGGAAAAGAATGCTCGAGTAGTTCTGATGAAGGTCATACGAATAATAGGACCATCTATAAGGAAAGCTCATGTTGAGTGGCAAGGGAAAGAAAGTCTATGGCAGAGCAAAAGCAATGACCATGGAATCCTTGAAGTATCCCATAGCTAGAAGAACAGGTAGGAAAAGGAACCAGGATCCTAAAAAGGCCTGGCAGGAATTGCAGCATCAGAACATGTTACTTATATTTGATTTAGCTGATACGTTGCCTTCATGGTAGTTTCTACAATTCTCTACAAGATTTTAATAACTCTTTCCTTGAAATGTAGCTGTAATGATTACATTATTTTTGACTTATGTAAAACTGGGAAATACATCTGTAATTCAAAAGAACTAAATAGAAATACATCTGTTTTCGGTATAATTTATTATTATGCATGTCCTCCGGCAAACAGCCAACATAAGAGTTTATAGGATTTGTTCTTGTATGCAATTATTGCCGAGTTTGATGAAATTTTGTAATGGATGAATTCTATTAAAAATGTAAAGACAACCCAATAGGTGCAACAAAGAAAGATGATAATGCAGTCGGGTTGCTGGCACAGTGCTTATATCAGACACAGACAATGGGCTCGGGAAGGGAATGCTCCCTTACACCAGAGCTGCTTGGGAAGCGATAGGATTGGTTGATAAGGTCAAACTTGGTCATGGCAAAATTAAGCAATTTGGAGGAATTGGGTTTGGTGGATTTGATCATTTCAGGAACAACTCTGTTCATGCATAGTTTGAACCAAGATAGGCAGGGACTTGCCAACTTTAGATGCCCCAGTACAGGGGAACGCCAGGGCCAAAAAGGGGGAGTGGGTGGGTAGGGGATGGGGGGGTGGATATGGGGGACCTTTGGGATAGCATTGAAAATGTAAACGAGGAAAATACCTAATTAAAAAAATTAAAAAAAGGGGGGGTGGCTTGGATCAAGATGCAGAGAAATGAGACGTTGACTGGGCATCAGAACCAACTGAATGTTTGTAGTTAGTAACTGTGCTACATTACTGTACACATTGCCTTAATTTGTAGTGTTTCATGTTCACACAGAGCTTTTCTGTACTCTACATGTATGGCAATGCAGTATTGTATTCTAAAAGAGGACACAAACAGAGAGAAACAAACATTATTATAAAGAAACATATAAACCTTTTTGTTTCAGAATATTCTGAGTCCAGTTCTTGGCAATCATAACTATCAACTACAAAACTGAACAATTTTGAGAAAAAAAATGTTCATTTTTATGGACTTTGGCATTTCCAGGTATATTGTAAGTCTATGTGACAAATCAAACAAACAAAACAAAACAAGCAACCAAAAAGCCCCACTAGTTGTGGTAGAAAGAGCTAAAGAGCTAAAGAGAGAGCTGTATTTTATCCTCAGTCATGCCAGAGAGCTGTATTTTATCCTCAGTCATGCCAAGAGGATTCCCATTTCATGAATGGCATCCCAGATGACAAATGTTTGTCATTTATTTAGGAGAATGAGAGAATGTGTTGAAAGTTCACATCTAGACTTTAAAAATGTTTGAATCAAAATACTTTTAAATGATTTTTAAGTAGTCAGTATATCTAAACACAAGCTATGAAAAGGAGGCATGGGTTTGCATCTTTCCCACAGTTACGCTGCAGTGACGTAGGAAACTGTTAACTGCACAGCTTCAGTCTGAACGCAGCTTCCTCTCCTCATGTACGTTTTAGGCAAGTGAATTTAAATAAACTTAATTGATTCCTTGCAAATTACAAATTGTGAATTCAGATCCCACACCTAAAGCTCTGAGGATAGAATTCAATTAAAATGATCAATAGTTATGAATTCTCCTCACAAGTGTCCTAAGAGGAGTTGTTTGTTGCATCAAAGTATATTATTTTAATGACCATCACTGGCATGGGCCAAAAAATAAAATCTATTTAATAACTTAGGAGTATACTAAACTACTGAAAATAAACACAAAGCAGTGCAAAGCTCCATTCTGTTGATATTTAATTCCTTAATCCTAATTAGTTCTTTAAAAATTATGAGCAAAATATGTAGGTCAAAATCTGTAGCTTAGTGCTTGAGCTAATTCAGTATTTTTTGTTATGTCCATATTTTTATGAAATGGTGCTGTTGTCATCTGCAATGTCACTGTAAAGGACTTCATAGAATACAAAATGTCCCGGATTTCACACATCGTTATTGATGTCACATCAGATTTATCAATCATTTGATTTAACCACTTGAGTAGCGACCTCTGTGTAGCACCTATGTCTTTTTAGAGGGACCCCCATCAGATACCTGGAAGAACATTTCCAACCTTTGACTTTTCTCACTTGGAGCTTCACAGCCCCTTTCAGCAAAGGAATGGTTGTCACTAAGGCCCCAGGACCTTGGCTGACTTTTATCCTAAGAGTATTAGGGTTCTCTTTAGATTGTCTTTTGATGAGTGGGGACTGTACATGAAAAATTTCCACAGTATTCTGGTTAGAATCTGTTAAAACATGGAAGCTATCTTCGTTTCAGGAAGTGTAGAGACCTTTTCATATCTACTTCACAAATCATTAACAACACTGGGAAAAACATCAAAAGTATCTTTTTCAGATCTGGGATAATTAAGGAGCATTTCCTCATGCAGCATTGGACATTCCTGAGGTTTATAATATCTTATATGCTTTATACTTATGCCTGTCTCCCAAGTTCTTCAGTAAGCTTAAAAATGAGCAGCTCTCAACTCGTCATAGAAAAACAGACAAACATGAGCTTAGCAGTTAATGATTGATAAAGATACAGCCAGAGTAGTTGTAGCAAAGTCCCAAGCCTTATCCTGAGTTTATGTTGTTATTTGACATACCTGTTCTTTGATAGACTCTATCTTTATTTGATTTGGCTAAAAGTTCCCTAGAGGTTTTTCCTCAAGGTATTTGCTAAAATAATCAAGGATAGTACTTGACTATTTGGTATGCCATCCTAAACAGATGCTAATGTTGGAATAAGCAAGAAGTTGCCTCCAACCCTCCCCAACACCCCCCCTCCCCCCGAAAAAAATCCTTCGATAAACTCTAGAGAGTGAGGAGTGAGGTCTTAAAATGTGGATATAAAATTTCCAACTCATTCCTACGAATCCAGGGGTCATGAGTTGTCTTGGTCAGGGTTTCTATTCCTGCACAAACATCATGACCAAGAAACAAGTTGGGGAGGAAAGGATTTATTTGGCTTACACTTCCATACTGCTGTTCATCACCAAGGAAGTCAGGACTGGAACTCAAGCAGGTCAGGGAGCAGGAGCTGATGCAGAGGCCATGGAGGAATTTTCCTTACTGGCTTGCTTCTCCTGGCTTGCTCAGCCTGCTCTCTTATAGAACCCAAGGCTACCATCCCAGAGATGGTACCACCCACAAGGTGCCTTTCCCCCTTGATCACTAATTGAGAAAATGCCTTACAGTAGGATCTCATGGAGGTATTTCCTCAACTGAAGCTCCTTTCTCTGTGATAACTCTAGCTGTGTCAAGTTGACACAAAACTAGCCAGTACATGAGTGCTGCACTGTGTAGAAGACCCAAGTCCCTCTTAGCTGCCTGGCCTTGATGCTCTGTTACAGCAGGAAGTCCTAGACTCTCTCTACAAAAGCCCTCAGTATGCTAAGCATGCCCCTGAAAATGCACAGAGCTGGCTAATTAACAGTGGGACAAATGCAGTTGCAACACACTTATGGGTCTGTCTGCCATGTACATATTTTTGAATAAATAACGAAATATCAAGGTAATTTTGGATCCCATTCTGGTATCCCATGTGAGTGTTCTGGTTCTTGTGTTGTTCAAAAGTAGTTGCTGAAAGCAATGAAGATGTCTATGCCATGTTGACAACTTAGGAAAGGTAGTAGACTTAGATAAGTCACATTGCAAATATTTATTTCTATTTAGGAAACTAAGGAAATTACCAAGACTATCATTGACGGATATATGTCTATGTGATTACATGATAAAAAGGAAATGAACAATATGCTGTCCCATGTAGATGCAGTTCGTTATGTGGTTATTTCTAGGGCTGGTTTCGACAACCTGTGGTTCCTTTAAAACTCTATACCTTGCTTTTCTGGTCACATATTTCTCTTGTTAATTCTGGTCTCCTTTACTCCCAATTCTTCCCCTGACTGTTCATCAAAGCTGATGTTTTTCTGAGTTTTCCTATGTCTGTCTCCAACAGTTTGCTTTCTTGTGGAAAGTATAACGTTTGGATGGTATTTAATTAATTAATTAATTAATTACATCCCAAGTGTTCCTCCCTCTCCTGGTCACTGCCCCACAGACTTCTACCCCTTCATGCCTCTCCCTTTCTCCTCTGAGAGGGTTACCCCCTATCCCTCCACCCTGGCACATCAAGTCTCTGCCACATTAGGCATATCCTCTTCCCCTGAGGCCAGACAAAGCAGCCATGAAGACTAAGCTGCATTGTGCTACATATTTTCTGGGGGCCTCGTTCCAGCTCCTGTATATTCTTTGGTTGGTGGTATAGACTCTGAGAACACTCAAGGGATCAGGTTTGTTGACTCTGTCAGTCGTCGTGTAGGGTTTCCATCCCCTTGCTCTTTAATCCTTTTCCAACGCTTCCATAAGTGTCCCTGACAGGAGCCTAACAAAACTGTCTAGACTGAAGCAGATGCAGATTCTCACAGTCAAATGTGAGAGAGGTTTAGTTGGTATTAATCACTGACTGCATGCCTATGGAAGTCAAGGCCATAAGGTATTTGGACCATTTGCCATTCCCCTTATTTTCAACTTGTAAATAGTACTGTCACAAAATCCCTAGCTATTGTCAGTATCCAGAGGACTGCCAAGGACCAGCCTAGGCTTGGAGAGGGGCTCTGAGGAAGAGGCACTTGAGAACTGTCAAATCTGGGTTACAAGCTAACAGCCTATGTTCTCTCTTGCAATTTCAAAACTCTCTGGATAGCTCATCTCTTGCAGAGGAAAAGTTTAGTCTTTTATTTACATATCAGTTCAGTCATTCATCCCAGGTATCCCTTCTATTATCCCTTGAATCAACATCCCGTGATCCCAGCCCCTTGGTTCATAGAAAGACAGCAAGCACACTATTTTTAAAAAATGCAAATGAATTCAGAGATCTGCCTTTCTTTGCAAGCACAGACAATGAGCTAGTTGGGTAGGATCCTACCCTGAGATTACACATTTCTACCATACGTAGGTCCAAACTAGCTCTGTACCACACTGGCCATGAATTTAGGAATCTGCCTGTCTATGTATCTACCTATCCCTCAGCCTTTCTGACAAATTGGCTCATAGTGCAGCTGACTCTGTTTTTTTAGGTTTGCAAAGTTCCTCATACAATTCATATTGCATCCTTATATTTTGCACAGTTGAGAAATTATAGATATTTTTAACTCATCTTTTCAGAGTTCTTTCCCATTGCCTTAAGGGCTGTCCTGCAGCTCTCAGTGTTTACCAATTTTGTCAAGGACATAGATACACCCTCAACTTCTATACTCTTGCTGTTTCTAGTTATCACTCAGTGATTATTGTAAGCAGGGAGAACATTCCCTGGAGGAAGAACATGAAAATATGTCCAATATTATACAAACAAGCCTTATGCCCACAGCAAGCATCAACATTCACAAAGGCCCTTGCCCTGCTGGCTCCGTTCCAGGGCTGGGAATCATGTCACACAGTCTCTACTATGACCAAGAAGGCCTTGTCAGAAGGCTCATGTGTATCTTCAGTTTGCACTGGGAAATTTCTCTGAATTTCAAGCTGTTGATTTCGGTTCTTTTTTTCCCATTAAAATCACTTATACTTATATGACAGAGACACAACTAAATCAAGGCAGAACTTACTCCAATGTGGAGAATTACAATTATGTATTGAAAGGAAAATTATTAAACAGTAATCTTTTTGGGAACACATCATTATATTTCCTAAGTTACAAGGGGATAGTTAGAGGTTGTAATTATCAATTTGGAATATTCCTGACACAAATAATTTGAGGTAGTAAGCATAAATTAAGTAGATGTTATAAATTTTTAAGTTATCCACGTTTAAATATTTTCATGCTAATTACAGAACATTCCTAATTTACATTCATTTCCTCTAGTTTACTTGCAATTTAATTAAACGATAGGTTGGAAAGGCTGCATATATGCATAATACATTGGGACTACACTCTGAACATGGCCAGTCCAGGGTGACCAACAAAAATCTCTGTATCGACATTTATAAGCTCACCAGGGCTCCTGTACACAACCTAGCTAATTGTATCCCCAAGGAATGGAGAGGCTACACTTTTTTTTGTCACCTTTTATTGAAAACTAACAGAACATATTTCAAAGCGAAGTAATTTATCAATAACTTTGCATATTGAGTATTAAAATATTATTTCCCACCAGGTCCACAATTAATGCTAATTAACAAAAAGAAAATAATGGGCAACATAAGTCCAAATATTATTTGAGTGGTGTCATTTTCAGAATTAACTGATAAGTCACAGACTTATACTAGCAATTTATTTCCATAAGTTTGTTTGTTGTTTGGTCAGAGGCAACTTCTTGCTTACACTCAACGTTGACATCAGTTTAGGATGACATACAAATAGTCAAGAATTATCCTTGTGTATTATGGCAAATATCTTTGGGAAAGGCCTCTAGGGAATTGTTAATCAACTCAACTACAGATAGGGTCTAGCAAAGAACTGGTGAGTTGAATAACAACATGAACTTGGACAGGGCTTTGGGGCTTTGTGACACTTGCTCTGTCTGTATCTTTATCAATCAGTAACTACTCAGCTCCATTGAATAGGTTGTATATTGAAGGATGTGTTACTCTAAATATGATTTTATTGCTCTTGTTGTTGTTGTTAATGTTAAATCCATAATAGTGGGTCAGCAAGCTTTCTCTTCTGTGGTTTGTAGGTGTGGAATTTCTCTGACTCTTCATCAGAATTACCCAGAGCTTACCTTCTTCTCATGACTGTAATGGCGTATCATTTTCAATACATAATATTAAGAATGCGTGATGTCGTTTTTACTGGTAATGTTAAAGCTATTCAGTGATTGTTATTGATGAGGTTGAAAGTTACCTGGAGGGGCTAGTTAAGTTGGTCTCAGTGCAAGACTTTGATGGGGTTCCTACAGCCAATTAGGATTGAAATCTTTGACATAGTGACTGATTAATCTGTTGATGTATTTACAGCTTTGTTACATTAATGAGTGGCTATGAAAGGCTATACCCTACTCTGGGATTCTTGGTTTTGTTTGTTTGTTTGTTTGTGTTTTCAAGACAGGGTTTCTCTGTGTAGTCCTGGCTGTCCTAGAACTCTCTCTGTAAACCAGGGTGACCTCGAACTCATAAATCCTCCTGCCTCTGCTTCCCAAGTGCTAGGATTCTACTCTGAGATTCTTATATTTGCTTTTTATTTGACCCTGTTTCTCTATAAATTAATACTCTCATTGCCATAACATTCTGCTGAAATACATGAGGCCAATGCAATTGTACAATAAATCCTTGTGAAAACATGAGCACAAATACACCTTGTCTCTCATATGTCGTTCATTCAGGTATCTTGTCATACTAGTGTTAAACATGAAGTACTTTCTTACCTGATGAAAGGTGACGGCTTGGTTCCTAACAATAGCAAACATAAAACATTAAATATCTTACTGACATGGAAAATTTTCCACAGACGCACTAATTTTCTATTAATGAGAAACTAATTTTCACCACTGAGGAAAGCTGAGACAGCAACTGCTTCTGAGTACTCTGTTACTGAGATTCAGTGGCTACCCTGAGGTGAATGAGAAATGGTTCTGCTCTGTGCTTCCACAGAATGGAATCAAGATCCTGAATTATATGAGAACAATTTTGGAGCTTTCTTGGGGAAATATCTGCTTTCTAGCTCACCCTCATTGTTTATCAGGATCATTTCCTTGTAGGTTTGCCATTGAGGAACCTGGCTTCTTTTACCTTTGGATTCTCCTGTCCATCCAGAGTTTCCCAGCCATAGCCCTTCCATAGGCAGCTCATAACATGAGTTATGAGTCAAGTTAAGCATGAGAATCTCCAACTCAAGTGAAAACTCAGCAGTCCCTGCTCAAAGATTTCACCTAAATCCAGGCAAGTGCAGATTAATTTTACTTTGCTTCACTCCCAATACACTAAACTGGGATCCTAATATTGATTGAAAATTTCTTCGCCTTGTCATAATGATACTAGAAAGAAACCACAGAGTCTATCTGAAATTACAGGAAGGGTAATAGAAGTGTGTGACTTGTTGTGTCCTTGTTGATGTGTGACATCATTTTAGGCAGAGTCTAACACAATGGGGAAACATTTCAATTCAATTAAGTTGTTAGGTATCCATCAGCTACTATGAAAAAAGCAATCTGAAGGTTACTACAAATAAACAATGATGCTTTATTATATTAAGTATCAAGATAGGTTATGTTTTGAAAAAGAATAAAACACAAGGGAGGAATACAGGGCAGCCTGTGTAACTGATGAAATTGTCAAAGTATGAAAGTATTTCACTGGCATAAATAAGTTCAAATATTATAGAGATGAGAAGGGTTTTTAGGCAATTATATGCCCAGGACAGCAACATAAGTTCAGTGTTATCATTCAGTAGGAAGTGGTGATAGTGGAGAAGTTGGCAAGAGACAAATATGGGGAGTTTAAGATTTATATATAAATTAGGATAGATTATGATATGCCCTTGTAAATCATCAAGAGGTTTTATACCCTGACATAAAGACATTTTTAAAATACTAAAATGTTTTTGATAAAAGTATGCAACATATCAAAGGATTTGATAATTGGTGTGAAGAGAGAATTTGTTCTGGAAACATTTGGGAGCTTGATAAACTACACCTTGTAATGGATTAGGTTAGCATTTAGCAGAGATGGGAAAGCAGGGAGATCTCTAGAAAACAAGAGGAATCCAGCAAGTGAGAATCTGGTACCAGAAAGAAGTATACATTACCAGTTTCCAATTATCACTATGAAAGTCTATTAAAATTCAGCACAAGTATATTATCTTTTTGTTCTCAAGAATCCACATCAAACATGTCTGCTGAGATAGCATCAGGATTTCATTTCTAGAGACTTGAGAGAAGCACCATAATATTTCTCCTTCTACTTGTAAGACTGGCTGGTTATACTGTATCTATGTGGGTGATCTAAACAATGACCCTACACTGGGCAAATGGTTCAGCAATTCTGATTTAAATGTATATTAATTCCCTTTGCTACTTGGCATATCCACAGATTTCAGCAAATAGAACATTCAGATGTGGGCAAAATTTTTTGTTCTCTGTTGTTTTCCTCAATCTCCAGGGAAAGACACTCATCTCTCTAACTTAAAAAATATCTGAATTTTCATTCCATTCCCTGAAAGGTATCACATCCTATTTCATCCTATGCAACAGCTCAAAACTCCAAAAGCATTCACAGAATACAAATTAAGTCAAGTATGAGATAGTCTTTATAGATAATCTTGTTCAAAGTTGATACAAATGGAAGGGTAATGAGATCTGCAGGTGTTAAGCAGTTTTACAATTTAAATAGGCAAACTCTATTCAGTTTCAATGCCTCCAGATAATCCTGTGGGATAGCCAGGTGGCTCTATAGTTAAAGTGCTTCCCTTCCAGGTCAGACAACATGAGCTTAATCCTGACAACCTATATAAAAGAAAAGAAAGGGAAGGGAAGAAGCCAGGAAAGGAATGAACAGACTCTACTAAGGTGTTCTTTGACCACCATGCACACATACATGACCTTTTATGAGAACACCATAATCACATACACAAACCTCTAAATATATTAAATTGTAATAACTTAAAAGAGCAATCTTCTGATCGGTTAGTGTGTCCCTTGTGTGGGCTTAAGGGACCATCTTCTGGATATCATTCCATTTCATGAGAAAGAGCATGTATACACATCAGCCTTGCCTCTGGGATAATTTTGGGATGAGATGTTCTTTTTAAATTTTTATTTTTTTTATTTTTTGTTCATTTTTAGTACAGCACAACAGCGTTCTAGCTGGCCTAAGAATTGCAGAAGCTTCTATGTGTCTAATCTGCATTGTAGGGCTTCCTGTTGTATATTTAAAGATTGCTAACAGAGATTCCCTAATCTCATTTCTATATTTATCTTCTGCTGAGATGAGAAAAGTTATGAGTTACTCAATCACTTCCCATATTTTTTTATTTTTATTTAAATTTTATTTCTATTTAGTGTATATCTAAGTAATGGGGTGGGTACATATGAGTGTACAGAGGCCAGACAACTCTGTGAGATCACTTTCTCTTTCCACACTCCTGTAGGTTCCAAGAATGGACCTCAGGTGGTCTGGCTTGCATGGAATATATTACCCACTGAGCCACCCCATTATCTGCTACTTGAATTTTGTGAGACACAATTCACTGAGTTTTTGACCTTGCTTAGTTTTAGCAACGTTTTCTGTTTTCCATTCATGGTTTCAACTTCTAAAGAAAGCTCCAAAAAGAAATCTTTGAACTTAATAATGTTTTTAAAATGCAGGTAATATGAATATTTCCCTAATAATCCATATTTGTTCCTATTTTAAAAAATAATCATCTCCGTAACACCTTTCCCTGTTAATGATGGAGAGGATTCATGCAGTGATATGCCTTAAGTCCCAACAAATTTCCAAGAAATCTCTTCAACTTTAGTTATATGTAATAAAACAGAGTCCTGTTTCCAGACAGCAAATTGTGCACTATTTTTTTTCTTGGTTTACATACCACATCTTTGGTGGTTTAATACAACACAATTATGACACATTGTTGGTCAGAGTTTAAAGAAAGGCAACTCTGTGATAAAGCCAGGAGTTTGTAAGAGATAAGATCTGCTTCTAGGTTCTAAATAAGAGTGACCTCCCTTCCCTTTTGAGTATGCATAGCCTTCTGCACTCTCTTTTGTTCCATCCATACTTTGAACATCTGAGGGCTCAGTGGTGGTATTTTATAGGATCTCCCTGACCATTCTTAAACAGTCACATCTAAAGGTCACAGAGGCTACTCCTCTCTCTTATTCCATGTCTAAGTATAGTTGTAGTCATAAAATGGGCCAAATTAGTACATCTAAGTTAATCTTTTTATTTTAGGGTTAACCAATGAAAATAATTTGGAAGCTGATTAACAATTCTAATTCAGGCGACAGACAATTCTTTTTATCATGCATGTTAATCCATTACCATTTCTATAGTTGGACAAGAAGAATGGCCTTCCTAATACTAAGAGTTGGAAAGATGCAGGCTTCTAATGAGAACCTACTTGCTTGTCACTATAGGGCAGAAATGGAAAACACAATGTCTTACACAGAACAAAGTAGAAAGTATAAAACAATATTATAGTTCACTCCATCATTTTGTAAAATGTTAATCTCCTGTGATTGGAGACTTTTTACCTTCAGTCGTTGCCTTTAAGGCACAACCTATTCATGTCTTTAATTTAGGGATGACATTTGGAATACACATTTTGGGCTCATTCAGATCCTGGCAACCTATAGCCAATGAATTCACAGTTTGGGGTGGTAAAGACATAGGCAAAGTGAGGTAAGAGTCGTTGTTGTGTCTACAAAAGTAGTTTCAGAAAAAATAATAATTAGTTCAATTTAGGGCATATTGAATAATAGATAGATGGTAAATTCCAAATAGATCGGTTCAGTCGCCATCACAATAACAAGTCTGGTCATTTGGCAAGAAGGCATGCAGCAATGTCTGGGTGCTGCTGGTAATGTGTTTGTTTGTTTCTGTTTTTGTTTTATTGTTGTTGTTGTTTTAATATACAGTTACCGAATGGCCCTAGAAAGAAGCTTGTGGAGCCAAGGTCTTGAGCCAATGATGGAGAAAAAAAAGCCAAAAATATGTGCCATATAATCCAAAGCTGTACTTTTCTGAGGGTGTATATTATAGGGAATGTAGCTTCCTGGTAGAGTTGAGGCTCAGTGTATGTGAGGTCTAGGATTTCTTTGCCACCACTGCAAAAACAGCTCCCCAAAGATGCATGCAACTGACATAAATTTTAATAAATCATAAAGTAATTATTTTCTATACAGTGTTTTTGCCCGTCCATTATTCAGTAGGTTGGCTGAGGCCTCATTGGTGGTATTTTATAGCGAAATAGGAAACAACTTAGAGAATATTGGCAGCTGGGCTACAGTAATGACAATATTAGCTAGCAACCTTAGGACCTTGAGAAGGTCATTGTCATTATCAGGAATATAATTTCCCTATCATAAATACATGTATGTGTAGCATATAAAGTTGAGAGGCTAAATAATATAAAACATGGAAGACTTTGCAAATACAAAATATATGTGTGTATTTTAAAAATGAATTTGGAGAAGATATAAAACATTAGAAGCAATAAGAAGTCTTCTGTGAACTGAATGAAAAAGAATGTGCTCTATCCTTTGGTAAATTTATTATAAAAAAGTGAATTTCTGTTAGCTCCTTGGGGCTTCTCTTGTACTCTGAAAGTATGTTCTTTGCCTCGACTTTATCCTATTTCTTTGTTATGTTGTGGATGCATAGAGAGTCGTAACAAGTCCTGCTCTCAAATTGCATCAAGCAATAGATGTCTCTGATTCCCAACTGAGAAAAATCTCATTTTCAAGGAATGTTTGAGCTTTGACTTCCATTATATTCAGAATATTTTGGATCTAAAGTCTCAACTCTATACAAATAAAAAAGACACCTTTGAAAATTGTATCTACAAATAGGAACATGGAATGGAAAGTAAACTGAAGCTTATAGAATGACTAAAAGTGGGAAAATATAATCTATTTTAATATTCTAATTTTGATCACAAAAAGGTCTAACAGAAAGTCATATTTATATAAGCAAATTGGAGAAACAACTAAAGGAATTTTAAAGAGTATAATCTGCTAAAACATAAAAACATAAGTTGAAATATTTCTAATATTCAATAATTAATATTAAATATTACATATTAAAATATGTGTTTATCATAAACAATGACTTTAAAGCATAATCATAGGCAATAACTATATATGTGTGTGTGTGTGTGTGTGTGTGTGTGTGTGTGTGTGTGTGTGTGTGTATGTGTGTATGTGTATAGGTATAATATTGCAAACTATTTCTTTGACCATTATGTCACTTAAATCTTCTTTTATAAAATGATATAAACATTTCAGAAGAATTTTTGTCTGAAGTTTTTACATATTGAAAAAGTTAGGATAATTGGATTAGTTTTTTTAAAGAAAAATTGTTCCTTGGATGCCTGGAATTATAAATCAAATACAAAACCTAAAAAACTAAGTGAATGCTTGAATAAACATTATCATAAAATATTTATGAAACCTATTGATTGATTTTTAATATTGATTATATTCAAATAGTAACACTGTAAGATCAATATTTATTTCAGTGATATATTATTCAATAGTAAACTAATTATGGTCTTAAAAGAACCTTTATTATTATTGATATATAAATGAAGAAGAGGAGAATAAAAAATCTTTCATTGTTTATGTCCTAATATCAGCTAACAAATTAAATCAACTTGATAATTTTAATTGTTATTTTCTTCTTAACAGTTTTGAACTTAGCCATTCATTTTCTAAAATCCATACCTGGATCCCAGACTATATTCATTTTTACATTGTCTCGTGTATTCTGTAATTGTCACATTTTATATCTTAAGACTTTTTGTTCACACAAAATAAATACCAATAAAATAGAATTGTGCTGATGTGACTTTATTGTCACTACCTCCATGAGAGTTCACCATGAGTCTGAAAAGGAAATGCTCATGACCATAAAGAGCCCTGATTGATGTAAGTTCTAGAGTTGTTTATCACACATAAAAGGAATCAAGTGACAGCCAGGCTTCATGACAAAAGAGCCCCATAATTTTCATAATAGATTTTTATAATAGGTCACTTTGTGAGCTGCATGTGGGCACATGTACATTCATATATTTCCATATATGTAACAAAATATAGGAAAATTGTATATTGCATAATATCTATGGTAAAACATTTACTTAAAGTAGTCTCCTTTGGTCATTCATTTACTTAATTGATAAACTTTGTGATAATTTTAAGGTTGTTTCACTTTCTGAACATTTACCTATAATAACTTCTAAAATTATTTTTATTTATTCTTTGAAAAATGTCACACATCTATAAAATATACTTTATTTTATCCATCTCTCACTACCTCACTTCCTCAAAATCTTTAGGTTTTCACTTATCACATTCTTCCCAGATTCATGTCTGCCATATCATTATTATTTAATCCCCTAAGGCCAATCACTACTGCCCATTTGTCCATGGTTGTGTGGCCATCCAGTGGAGTATAGACAATCTACCAGCTTCATATTTCCAAAGCATAGTTATTGTCCCTCCGTAGGCTTCCATCAACTGCCAATAGTTATTCCAGTAGGGATGGATCTAAGAAATCTCTGTTCAATCAATGCTGGAATTTTGGTTGTTCAATCACAGCTGGTATGAGTTAATGTGTACAGCAGTCATGTTATGTGCAGAGGACAGTCTTTCAGTGCTTCCTCCCAATGTGGCAGCTCTTACCTGCCTCCTGCCCACTCTTCTACAGTATTCCTTGAATCTATGCTGAGGAGAGAGTAGGAAAGTTGACCTATTCACAGGTGAGCACCGCAGCTATCTCTGCTTGGCACTTTGACTATTTAGGAATCTCAGAATTAAATCGTATTTACTGCAAAAATAAGTTTCTTGAATATATTAAAGCTGAACAAAGACTTCTCAATATAAGATATATCAATGGTTAGGAAAAAAATTTAAAATATTCAATTATCTTACCTATCAGAGAAATGCAGATTAAAACTACTTTAAATTTTCATTACACCAGAGGGGAGGACAAGATCTGGAACACAAATAACAACTAATGACAGCATGGATGTAACAAAAGGAAAACTGTAGAGGCTATCGGAAGAGATGTAAATGAAGTCAGGCACTTTGGAAATCAGACAGAAGGTTTTGCAAAAACTAGATAGAACTAGATATGATAAAACTATGCCACTTCTGGAACTCACTCTAAGAACTTCATACCCCATTACAGAAATATTTGCACATCCATGATTATTATGGCTGTATTCATGGTAGCTAAGAAATTAAACCATTAAGGTTCACAACCAACCGATGAACAGAAATTAGTACATCCATACAGTAGCATATTAGTAACCTATAAAGAAAATGAAATGATTTGGGCATAGGAGATTACTGAAATAGAATACCTAGAGTCAGAAAGACAAACAGCACATTTTCACTCTGATACATGAATCCTGACTTCAAAATTGTTGTGTGTTTAAAATATGTAGATGCCAGGAAGCTAAATGTGCTACTGTGAGTGGATGACTTAAGAAAAAAGACATTTGGATAGATGGGTATGGGGATAGGAAATTGAGGTGTGGGTAGAAAGCTTGGTTGAAACAAAGGGCACGTGAGAATATCTATGAAGACCTATGTTCATGAACTGAAGAAAAACAGTTATTTGGAGAAAATAGCACAGCACAGATGGCATGGCTGACTCAAAACAATGCAGGACTTTGTCATTGCCTTAGCTTGACAATCTAATTAGCTAGTAACACCCTGTTGCCATAGACAGCACTCATTGTGAATGCAGGACATAGAGAAATTAACATCGAAGTCGCCAAAGACCTTTCTCTGTGTGGGCCATAGATGCTATGGAACCTTCTGGAGAAGAAAAGACATCAATGTTTATTCTCAGTTCTCGATCCTGCATGCTACAGTATTACCTTTATCTACTGGTGCAATATTGACATAGAAGTTATGGGGTAGCCAACGACTTTCTGGTTGTATATGAAACCTGATCCACAAGAAAGATTTCAAACCTGGTGCTGTAAATTGCATCAAATGTCTATGACAAAAGACAAAAGTTAATTATACTAATTTTAAACCCCAAGTCGCATTAATATTTACAACAATGTCTATATATGTCTTAGGAAAATGTACTAAATATGTTAAAATGATCCAAAAGAATAATTTTATATTATATCATTAGTTTGACATGTAACTATCCCCATTCTCATAATATGAAATTTGATGGGTGGCTTGCAAATTAACCTAGGAAGTGTTGAATATGTAATTATTATTTTATGTGATTTCAACTACCTGGTTATTTTTACATGTTTGAATGTCAGGTAGGAAGCTGCCCAGCAACCCTTTAGCTTTGCAGAGTTAGGTAATTTTGCAAGTTGGAAGTACAGTTTCTCAACTTTTTCTTCATCCATGGAGATCAGAAGTCTTTTTAGTCAAAATGCAGGCTTCTAACAGCAAAATTTTAATGTGTTACCACATATAAAAGGTTCATCAATTTCTCTAGGACACAATTCATGACCTGTTTGATTGTAGGAAGGTAGCAGCACTATGTCATCAGGCAAGACTATAAGCAAGCACCAGTACCTGAGAGATGTGCAGAGAGCGTATTACATCCTTTCCTCACTCTGTAATTGACTTTTGGGAAAGAGATGTGGTTCATTGACCACCATTTAAAAGATAAATAGCAGCAATGCTGGCAAATTCTCATAAAAGTCAGAGCTAATGTATAGACAACAGCATTCACCTATGGTTGTGTACAGATATTTAGATATTTAGATATAGGCTTCAAGTGCATTTGCCTAGGTACATTTAATCATGTAGGCTATTGACCATTAATGAAAGCAAAAGCAAATCAGCTGGTATCTTAAAAGGACAGACACTCATTAGCTCATGTCTTCTTGCACATATTTGGAATGGAAGCAATCTAAATAGCTTTTTCTGAGCAGAATGGAATTGGAGGCCTGATTTACGACGAATAGGAAGCTAGCTGTTTTCATAATCTCTGTTTCCACAGTTGGAGTCAGAATACTTGACTGATTCATGAGTTGGGAATTTTTGAATTTACTCAAGAAATTGACAAAATGCAGCATGACTCCATATATGACTTTGCAGGAAATATTCTGTGCTTTTCACGGTATATTTATCAAATTTGTATTACCGCTAACATTGTGTTATCGCAATTCTACTCAACTTCTTGAAACTCCAAGTAGTTCAGAGGCTACAGGGACTGGTATAGTGTAATATATTTAACCTAAGCAGCTATAAAAGCCAATGAAACCAACAACCTACCTATTCCAGCATGGCTACCATCAATGTGAAGAATGTAACAGGCAAAGTATTTCACAGGCCCCATAGGTAACACTGACATGTGTGCATAATTTCACAATTTTAATTTAAAAGTTCACTAGCTAAATATCTCATCTGCATCTTAATAAGGCAATGAGAACTTGGTTCTTAAAGAAAAAGCATATTTTTAAAGCAACATTTAGGCCTGAAACTTAGTATTTACGAAAATATTAGTGCTTATATAATTTTCTGATTAAAATTTTTATAAAGAAAATGTTTAAAATAGGTGTGTTATATTATCTTATGACATAATTTTTTAAAACTTCATTATTACATGCAACAATGGGGTAGTTCAAATATTAAGTGCCATTTAGATTTTATAAAATACTATTAAACATATCACTTCATTCTAATATGACTAAATATTATAAAGATGGACTATTGACCTATGCCCCCTGTACATATTTAGCAGATGAGCAGCTTGGTCTTCATATGAGTATCCCAACAACTGGAGCAGGGGCTGTCCCTGAGCCTGTTGCCTGCCTACCTGCCTGCCTGTAGATTCTGTCCCTAAATGGACAGCCTTTCTTGCCTCAGTGACTTGATGTGCAGAGAAGGACTTGTGTGAAAGCATATGGGAGGAGAAGAAGGACTGATTGTAAAGTGAACAAACAAATAAATTTAAAAATATATGATCGGCTTTATGAAAAATGGTATGTTACACTTCAGAAATAAAAAATACTGAAAATTACTCAAAGTTTGTCTTATTCAAAGGCACAAACATTCTAAACATTAAGTCACAGCCTTCAAAAATTATATGTACACACATTTAATTGAATTTTAATGTGTATCTAGACATTTAAATTAGAATGAAATAACACCTGAATTGTTAATTTACCAAATGCAGTCTTAATGTTCAGAATGCTACATGGTTTAAGGAGCAATATGAAGAACAGTATCAGGGTTAGAATTCACTATTCTATGATTCCATATAGCCAATTTATTGAAAACTTACTACTGCCTTTATATGGTTTTGTGTTGTTATTTGAATGTAAAAGATTCTATTGTAGGCTCATGTCTTGAATATCTGTCCCAGAAGTGGGTTCTGTTCTGGAAGGTCATGAAAACGTTAGGGGATAAAACCTTCCTGAAGAAAATGGGTTTAGCTTTTATAAGCTGTCCCAATTTTCTATCTGTTCTGTTTTCCTGGCTGTGTGGCTCCCTTTGTGAGCCTTCCTCTTCAGTCTATTGTGTACCCTAAAACTATGAGCCTAGATTTTTTCCTTTAAGTTGTTTCTTATAAGGTATTTTGGTCACAGAAACAAGATGAGTAACTCATACCATTATAATTGCATAAGCTTGAGATCCCATTGTAAAATAGTGCAAATTGATAGCATAAGCAACAGAATTGATCTATCCTAGTTCTGGAGGTGTGTAAATCCATGGTCAAGGTGTCATGTCATGGCATCTCCTGATGTCCTTTGCAAGGCTCCACGCAGTCCATCTCCTGAGGAGGGCCTACTTGCTAATTTATACAGGCCTTCTGATTATATTCTCACAGGAAAGAAAGTGGGCCAGAGAATTGTGGTATCTGTTCTTTTTAAAAATATTGTGTTATTTTTCTGTGGGGTTGTTCGTATGCAATATATACATACAGGAGCCCAAAGAGGCAGAAGACTGTATCAGATCACTTAGAACTGGAGCTGCCATGTAGAAGCCAAACACTGAAACTGGATCCTTTACCAGGTAAGCTGTGGAGTCATTGCTCATCTCCTAGTCTCAAGTCTTCCTCAGATTCAGATTCCATTCTAGTAACACACCCTCACAATTGACGATACCTACATCTAAATATTTTTGATGCTCTGAAATTTATTTTCAGCTAATATAAGACATACTTAGTTCCAGGAAGTGCTAGGACCTTCACTCATCTAGCTGAAAGGAATTTAGAGGTCAGACAGATAAACAGGACAGGCCTTCCTTCATTTTTGTGACCAAGTCCTAAGCAAATATTTGAACTTAAAAGAGCAAGGCTGTCCCTTCCTCAGACTCAGTCTGAAACATGGTAACAGGCTTTTTTGACAGTTATAAGAACCCCACCATGGAACTCAAGAAAGTATCTAACAAAATAAATGAGATTTTCTGCAGGAGACAGTGTAATACTAATCTACTCCTGTACAGAGTCTTCATAGGAATGGAACGCAGAACATGAGAGATGTTCAGATTAGGGTCCTTGGATCCTCCTATGGCCTTAAATTCAAGGATTCCACTTGTCCATTTGTGGCTTGTTCCCACTTCCACCCCAATTCGGATAAAGTTCATAAAAGACAGTGTTGGTTGATTTTGTTCCTTCTGACAGTGGAGGTTTGTCTTGATAGGATTAGGAAGAAGTTCCATGTCCTGTAGATCGATTCATTCTTCATGCACAGAGGGGACTTCGGACATAGACATTCTTCTAAAGCTGCTACAGAATTCTTTGCCAGAAGCCTATATGCTGAGTTCAACTGAGACCCTACACTTGAGGAATGTTGTACTTAGAAGAGAGAAGAAAATGCTCACAGGAGGAAATATGGAGGTAAAGTATGGAGTAGAGACTAAAGGAAAGGCCAACCAGAGACTGTCCTACCTGGGGATCCATCCCATATACAGTGGTCAAACCTGGACACTATTGAGGATGCTGGAAAGTGCTTGCTGACAGGAGCTTGATATAGCTGTCTGCAAAGAGGCTATGCCAGTACTGACAAATACAGAAGTGGATGCTCGAAATCAACCATTGGACTGAGTGTTGGGTCCCTGATGTAGGAGTTAAAGAAAGGACTGAAGGAGCTGAAGGAGTTTGCAGCCCCATGGGGGGGCAGCAGTGTCAATTGACCAGACACCTTGGAGATCCCAGGGACTGAATTACTCATGGAGAGACCCATGGCGCTGGTCGCACATATGGCAGAGGATGGCCTTCTTGGACTTAAGTGGAAGGAGCGGCCCTTGAGCCTGAGGAGATTCAATTACAGTGTAGGGGAATGCCAGGGCGGGAAGGCAGGAGTGGGTTAGTGGGTGAGGGAGGACACTCACAGAGGCAGCGGGAGGGGCGATGGGATAGGGGGTTTCTGGAAGGGAGACCTGCAAAGGGAATAACATTTGAAATGTAAATAAAGAAAATATCCAATAAAAATGGAAAAAAAAATCTCTTCTCTTTTTTGTAAGAAATTTTTCAGAAAGTAACAATAATTTCCATATAAAATCATGTAAAAGGTCCCAGTCGGTCTTACTTACCACAAAACATCTTCATTTTGAATAGTGATTGTATGATGAAATCGACCCAATAGTTATTTACTTAATAGGTAAACTGAGGGAAATTACATAAGTAATTTATAGTACATTAAAAGGGTCATCCACAGTGTATATATAGTGTTCTGGAAAATTAAATCAATGCATAACCATGACTTAGTCTGAATGAGAAGTATTAATCTCTACCTCTAGAGACTTTTCAGTACACATCCTGAATCTTATCAATCTTTTGGCCTGTTATGTTCAATCTTCATTAACAAAATTATCACAACACCATATAGCTCCGAGGAAGCACAGTGTCAAATGTTTTGTGCCTGTGTCTGTGATGGCCGCTTTTGAAGGGTTGCAGCTTTGGCAACGGACCATTTTAAACGGGATTCTTAAATTGCATACGGCAAAGCATCTGAGTTCTTTATGGTTTTTTGTTTTGATAGATAGCTGAGAATATAAAGAAGCTGAGAAGTTTAGAAAGTACAAATATATAAAATTATATCAACCACCGTGTATGGGATTCAGAAAAATGAGAACAGAATTTAAAAGCATTCAGAGATTTGGAAGAATAAGGAATCGATTGCCAAATGAGAGAAGAGCCCTGGAATTTAAAAATGTAATATGAACAGTTACTAAAGGTGCCGAGAAGGCTGTGAAGACAATGGCTATGAGTCATAATGTTACAATGAAGGACTGTGCCAATGAAAATTAGGAAGTCAAGAGCTATAAAGCCACGATGTCATGTCTAGTTAGCGTAAGCCAGGAACTCAGTAAGACTGAGTGATAAGGGAGACAATCTGAGAGCCTGGAGCTGTACTTTTTCTTTAAAATGATGATCAAGTCATTGATGAGCCATTCTGAAACCAGAGGACCTTAAGGCCCCATTGCACGATGCACATGGAGGTTGGGAAGGACAGATGTCAAGCACCTGTGCCTTTAGAAGAAGGCCAGCCGTGTGTGGCACCTGCACATGAGGCTCCAGGTGACCCTGATGATTAGATGAATGCCCTTTTCTTGGGGAAGGTGACACAGTGTGAATTCCAACGGGAGCACTTAGTCTTTATACTCCAGATGCTGGAAGGAAATAATCCAATCATTTAAAAACCATGGTAGACTTTATCAGCTTCTCTTCACTGCCTTAGGTTTGTTCACCTCAACCCCCTTCCACCTGGCCCATGATTAACAATGGATGAAGAGTTTCAAAGATTGCAAGTTAAAAGAATGTGATTTTATTACAATTGTGATTTCAGAAATTATCTATGAAATCCATAATATTTTTGTTAAAGTGTCCACCATTTTTTTACAATATGCCTAAATTTATATTTTACAAAAGCAGAGTACTTCTTCTGTGTCTACTTATGTCTATATTTTCTATAGATATGTATCTATAAATATGTATTATTTTGTAGCTTACCTAAGACTATTTCATAGTATGAATGCTTGTACTCACAGGATTCACATATTTATACAATATACATTGCAATAGTATTAGGAGGTAAAATCATTAGAAGGTACTTAGATCACTTCCAAGGACAGAGAAACTACTTTACAAAAGAGAAGTTAGAAACCTTCTTCATTACTTTTATATGAGCAATCACACAGGCACTGACTCTGAAGTAGAAAGACAACTCTTAGCAGACAGCAGTTCTAGGGCAGTTTTATGATCTTTGATTACAACATTGCATAGCTATGACCAATAACAGTATCCTGTTTATAAATGATCAGCTCAAGGGATTTTGGCTGACACCCTAAGATAAATTGGAACTTGGGGTTTCAAAATAATGGTTTACCAAAAAATTCTTACTTTTACAATGGTGCTGATTTGGTACAAATATAGGCTACTTACTTATAAGCAACTTTACATAAATTACCTCAAATGATGCTGACAGCAACCGAACACTGGTTAATTACTTCTGCATTTACATAAACGAGGGAGAGAGTTTTAGATGGCCAAATCTTCCTAGATCATCTTATATTAATAACTAGCAACACTGGATTTATGACTTTGTCAGTATGAACTCTATAATTTCTCTATTAGTTATATCATGAATATACTTATTGTTCTGGTTTGAATAAGAATGGGCCCAATAATCTCTTACATCTGAATTCTTAGTCTCTAGTTGGTGAAACTGTTTGCAAAGGATTAGGAGTTGTGGCTGTCACTAGTGAGTGGTATTAAAGTTTCAAGAGCCTTGTACCTTCTCTTAGTTTTCTGACTCAGGCTTGTCATTCCATCTGTGAGTTCTCAGATATTGCTTTAGCTGCCTGCTACCTCCATTCTAACATCATGTATTCTAACCTTCTGGAACTGGAAGCCCAAAATTAACTCATTCCTTTATAAATTTCATTGGTCATGCTATTTTATCTCAACAATAGAAATGTAATTAAGACATTTAGCTACAAGTGAATATCAAGTTAAAGCCAGATTCTAAATTGATTTTTGGAAACTGTTCATTGTCACCACATGTTTAGTCAACTTCAATGCCCTTATCTTCCTTCATATTAAGATAAATATTAAGATAACTAGGGACCTATCATGATGGCCCTCCAAAAGACCCAACAAGCAACTGAAAGAATCAGATGCAGATATTTGCACCCAACCAATGGACAGAAGCAGGTGAACTCTGTTGTTGAATTAGGGAAGACTGAAAGAAGCTGAGGAGAAGAGTGATGCTATAGGAGGGCCAGCAGTCTTAATTAATTTGGACCCCTGAGATCTTTCAACTACTGGACCACCAAAAGGACAGCATATTCCAGCTGATATGAGGCTCCCAGCACATATACAGTAGAGGATTTCTGGATCTATGTTCATTCAGAGATGATGCACCTAACCCTCAAGAGACTGGAGGCCCCAGTGAGTTTAGAGGTCAGGTGGGGTGAGGGTGGGGACAGGCATGTGGAGACAGGGTTGTGGGGAGGAGGTATGGGATATTGAACAGTAGGAGGGTAGATGGGAGGGTGGTAGGTAAAATATGGAGTGTAAAAAATAATTAATAAAAAACAAAACAAACAAAACTTAAATATATGATAAAGACGTAGCCTTCATGAAAATAGAAATGTAACTTTAAAATGTCTGGAGTTTATTTGTATTGATTTACTGCAAAGGAGGAAATAGTTCAAAGAAATCATTTTTCTGTATCCTCTGCCCTTTTCCCAGTTCCTCATGGCTTTGTCCCTATAGTCAACTTTATAACCAGCCACTAACTATTCATATTCTTTTAAGAGGAAAACACCATAATTGATTCAAATGCAACATTTTGATCCATGCCCCAGCTCCTTGTACTTTTCTCTTCATGATTTTTTTCCTTATCTTTCTTCTGTTAAAGAAACAATGATGAGCAAATCACTTGTCAGCCAAGAGCAGTGCCCTTTCAGAGCACAGCAAATGGGAGACTGAGCAGGCAGAGCCAAAAGCCAGATTAGCAAATACAGAGAGGAAGCTCCTGAGAGCTACATTAATAATTTTTATCCCCCAAAGGAAAAATCTCTAAAAAAATGAATTGCATTATGCTTATATATAGCAGTACTTTAAATGTAACTCTGTGGAGCTTACATATTCTAAGCATATCCATAATACTTACCTAAGGGAATAAAGTTAACAAATCAATTTTTAAATTCAGTTCACTTATTTCTTGTGGTTTTTAGCCACTGAATTCAGAACACTGTGGAAAAAGTATTTCTCCTGAATATTTGATTCCATGAACTTATGTAGACATATCTCTATATTGGATTTCAATAAGTCTGCAAAAATGAAATGTCTACCTTTAGTCAGCTTTGATTTATATCTATACAAATTTAATTCCAACATGTAGTGACATAAAATCTGTAAAATAACTTGGCACCAGAATAAACATATAGTAAGAGTTTTTATTCTTTTTTCCTCAAAATGAAACTATGGGTCTTTTATAAAATCATTGTCATTTGTTCATAGCAGAATATTGACTCCTATTAATTTTAGTATTGAAACATTAAAAATATGGATTGTTTAGGAAATAATCTTCACTTAAGAATTTCCTAATTTAATTTGTTCTTTAATAATTTCATGTATGTACATAATGTAATATAACTACTCTCACTCCACATTATTTCTCTGTTCTAAACTCCTGGATAATCTCTTCTTTTCAAACATTCATGGCTAATTCATTTTGTCCTGAGGCCCACTGAGTGTATCCATGTTTATCTGTGTAACCATGGGCTGGAAGTTATTCACCGGATACTAGTAGGTTCAGCAGTACGGAAACAAAAGAAGGCCATGATTCACCTTCTCACAGTACTGAAAGACACATCCTTCTAAGACCCTTTGCTTTCATGAGATATTACTGGCAGACAGGGACAGTCCTGTGTGAGCCCAGTGTGAGTAATGGCTATCTTGGTGTCACATACTCACAAAAAGTAGACATATGATTAAAACAAACAAACAAACAAACACACACAAACAAACAAACTGTCATAGTACATATGAAATATTGAACATTGTCATTTCTGTGAATACTATAAAACAGTATTGGTCAAATCAGATCATGAAAAATTTACAAGTTTTAATTGCATTAACTTGTCACCTAACAGCATTTTGTTTCAACTGAATTCTGAGGTTATCCTTTATACTTTTCAGCAATAAAACACTGTGCATATGAAACATTGATATGATTTTTTTTTTTTACTAAAACATATAGTTGACAAAATTGTCATTCAATGGACTAGAGTCTGCCCCATGACTGGCCAAGTAAGTTATCTAGTTAAGATAAAACATTACTAGGTTCTCAACTTGTAATGGCCTTTGTGTCTGTGGCTGTGGCTGTGACTGTGACTGACTGTGACTGTGTGAGCATTTCTTCTATTTGTAACTACAACTACATGTACATGTCCACCTCTGTCAATTTAAATGTTTTCAATCTTCTTGAGTGAATCTGTTGCTCATCTTACGAACATATGAATTATCACTTTCATCTTTCTTCATGCCCATTATCTTTGTAACTTAATTTCTTAAAACCCATGAAAAGCAAACAAAAGTAAATAATATTTTTCCAAATGAGTACATAATTAAGAAATAGATTTGGGCTGGAGATATGGCCCAGTGGTAAAGAGAGTACTGATTGCTTTTCAGGAGGTCCTGAGTTAAAATCCCAGTAAGGACATGGTGGCTCACAACCATTTGTAATGAGTTCTGATGCCCTCTTCTGGTGCAGCTGAAGACAGCTACAGTGTACTCACATATAAATAAATCTTTTGCTGTTGTTGTTTTGTTTTTCAAGACAGGATTTCTCTGTATAGCCCTGGTTGTCCTGGAACTCACTCTGTAGACCAGGCAGGCACCTGCCTCCGCTTCCCAAGTGCTGGGATTAAAGGTATGCACCACTACACCTGGCCTAAATAAACCTTTTAAAAAACTTTAATTATTACAAAAAGAAATAGATTCACCTATATTTAAAAATCCAAGGAAGTGCACATACACACACAGACACACACAGACACACACACACACACACACACACACACACACACGATGGGGGAGAGAGAGACAGAGACAGAGAGAAACAAAGACAGAGAGAAACAGAGACAGAGATGAAGACAAAAACACAGACAGAGACAGAAGCTGAAGCAGAGCACAAAGCTAGGGAATGTATTAATCAAGGTTAAGAACAAACAGTCAATTCCATTTTGACCTAGCAAAGACTTCATGTAAAAAAAAAAAAAAAAAAAAAAAAAAAAAAAAAAAAAACAGAAAGAAAAAAAAATAAGCACAATGCACAATGACATCATCTAAAGTAACAGTGAAAGAAAAACAGGAAAAGTTAATAATAGAACTGATGCTGAGGAATGAAGTCAGATTCTGACCAACTAATCAAAAACTTAATTAAAGGGGTGGGGTGCAAATAAACCCCTTTAGAAGTGTAGAAGTGCAACCCTCATAGAAGAAAACAAGTACAGGCTTAATGGCTTGGTCTTGATTTAAACAATGGCTCTTTAGAAATGATATCTAATTAGAAGGGACAGAAAGAAAGAGAAAAAATGTACTTAAATTTTACAATCCTTCTGAAGACATCACCGGGACTGTGAAAAGAAAATGTGGAATCAGAGAACAGTTATTGGACATCATCGTGTACAGGATTGGTGCACAGACATAATTAGCTCCCCCTGCGTACCTATAATAAGAAGAGCTAGCTCAGATTTAAAGGAGGGAAAATGATATAAACAGACACATTACCAGAAAAGGATGCAAGTAGAAAAGAAGTTATCCAAAGATATTAGTAATTAGCAAAATTCAGATCAAGACCACAAAGAAATACTACCATTTAGTCACTAGGAGAGCTATTGTCAAAAGACAAAGCCAGCATTAAATGACTCTGTGCAAACAACTCACACAAATTGCTTGCCTGAGGATAAAGTGAAGCCACTTTGGAAATCAGTTTCTAGTTCCCCCCAAATGCATGTGTTTACCAAAACAACCAAACATTTCCACCCCTATATCATAGCTAATAAAATTCAAAACAAGTACTTGCAAAATACTGTAGGCAATTATAAAGATACTTTAAAAAAGATAAAAGTCAAAAATTAAAACTAAGCGTTTAAGTGATATACAAATAAACAATATGGTATATCTAAGAAACAATATTATTTACTCATAAAAGCAACAAACATCTAATATGTGTTACATATATGTATTATGAAAGCATTTTGACAACTGAAGATGACTAGCAAACAAATGTAATGTGTTATGTAATTCTAAGAGGCAGAGTCGACATAGGCAGAAACTACATGAATCATTGCCCCAGGCTTAAGGTGAGATGAACCAAACATGAATTGAATAATCAAAAATACATTAGCTTCGTTTGTTTGTTTGTTATTTTTCTGTTTTCAAACTGACAGATATTTGGGGAATTTTTGTTGTTTTCAGCATAAGTTTGTGAATATGCATGCCACTGGATTGCATATTTTTAGAGGAGCAATATTATGAGCACTTAAATTACATCTCAATAAAGAGAAAAAAAAGAGAGCTTTTGTCAGTATTCCAAGAATGTTAATACAATAAAATTAATTCTTACATTTAGCACAGTACCAGCATAAGTGAAAGATAGTATCTTTCACTATGACTGAAGAAAAATATATTTTGAACACATACAATCTAAAAAATAGAGTGGAGTCCTGAAGGTCTTTGAAAAAGTCATCAAAAATCTTACAGAAATGTCAGGACTAAGATCAAAACATCCACACACCCTAAAATTGAAAAAGAAATAACACTTGACATTTTCGGCATTATTTGGCATATTTAAAAACTTATTAGACTAATGTACAGGTTGAAATCTAAAAGTTGAAAATATTGAAAGTAACAAATATAATTAAAGGAATTACCAATTATATGTATATATATATATATATGTATACATATATATACACATATATATAATAACAAAGTATTAAATTATTTATTGATATCATGCTAAATTTAGAGTAAATTTTGAATTTTTCCTAGGCAAACATTTTCTAAAAACAAGAGAGGTATTGTAGTGAGCATTTTGTTTTCTTTAGAAAACAGAAATATTATGGGAATGAGGTTTTATTTTAATCCCAGGTGTGGGATAAGGGACTGCTTCACATTTTGATCACATTATGACTGATTTGCCTTATGCTCTAACAGGGACATGGTTTTGTCAGCTGCAGATATTTCCTACATGTGCAACATCTGTAATTCTGGAGATTTTCAGAGGGTAGATAGATGCTGGAGCCCTGATAGACAGGGCTGGTTGACTGGATGCCTGGGTTGATGCTGATGTTATTGATATTGCTGGTTGTAATTTGTCAAGTAGCTGTTTGTGAAGACACAAGGAGAAGAGATTAGATATCCTGATGGTAAAGATCAAATTTGCCCCAGGAAACCTTATTCTGTAATCAGCAGCAAGTAGTCTGACAAAGTTTTTGACCCCATCTACCCCTTTCCCTTCTATGTTTCTCTTTCTCCTACATAGTGTTAGCGTGTTGAAAGGGAGGAAGGAAAAGAGTGGAATAAGAAAAGAAGAACCCACAAAGAAGCCAAGATACAAGCTATAAGATATCATGAAGTGAGTTGAATCATGTTAAACATTTCTAGCCATGAAAAGCAATAAAACAAATATGCATGTAAGTATAGGCATTGAACATGTAGCAAGGTTATCTATCACATAATTGATGTCCGTTTAACACAGAACTCACCAGGTTTAACACAGAACTCACCAGCTCCTTAGAGAAGATTGCTTTCCTAAATGGTGGGTTTAAAATTTCTTAATTTCTGCTGCTGCTAATATTTTGTTGTAAGTGTGTGAGTTCTTACTAAATTCATTCACATTTTATGTGTGTTTCTCATATATAAACATGTACAATTATAAGTGAGAGATTATATACAGGAGACAAAGAGAAAGGGGGGATGAGAGGGAGAGGGAAGAGAGAGAGAAAGAGCTTGTTGTAGGAGCTTTAAAAAGCTACACCCTTAAATTCTCAACAACCTAACAATGGGAGCTGAACAAGTATGACACCACTGGACATGCCAAGGCAGCTGAGAATAAAACAAAGAGACTTCAACCCTATACAAAGAACCTTAGTGGACGAAGGAAATCTGGGACTGGAAGAGGCAGTCTTCTCCAGGGAAGAGAACATTAATTGGCTGTTCTGTGCCAAATGGTCAGCCCTGGAAATATACATGCAAAGAAAATTGTGTGGACTGAAAAGTTATGTTTAAGAATATATGTGTATTTATGCATAAAAGTATGCAATAACAATTACATGAAAAAATGAAGCCATAAATTTTAAGGAGAATAAGGAAGTGTGTATGGGAAGTTTGTTTGTTTGTTTTTGGGGTTTTTTGTTGTTGTTGTTGTTTTGAGACAGGTTTTCTCTGTGTAGCCCTGGCTGTCCTGGAACTCACTTTTGTAGACCAGGCTGGCCTCAAACTCAGAAATCCACCTGCCTCTGTCTCCATTAAAATGCTTTTATTTCTCAGTGTATATAGCATTCAGAGGTTAATAAATAAAATGATTAAATCAAGAGGATGGTTGGCAAGTTCTGCTTAGGAAACTGAAAAGGAAGTTTTAAATTCATGTAGTTTTAATTTTGAAATAGGAAAAGTATTGTGGAGAGAGATCATTTTCATAAGAAAGTGAATGGATTTTATACTGAACTGTATAGTCAAAATGATAATAACATTTACCCGATCTATATTTTTACTACAATAAAAATTTAAAAATAAAATATTTAAACCTTGAAAACTCCCATAATTATTCCCATATGTCTGAAATAAGATTTTCCTGTGCACAGATAGCATTGATTATTATTATTTACTTATGCGGCTTGGACCTCCGTCCTCCAGCTGCTGTGTAAGAATGAAATAACTGACAATTGTTTGCATACAACTTGGGGTTCAATTATTTTCGCCTTTTAAAATTATCCTATTTCTAACACTAACAGTTTGCACATACACACCAGGTTTTTATTTCAATGGGAGGACACACTCAGAGAGAGAGAGAGAGAGAGCCCCCACCTTACATCCTTGTTAAAAGTTCTTTATCAACAGCAACTCCTGCTTTGTTAATTTTCACAGGATCTGCTCAGGAACTGCACACAGTGTTCTTTTATTGAAGGAGGTAATTTGCTACTCAAAAGAAAACAAACAAACAAACAAACAAACAAACAAAAAACAATGTGGACCTTAATTTAGGGGAAAAGCAGGTAACATATCCAAAATTTTAGAAACATGACAACCTGATTGATTACAGTCTGTAATATTTTAATAGGATGTTTCATGTAACGGAAAATGCAGTCCCGTTGTCTCTACCCACTGTGGCTACAGTCCTCTCTTGTCTACAGTATTCTCAAATGGTGTCTTTCATTTCACACATCCCGTACACACGCTAAAGCCTTGATATTGCTAAGGGAGAAAGCTTAGCAAACTCAGTGTTTGTAAATGTCAACTAGCCAAAAGATATTAGGAAGCCTGTGAGAGCTCACCTTTCTAATATTTGCTTAAAGCCATCTGGAATTAATGTGTTCTTCCTTCTCCTCTCACCTCAAAATAAATCTGCACACAGAACTTGACACAAAATACATTTAAGAAGGCTGACATTCAACTCTCTTACATCAGGCAGGAATTATGCATGCAAGTAAGGAGGATAGAACAATCTATGCAGCACTCTGCATAGTAGCTGCCAGCTTCCTCTTTGATAAACAGACTTTTCCTTACTGGAAACATATCTTGCTCATTTTGTGATGGAGGAAGCCCACGCCTGTCGATTGGAGTCCACACACTTGACAAAACTATATACACAGTGTGCTCTGCAGACAGTCAGTCCCTGTCTCCTTTCCCTCCTCAGTTTCATCAAAGAGTCAACACTTGTGAAAATGTGTGTTTAAAACTTGTGTTTTTAAAAAAGAAGATTATTTTTTACAGTATTATCCTGCCCATTTCCTCACAGTCAGTGAGGTCTTCCCTCGTCCCTCTGTGGGTTAATAAAATGGAGAAGAGACCATTGAGCCTCTCACCTGGGCATTGATCCTCTGTGAACCAGATGTCCACATGTGCTATTGGGGAACCTCTGAGTGACCAAGGCTAGGGGACATGCTGAGAGCCTTTGACACAGTTCATTTATTCTTTTCCCTTTCCCCTGACTTTTCAGAGTTGACCTATTGAAACTGAGAGTATGGAGATCTGATTAAATGATGAACTTCCTTCCCAAAATTCTTCTCTGCACCTTCCCTCCCACCATAATGCCTCACTCAGCCTCTTGGCCTTGATTTTAAGGTATTTCATGAATCCATTCTCTGTCTGAATCATAAGATTGATAAGATTACTTCATAAAATCTGATCAGCGACAGAAATTCACAGAGGAAGCAGCTGCCCTTCAGAGCTACAGGACCATTTTCAATCAAGGACTTGAGTACTGTCACTCCAGAGTTAGAACTATCAGAGTTTATCTAATGGTTTCACATAAGCATCTCTGCTTCTTTGGAATTCTACAAAATTTCTGAGAAAAAGAAAAATAACTTAAGATGTTTATTATCTTGTTCTCTGGTAACTTCAATTTCTAAATCCTTGGCTCATAAGATAATCTTTCTCTTCTTAACACCTGTATGATAACTTACTTCTCTGTCAAGTGCTCATGGATTTAAATACTTCATGTCATTTACATTGCAATGACAAATTAAATATCCAAGTTGTCAAAGAGTGTAATATTTATCTAAGCTATCTCATTGCCTCAAAAAACAATTGATGAAATTTGTGGTGCTATCAAATATTTTCAATTATCTAGATAACGCTTAGTCACATTACTCAAACATAGAACATACAAGATAAAGCCTGTTGATTCAGAATAATAATGAAAATGTACATTTTTTTTTTTACTAATAATGATCTCTGAAAACTGTAAACCAGAAATGAAGGACAATTTGTTTTGAGACTTTAAGGGGCAAAACCATCTGTCTGAGGTAAAACTGGAGGATTCAGACTGATCCAGGAGAGAGGTGGCATTTTTAGCTAAGACTCCTGAACACTAAGATTATCCTCTGTTCTCATTTACACACTGATATTAAGACTGAGGACCTTAAGGACTCTCATTAACTTTGCTAAACATGGAGCTTAGTTCTTTTTTAAAACTAATTATTTCTTCCCTATTTTTATATCCACATCCAGTCTTTTCATAACTCACAAAAGACAAATCTCCAATCCCCAACCCCGGAGTTAAAGAAACATTTCCACTTAACTAGCCCATAAAAACAAACTGATCCCCATAAAATCTTGGGTGCTCATTTGTCCTAACATTTATATTTGTGAAGATTAAATATTATATGTACAATATTGTGGACACTTGATTGGTTTACATAATTATTGGAATAATCTATTTTTCCAAAAATATAGCGAACTTAAGTAATAATACCAAGTACAACTATTTTGGTCTACTTTAATTAAGCATCCTAATGTTATTTTGAATGCCCCTCCTAATATTATTTTGCCTCTGAGAAGCACTAATTTGAGGAAATTTTTGTATTATCACAGTTTCATAAATAAATTCATCATTGACACAATTTTGCTGAGAACTATTTTTATTAAATGTATTATTTTAATTTAAGTTAATCAGACTGTTGTTTTCATGCTCTATCAAATTTAAAAGTCCATGGCAAATACTTTATTTTGTATAGAGAAATAATTCCCTAGTTGTCTTTCTTGCCTGATGTGTCATATGTAAACTAACATTCACTAGTGACTTTGTCCTAGCTGCAATCGTTTGTGTCTGGGGTCTCCTTCAAAATTTGTATTTCAAGTTTCTCTTGGTCAGTGGTTCTTAGCCTAGCTACAGGGTCCTAATGTCCAGCCTATACTTCATATCAATTACAGTAGCACTCTGGGGGGTGGAAGCCAGACACCAGAAATGTCTAAAACTCCCAGGCAGTTCCAAGGTTCACTCATGGTTGAAAAAAAATATTTAGAGTGAGAAATAACCTTATACTTTTTTTTTACTTTTCTATTAATAGCCAAACATATGACAAATGCCAAAATGACATCTCTGAATAATATATAGGTGTAAAATAGAGATATTTTCCCAACACTATGTATAAAATCTCTATTTCTCTCTCCTGGTAACTGAAATTTGAACCATGGACCTGTGATTAAGCATTTGCATCACACTCATTTCAATGCTCATGTGTGCTTTTCAGTGATTTAAACATGGCAGTTCTCAGTCAAATTCACAGCTAAACATGAAGCATTGAACAAAATAATCATATTAAAGCAGGGAAAAAATAGTAACCTTTGGGTAAAGTAATTTATTCAGAGCAACTTGTTAACAGAATCTCATTTCACTAAGAATTTACTTTCGTGAATTTGAGTATTACACTTTATTTTTGCTCCCTCTATGTTACCTGAAAAGCCTTCATACCATATCCTTAAGAGGTTAGATTATTAGATGAGGGTAAATTGTGACAGGACATTATTTGTCTCACAGAGAATCATTAGTTTCATTTTGATTTTCTCTTAAAATCTACCTCTACTTTATTTATCAATTCATTTAAACATGGTTGCAGAGTTAACTTGCAAAAGTTTCTAATTTTCTAATAACTTGTTTCTTTCTTTATCTCTTTTCTTTTTAATTATTGTTCTCTCACACAACACATCCCTACTGCAGCCTCTAGACCTTTCTCCTTATCTCGCCCCGCCTCCCTTCTCCCTCATATCCACTCATCTGTTTTCCTTCAAAAAAGAGGAAGATTTTTAGTGATAGAAATCAAACATGACTAACAAGATGCAGTAAGGCTAGGCACACTCTGATCAAAGCTGGACAAGGCCCAATGTAGAAGCAAACAAAATATGCTTCGTTTATAAAAACTGTACAAAACATGCTCAAGATGAAACTATTTTTACTTAATCTTTCTGAGCTCTATTAGTGACACAATCCTATAAAGGTATGATGATTAACATTCATGTCTTAATTTCATGAATTGATTCAATTCCTATAAAGTAGGAATAGAATTACTTACCATTATACTTTGAATTACTTTCCTATCATTGCATGATATGATTGTATATGTAAATGGGACTCATGCATTCCTTATGTGTTTTACAAATAAAGGTGTCTGAAATAAATTCTATAACTCAATTTCTGGTTTTGTTGTAAGCCAGATACTAGTTAATAGCTTAGCACACCTGATTTGACTTGACATTTCCAAAATTGATTTATTGCACTCCCTGAAAAAAAAAAAAGCCTGATTAGCTCTATTCTTGCAAATGCAGTGCACTACTCTTGCCCTGATCATTATTGCAAAGCCTATAGGTGTGTTATGTATTCTCCCAGTTTATATAATTGTGATTTATCATCTTCTTTCTGGAGAAGTCATATTCCCAAAGTAAAAACGGTTCTATCATTCTCTATTGACTGCACTTCTGCGCATTACCCAAATAGAAAACATTACAAGGATAGACCTAGTCATGTATTCTATCTCAGAATACTGGGGAAAAATAAATGTGTCTTTTATGATTTTTAGATAGTATGTCTTAGAATTTTAAACATAATTAATCCAGATGTTGTGGTAGGTCTCAAGTGACTATGAATATCTGGAAAGAATGTTTGTACATGAAAGACATCCCAAAACTTTAAGAACATGATGAATGCCCTTCCGTTCCCCGCCAGCATCAGCATAGCTTGTGCACTGAGTCGGCTGACACCCGCAAGCTACCCACAGGACCTGCCACGGGATATTAAGACCTCTGGTGTGTGGAACACAGCTGCTTCTCCAATCCAATCACTCAGGAGCTGAGACTGCATTAATTAGGGAAGCAGAAAACCCGGCCTGATCAGGGGCACAAGTCCCTTCTGGTCCACGCCAGCACTTTTGGTACCTTGAGCATGGAGTCTGCGGACACCAGCAAGGTATACAAAGGTCCCTCCACGGGATCTTAAGACCTCTGTGAGTGGATCACAACTTCTGCCAGGAGGCAGGTTCGAACACCAGATATCTGGGTGCCTTCCCTGCAAGAGGAGAGCTTGCCTGCAGAGAGTACTCTGAACACTGAAACTCAGGAGAGAGCTAGTCTCCCAGGTCTGCTGATAGAGACTAAAATAAACACCTGAGGAACAAGATCTAACCAGAGACAACTACAACAACTAACTCCAGAGATTACCAGATGGCGAAAGGCAAATATAAGAATCTTAAAACAGAAACCATGACGACTCACCATCAGCAGAACGCAGGACTCCCACCCCACCCAGTCCTAGGCACCCCAACACACCCGAAAAGATAGTTCCTGATTTAAAAGTATATCTCATGATGATGGTAGAGGACATCAAGAACTCACTTAATAACTCACTTAAAGAAATACAGGAGAACACTGCTAAACAGGTAGAAGACCTTAAAGAGGAAGCACAAAAATCCCTTAAAGAATTGCAGGAAAACACAACCAAACAGGTGATGGAATTGAATAAAACCATCCAAGACCTAAAAATGGAAGTAGACACAAAAAAGAAAACCCAAAGTGAGGCAACACTCTAGATAGACAACCTAGGGAAGAAATCTGGAACCATAGATGCAAGCATCAGCAACAGAATACAAGAGATGGAAGAGAGAATCTCAGGTGCAGAAGATTTCATAGAGAACATCTGCACAACAATCAAAGAAAATACAAAATGCAAAAAAACTCAAAACATCCAGGAAATCCAGGACACAATGAGAAGACCAAACCTGGAGATAATAGGGGTAGATGAGAATGAAGATTTTCAACTTAAAGGGCCAGCAAATATCTTCAACGAAATTATAGAAGAAAACTTCCCAAACCTAAAGAAAGAGATGCCCATGAACATACAAGAAGCCTACAGAAATCCAAATAGACTGGACCAGAAAAGAAATTCCTCCCAACATATAATAATCAGAACAACAAATGCACTAAATAAAGATAGAATATTAAAAGAAGTAAGGGAAAAAGGTCAAGTAACATATAAAGGCAGGCCTATCAGAATTACCCCAGACTTTTCACCAGAGACTATGAAAGCCAGAAGATCCTGGACAGATGTTATATAGACCCTAAGAGAACACAAATGCCAGCCAAGGCTACTACACCCAGCAAAACTCTCAATTACCATAAATGGAGAAACCAAAGTATTCCATGACAAAACAAAATTCACACATTACCTTTCCACGAATCCAGCCCTTCAAAGGATAATAACAGAAAAGAAAACCAATACAAGGACTGAAACCACGCCCTAAAAAAAGCAAGCAAGTAATCCCTCAACAAACCAAAAAGAAGACAGCCACAAGAACAGAATGCCAAGTCTAAAAACAAAAATGATACGAAGCAACAATTACTTTTCCTTAATATCTTTTAATAGCAATGGACCCAATTCCCCAATAAAAAGACATAGACTAACAGACTGGCTACACAAACAGGACCCAACATTCTGATGCTTACAGCAAACCCATCACAGGGAAAAAGACAGACACTACCTCAGAGTGAAAGGCTGGAAAACAATTTTCCAAGCAAATGGTCTGAAGAAACAAGCTGGAGTAGCCATTCTAATATTGAATAAAGTCGGCTTTCAACCCAAAGTTTTCAAAAAAGACAAGGAGGGACACTTCATACTCATCAAAGGTAAAATCCTCCAAGAGGAACTCTCAATTCTGAATATCTATGCTCCAAATGCAAGGGCATTAAAGAAACTTTAGTAAAGCTCAAAGCACAAATTGCACCTCACACAATAATAGTGGGAGACTTCAACACACCACTTTCTTCAATGGACAGGTCGTGGAAACAGAAACTAAACAGGGACACAGTGAAACTAACAGAAGTGATGAAACAAATGGACAGATATCTACAGAACATTTTATCCTAAAACAAAAGGATATACCTTCTTCTCAGCACCCCATGGTACCTTCTCCAAAATTGACCATATAATTGGTCACAAAACAGGCCTCAACAGATACAAAAATATTGAAATCACCCCATGTATCCAATCAGACCACAATGGACTAAGGCTGATCTTCAATAACAACATAAATAATGGAAAGCCAACATTCACGTGGAAACTGAACAACACTCTTCTCAATCATACCTTGATCAAGGAAGGAATAAAGAAAGAAATTAAAGACTTTTTGGAATTTAATGAAAATGAAGCCACAACATACCCAAACTTATGGGACACTATGAAAGCATTTCCAAGAGGGAAACTCATAGCTCTGAGTGCCTCCAAAAAGAAACTAGAGAGAGCACACACTAGCAGCTTGACAACATACCTAAAAGCTCTAGAAAAAAAGGAAGCAAATTCACCCAAGAGGAGTTGATGGCAGGAAATAATCAAACTCAGGGGCGAAATCAACAGAGTGGAAACAAGAAGAACTATTCAAAGAATCAACCAAACGAGGAGCTGGTACTTTGAGAAAATCAACAAGATAGATAAACCCTTCGCCAGACTCACTAGAGGGCACAGGGACAGCATCCTAATTAACAAAATCAGAAATGAAAAAGGAGACATAACAACAGATCCTGAAGAAATCCAAAACACAGTCAGATCATTCTAAAAAAGGCTATACTCAACAAAACTGGAAACCCTGGATGAAATGGACAAATTTCTAGACAGATACCAGGTACCAAAGTTAAACAAGGATCAAGTTAACAATCTAAACAGTCCTATATCCCCTAAAGAAATAGAAGCAGTCATTAAGACTCTCCCAACCAAAAAAAGCCCAGGACCTGATGGGTTTAGTGCAGAGTTCTATCAGACCTTCAAAGAAGATCTAATTCCAGTTCTTCACAAACTATTCCACAAAATAGAAGTAAAAGGTACTCTACCCAACTGATTCTATGAAGCCACAATTATTCTGATACCTAAACCACAGAAAGATCCAACAAAGATAGAGAACTTCAGACCAATTTTCCTTATGAATATCGATGTTAAAATCCTCAATAAAATTCTCGCTAACCGAATCCAAGAACACATTTAAACAATCATCCATCCTGACCAAGTAGGTTTTATTCCAGGGATACAGGGATGGTTTAATATAAGGAAATCCATCATTGTAATCCATCATATAAACAAACTCAAAGACAAAAACCACATGATTATCTCTTTAGATGTGGAGAAAGCATTTGACAAGATCCAACACCCATTCATGATAAAAGTCTTGGAAAGATCAGGAATTCAAGGCCCATAAATAAACATGATAAAAAACCTATAGCAAACCAGTAGTCAACATCAAAGTAAATGGTGAGAAGCTGGAAGCAATCCCACTAAAATCAGGGACTAGACAAGGCTGCCCATTTTCTCCCTACCTATTCAGCATTGTACTTGAAGTCCTAGCCAGAGCAATTCGACAACATAAGGATGTCAAGGGTATACAATTGGAAAAGAAGAAGTCAAAATATCACTTTTTGCAGATGATATGATAGTATATATAAGTGACCCTAAAAATTCCACCAGAGAACTCCTAAACCTGATAAACAGCTTTGGTGAAGTAGCTGGATATAAAATTAACTCAATAGAGTCAATGACCTTTCTCTACCCAAAGAATAAACAGGCTGAGAAAGAAATTAGGGAAACAACACCCTTCACAATAGTCACAAATAATATAAAATACCTTGGCAATGACCCTAACTAAGGAAGTGAAAGATCTGTATGATAAGAACTTCAAGTCTCTGAAGAAAGAAATTAAAGAAGATCTCAGAAGATGGAAATATCTCCCATGCTCATGGATTGGCAGGATCAACATTGTAAAAATGGCTATCATGCCAAAAGCAATCTACAGATTCAATGCAAACCCCATCAAAATTCTAACTCAATTCTTCAACGAATTAGAAAGAGCAATCTGCAAATTCATCTGGAATAAGAAAAAACCTAGGGTAGCAAAAACTCTTCTCAAGGGTAAAAGAAACTCTGTTGAAATTTCCATGCTTGACCTAAAGCTTTACTACAGAGCAATTGTGACAAAAAACGGCATGGTACTGGTATATTGACAGAAAAATAGACCAATGGAATAGAATTGAAGATGCAGAAATGAACCCACACACCTGTGGTCAATTGATCTTCCACAAGGGAGCTAAAACCATACAGAGGAAAAAAGACAGCATTTTCAACAAATGGTGCTGGCACAACTGGTGGTTATCATGTAGAAGAATGCGAATTGATCCATTTCTATCTCTTTGTACTAAGGTCAAATCTAAGTGGATTAAGGAACTCCACATAAAACCAGAGACACTGAAACCTATAGAGGAGAAAGTGGGGAAAAGCCTCGAAGATATGGGCACAGGGGAAAAAAATTCCTGAATAGAACAGCAATGGCTTGTGCTGTAAGATCGAGAATTGACAAGTGGGACCTCATGAAACTGCAATGCTTCTGTAAGGGAAAGGACACCATCAATAAGACAAAAAGACCACCAACAGATTGGGAAAGGATCTTTACCTATCTTAAATCAGATAGAGGACTAATATCCAATATATATAAATAACTCAAGAAGTTGGACTCCAGAAAATCAAATAACCCCATTAAAAATGGGGCTCAGAGCTAAACAAAGAATTCTCACCTGAGGAATACTGAATGGCTGAGAAGCACCTGAAAAAATGTTCAGCATCCTTAATCATCAGGGAAATGCAAATCAAAACAACCCTGAGATTCCATCTCACACCAGTCAGAATGGCTAAGATCAAAAATTTAGGTAACAGCAGATGCTGGTGAGGATGTGGCAAAAGAGGAACACTCCTCCATTTTTGATGGGATTGCAGGCTTGTACAACCACTCTGGAAATCAGTCTGGCGGTTCCTCAGAAAATTGGACATAGTACTACCGGAGGATCCAGCAATACCACTCCTGGGCATATATCCAGAAGATGTTCCAACTAGTAAGAAAGAAACATGCTCCACTATGTTCATAGCAGCCTTATTTATAATAGGCAGAAGCTGGAAAGAACCCAGATGCCCCTCAACAGAGGAATGGATCCTAAAAATGTGGTACATTTACACAATGGAGTACTACTCAGCTATTAAAAAGAATGAATTTATGAAATTTCTAGGCAAATGGTTGGACCTGGAGGGCATTATCCTGAGTGAGGTAACCCAATCACAAAATATCTCAAATGATATGTACTCACTGATAAGTGGTTATTAGCCCAGAAACTTAGAATACCCAAGATATAAGTTACAATTTGCAAAACACATGAAACTGAAGAAGAACGAAGACCAAAGTGTGGACACTTTGCCCCTCCTTAGAATTGGGAACAAAACACCCATGGAAGAAGTTACAGAGACAAAGTTTGGAGCTGAGACAAAAGGATGGACCATCTAGGGATTGCCATATCCAGGGATACATCCCATAATCAGCCTCCAAAGGCTGACACCATTGCATACACTAGCAAGATTTTGCTGAAAGGACCCTGATATAGCTGTCTCTTGTGTGACTAGGCTGGGGCCTAGCAAACACATAAGTGGATGCTCACAGTCAGCTATTGGATGGATCACAGGGCCCCCAATGGAGTAGCTAGAGAAAATACCCAAGGAGCTGAAGGGATCTGCAACCCTCTGGGTGGAACAAGGTTATGAACTAACCAGTACCCCGGAGCTCTTGACTCTAGCTGCATGTGTATCAAATGATGGCCTAGTAGGTCATCATTGGAAAGAGAGACCCATTGGACTTGCAAACTTTATATGCCCCAGTACATGGGAAAGCCAGGGCCAAAATTGTGAGTGGGTGGGTAGGGGAGTTGGGGGGGAGGACATGGGGGACTTTTGGGATAGCATTGGAAATGTAAATGAGGAAAATACCTAATAAAAAAATTTTTTTCACAAAGACAAAAAAAAAATAAAAAGAACATGACGAACAATTAAGAGGATTTGGTTATGATATCCAATATTTTAAGAGAATAAGAATATTAATGGGTGTCTTTAATAATGTACATTCATAAAATGCAATCCATCTTTGAATAGAGTCTGGCAGTTTAGCCAGTACTGTACTTATTTGGACTTCACAACTGCTGTCAGCGTGCAATGATCACTGAGTGAGATTAAAACTGCTCAGCCCTGCAGTCCTAGCACACTGCTCTAACCATAGGAGTCTTGCTACCATAGGAGTCTTGCTACATTTGCTTTCTAGTCACTGTTATTGTCAGGGAAAGAGAAGTCTGATCGTTATGCCTTGTTCTATTATTCATGATCATTTGAATTGCATTAATTAAGTAACTTTTAAAATATCACTAAAATGGTATTTTCCTTCATATTAGAAAAATCACAAAAGTAAAGTAATTGGTTGTTGTATTAGAAGCACCATTTTCAGATGGTATATGAAGAAATGAAATAATTTCAGAAAAATAAAATCTGAGGATTTATTTCAAATTTTACAAGGCATCTAATAAAACTAGAGTAGTTATACTTCAAATATTAATTATATTGATGATTAGACTCATACATACTAAGAAAGCTTGCAAACAAAGAGGTATAGACCAACCTTAACCTGCACTTAAATTTATATAAATTATAACAGATAATATATATTATTGCAAATGTCTTTGTGTGGAATTTTGCTCACTCTGAAAACAATAAACTAAATTAAGGAATCTAGATTTTTTTTGGCAAAAAGTCATAGGATAATTTTGTTTATGTTAAATGTATTTATAATATTAATAAATTGATAGACTGCTATATAAATAGAAAAACCCATTCCTGTGAAATGAGCCATTCATAGGAAATATAAATGTCTCTGTGGCTGTATGCATAACAGTTCCATGGTTAAAGAACCATATGTTATTCATGTCTATGTCAGTAGTAGAGAAAGTCAAAGCTAGAAGATGATCACTGAAATATTAGTTACAATAATAAAAGATATTATTGTTAAGCATTTTAACAGCCAAACCTTTTCCAAAAGTAGAAACATCTTTATTGAAATGAAAATCAAATTTTTATTAGAAACTAGATTTTAATGTGCCAATCTATGTAATATAAATGGAAAAGTTTACCTAACATATTTTTTAAGCCAAACGTGGCTAAGGAAGGGAAGGCACACGACTGCAAAGGAGAACTAACCTGTCAGGTACATATGACAGCTGCTAACCAATTAGCCCACTGAGGTCCTCATTGACCCAGAGAAACAGGAGAAGCTTTTGTGTACCTGAAAGCAGCTTTTCTATACCTCTGTGGTTAACAACGTGACCAGCAACCTCCGAAGGGCGAGGCCTGTGGCAGCCTGCAGCCTTTACAGCCTTTACAGTTACAGTTCCCTGCAGACCTCACCTACCACACCTCTTAGCTTCAAAAGGTTACAGCTCCTACATTGCCCCAGGGACTTGGGGTCTCCTTGGCCCTTAGTACCACATAAGAAATCTTCATGTAACCAGGGCCTGCCCCTTCTGTTTTCTGGCTTCTCTCTCTCTCTCTCTCTCTCTCTCTCTCTCTCTCTCTCTCTCTCTCTCTCTCTCTCTCTTCCTCTCTCCCTCTTTCTCTGTCTCTGTGTGTGTTTCTTTCCTTCTTCCTCTTGCCTGGGTGTTCTAACCCTGCTCAGGTTGTTTTATGTTTATTTGTCTTGCTCTTTGTTTGTTTACCATTATTGGGGGGGTGTTTTGTTTTGTTTTGTTTTTTTCTTGTCAGCCTAACCCAAACCTTCAATTGTGGGCATTTTTGCTATGTTCCCAGCTCATCTAGTGAATCCTTCGCTGTACTGTCCTTGCTGGACACTGGGCTCTCCCATGGCTCTGCTGTCTCTGTGTCTCTTCCTCCAATTAACTAGCTCCACACATACTACTAAGCACACTCGAGTAAAGATCACATGAAAGAGGTCGATTTGGATTAATGATACAACCTCAGTGAGGGCGGAACTGGAGTGCCCTCGGGCCAGTTACCTCATTGAGCCTGAGCAGATGACTAAAGTAGCCAGGGAGATTGTGAGGTCACAATCTCAGTGAGTTCAACATGCACATAAATGGTTGTGCTCACAGCAATCCAAACTTGAGTCTCTGGCAAGTGCTGGGCAGGACTTCCACTAGCTTTTGAGTGTGCGTATACGATTAGAATTCAACCTCTTAGGCCTTTCCTCACACTGACAGCAATTCTTCTGGGACATTGTTGAGAACTTAGCCACCAGACTTGCTAGTATGAAGGTATCTCTCCAAGTTCCACAGCCTGTTGCCCAACCCCTTCCCTGCCACCTGATTGGGAACCAGAGAGCCTGACTGTAGGCTGTTGATAAGACAACCCCTCCATTCTCAAAGGTTATCAAATTGAATTCCCTCCATTACTACCTATGTTCTGATTCTCTTCTTCACCTTACTGTTTCTCTCTGGTACTCAGACCTACAGTGGCCTCTGACTCTTTGACATCAATCACTCCTCTGCTTGTACACACATATCATGAATACCTCTTCTAAGAAACTCTTCCGTGCCCAGCAACCACATCGCAGAGTTCTCCAGAACCACCTGCTCCATCGACACCAAACTCCATCTAGAGTCATCATCACTCTGCAAAAGTCATCCTTGTCTACAATGACTGATTGATTAAAACTTCATAATGTGGACCAGTTGCAATAGTGCAGATCCAGTGCCTACTTTCAGTTTCTCCGGCCAATCTTTAGCCTGCTCCATAGCCAGTCGTTGCCTAACTCTTTATCAGAAGTAACATTGTGCCACCAGTCAGATAGAAGAATCTGAAAGACTGGTAGGTACATCCTTCTGAGATGCACCTACTAACTTAATGGAACCCTAATTTTGTACCAATCAAAGGACTAAAAAGGACAGGTATCATTCAAGGCCTACAGGAGAGTGTTTCCCCATCCTGTTGCTATAATTACAATCTACTTAAAAGTTATCTTGATTTATGAACTTTTGTTCAGTTACTATAAATGCTTCAGGATTGGTATATCATTGGAATGTGATATCTGAGGAGCACTTAATCTATGACTCCAGGCTACTATGAATCATATTTTGCTTCAGAATAAACTATATCTTTCATTTTTTTTGTAAGACAGGTTTTATTCCTTGCCATCTACTAGTCATTGAGACATCTTTAAAACAACCAAAACCTCTGGAGCTAACAATTTGAATGAACTTAACTGAGACTGTATCACCAAGAGCTGCTGTAATGCTTACGTGGTTATTGCAAAGCTGACTCTTGGCCTGGCAGTCATTTTGCTCAAGGTAGCTGGGGCAGGCAGCAACAGAGTTGAATTAAGGAGTTGGATTACTCCTCCCACCATGTTTGCTTATTTTTAGTAAAATGTATCTAAGAAATGATTTGACTATCAACTTAAAGAACTTATTATTACCTCCCATTTACACAGATTTTTAACAGTGCTTGCCAGTGCAGCTCAGTACATAGGCAGAGGTAGATCCCCTTTAATCTATCTCAGAAAAAAAAAAAAGTCTCAGGATTCATTATAATCAATAAAAAATTTGCATTGTATATTCACTTTATATAGCATCTCACTATAGCATTTAGACAGAAGTGTGTGTGTGTGTGGTCGCACATGTGCGTGTGTATTACCTGTGATGTATAGGTTTATGTTAACTTGGCACAAGCTAGGGTCATCTGGTAAAAAGGAATCTCATCTGAATAAATGACTTCATGGGATTGACCTGTAGGCAAATCCATAGGCTATTTTCTCAGTTGATTGATGTGGGAGGATCCATCTCACTGTGGACGGGGCCACTCCTGGGCTGGTGGGCTCTAAGAAAGCACAATGGGCAAGCTGTGTAGAGCAGCCCTATAAGCAGTACTCCTGACCTCTGTCTGCATCAGTTATCAGTTCCTGCTTCCAGGTTCCAGCCTTGAGCTTCCCTTGAGGATGGACTAACAGATTTAAGATAAAATAAGCCCTTTCTTCTACATGTTTCCTTTTATCTTAGCAATAGAAAGTTAACAAACATGCTAGCTAAATTATTAATAACAATAATGGTCTTTCTGCAATGAGCAGGCTTAACCTTTGGATATTCTTTTATTGTAGAACTCTCTGTGCCCACCCACATTGAATCATTTTAATAGAACAAATAAAAACATAGCTTGGAAGTTATATCCATACAATAAGTGAAACTCTTGTGAGTTTTCCTTAAAGCTGCATTAAGGAAGTGGTAGAATGCAATTCAAGAGTAAACATATTTTAAAGGCCAAGCATTCTTACACAAAACAGATCATTTTAGGAGAAAGAAAAGGGTCAAATTTTCTAAGGCAACACAAGGAGAGTTGAAATAAGTTTTAAAAATACCTGCTAATATACAAAACTATTACAGAATCACTGAATGTGTAATGTGCAGACAGAGGTCTGTCATCGGTCTGTATTGGGTGATGATGATATATCAATATGGGTTCTCCTAGGGTTATAGATGCTCCTCTCTTTTTCAATTGGATATTTTCTTCATTTACATTTCAAATGTTATCCTCATTCCTGGTTTCCTCTTCGAAAAATACCCTCTCCCTATGCCCTTCCTCCTCCCCCTGCTCACCAACCCACTCACTCCTGTTTCCTGGCCCTGGCATTCCCCCACACTGGGGCACAGAGCCTTCATAGGACCAAGACCCTCTCCTCCGATTGATGCCCAATGAGGCCATCCTCTGCTACATGTGCAGCTGGAGCTATGAGTCTTATACTCTTTGGTTGGTGGTTTAGTCCCTGGGAGCTCTGAGGCTACTGGTTACTTCATATAGTTGCTGGGGGCTACTGGTAAGTTCATATGGGGCTGCATACCCCTTCAGCTCCTTAGGGCATTTCTCTAGATCCTTTACTGGAGACCCTATGCTCAGTTCAATGGATGGCTGTGAGCATCCACTTCTGTATTTGTCAGGCACTGTCAGAGCCTCTCATGAGAGAGCCAAATCAGGCTCCTGTCAACAAATACTTGTTGGCATCCACAATAGTGTCTGGGATTGGTTATTGTATATAGGATGGATGCCTAGGTGGGTCAGTCTCAGGATAGTCATTTCTTCAGTCTCTACTCCACACATTGTCTCTGTAACTCCTTCCATGGGTGTTTTGTTCCCCCTTCTAAGAAAAATCGAAGCATCCACACTTTGGTCTTCCTTCTTTTGGAGTTTCATGTGGTTTGTGAATTGTATCATGGGTATTCCAAGCTTCTGGGCTAATATCCACATATCAGTGAATGCATATTATGTGTGTTCTTTTCTGATTTGGTTCCCTCACTCATGATAATATCCTCTAGATCCCATTTGCCTAAGAATTTCATAAATTCATTGTTTTTAATAGCTGAGTAGTACTCCATTGTGTAAATGTACAACACTTTCTATACCCATTCTTCTGTTGAGGGACATCTGGGTTCTTTCCAGCTTCTGGCTGTTATAAATACGGCTGCTATGAACATAGTGGAGCATGTGTCCTTATTACATGTTGCAGCATCTTCTGGGTATATATCCAGGAGTGGTATTGCTGGATCCTCAGGTAGTAACATGTCCAATTTTCTGAGGAACCGTCAGACTGATTTCCACAGTGGTTGTGCCAGCTTGCAATTCCACCAGCAATGGAGAAGTGTTCCTCTTTCTCCATATCCTCACCAGCACCTGTTATCACTTGAGTTTTTGCTCTTAGCCATTCTTACTGGTGTGAGGTAGAATCTCAGTGTTGTTTTGATGTTCATTTCCCTGATGACTAAGGATGTTGAACATCTTTGTTTAGATGCTTCTCAGCCATTTGGTATTCCTCAGTTGGGAATTCTTTGGCTCTGTACCCCATTTTTAATAGGGTTATTTGTTTCTCTGAAGTCTAACTTCTTGAGTTCTTTGTATATATTGGATATTAGCCCTCTATCACATTTAGGATATGTAAAGATCTTTTCCCAATCTCTTGGTTGCCTTTTTGTCTTATTGACAGTGTCCTTTGCTTCACAGAAGCTTTGCAATTTTATGAAGTCCAATTTGTCAATTCTTGATCTTGCAGCACAAGCCATTGTTGTTCTGTTCAGGAAAAATTTCCCTGTGCCCATATGTTCGAGGCTCTTCCCCACTTTCTCCTCTATAAGTTTCAGTGTATCTGGTTTTATGTCGAGGTCCTTGATCCACTTGGACTTGAGTTTTGTTCAAGGAGATAAGAGTGGATCAATTTACATTCTTGTACATGCTAACCTCCAGTTGAGCCATCACCATTTGTTGAAAATGATGTCTTTTTTCCACTGAATGGTTTTAGCTCCTTTGTCAAAGATCAAGTGACCATAGATGTGTGAGTTCATTTCTGGGTCTTCAATTCTATTCCATTGATCTACCTGCCTGTCACTGTACCAATACCATGCAGTGTTTATCACAATTGCTCTGTAGTACAGCTTGAGGTCAGGGATAGAGATTCCATGAGCAGTTCTTTTATTGTTGAGAATAGTTTTAGCTATCCTTTATTTTTTGTTATTCCAGATGAATTTGGAAATTGCTCTTTCTAAATCTATGAAGAATTGAGTTGGGATTTTGATGGGGATTGCATTGAATCTGTAGATTACTTTAGGCAAGATAGCCATTTTTACTATATTAGTCCTGCCAACGCATGAGCATGGAAGATCTCTTCATCTTCTGACACCTTTTTAATGTCTTTCTTCAGAGACTTGAAGTTCTTATCATACAGATCTTTCACTTGCTTAGTTAGAGTCACACCAATGTATTTTATATAATTTGTTACTATTGAGAAGGGTGTTGTTTTCCTAATTTCTTTCTCACCCTGTTTATCCTTTGTGTAGTGGAAGGCCACTGATTTGTTTGAGTTAATTTTATATCCAGCTTTTGCACTAAAGCTGTTTATCAGGTTTAGGAGTTCTCTGGTGGAATTTTTGTTTTCTCTTAAGTATACTATCATATAATCTGCAAATAGTGATATTTTGATTTCTTCTTTTCCAATTTGTATCCCTTTGAACTTTTTTTGTTGTCTTCTTGCTCTCTAGGACTTCAAGCACTATATTGAATAGGTAGGGAGAGAGTGGGCAGCCATGTCGAATCCCTGATTTTAGTGGGATTGCTTCAAGTTTCTCTCCATTTAGTTTGATGTTGGCTACTGGTTTGCTGTATATTGCTTTTACTATGTTTAGGTATGGGCCTTGAATTCCTGATTTTTCCAAGACTTATCATGAAGGGGTGTTTAATTTTATCAAATGCTTTCTCAGCACCTAATGAGGTGATCATAGTTTTTTTTTTCCCTTTGAGTTTGTTTATATAGTAGATTACATTGATGGATTTCCATATATTGAACCATCCCTACATCTCTGGGATAAAGCCTACTTGATAATGATGGATGATCCTTTTAATGTGTTCTTGGATTCGATTTGCGAGAATTTTATTGAGTACTTTTTAGATGCACCCCTCTTGTGTCATTTCTTTATAGAGGGGAAGCCTGGGGTGTGTGTGGAGAGGGTAATCTTTTTTTTTTCTGTGACTCAATTTCTGAAAATAAAATCCCATTAAATATAAATAATAAATTTTACTAAATTAAAATAGACAAATACTTTCAAAAAAGTTGATGGAATCTCAGAAGTCAAAGTATTTTGGCCATCAGTAAAAACAAACAAACAAACAAACAAACAAACAAACAAACACTGGGCGTGGGCTCTCTCTTTGTGCCTGTTTACAATTTATTATCAAGAAAAAATCCCAGGGGAGCAGGGTGGGGGACAGGTATAGGGAACTTTCCGGATAGCATTTGAAATGTAAATAAAGAAAATATCTAAGAAAAAAATGAAAAAGAAAAAAGAAAAAGAAAAATCCCATGTGATTGAATTGAAAAATCCCATGTTTCTTATCTAGAGAGCTATGGTAGAGCTATGGAGAGTGTTCATGTTCCTGTGTGTTTATACACACACACACACACACACACACACACACAGAGAGAGAGAGAGAGAGAGAGAGAGAGAGAGAGAGAGAGAGAGAGAGAGAGCGCCTTGATGTCACTGGGAGATGCTAATATGGACGGTTAAAAACAGCTATGAAAAACTCCTGCAATCTATTTCTTAATGAAGTAACATATCATTAACATGTATTAAACAGATCTAATGTTTACTTACTTGCTTCTGTATAACCAGCAACCCAACTTTATGGCTTTAGCAACACTGTTTCACTTGCATATGATGCTGCGGATTAGAGATGTGGAGCATCCTTAGCCTGGATCCATTAGCATCAGGTGAGGTCACCTGTATGCTGTCAGGCAGGAGTGTGCTTACCACAGCTGTGGGCTTTGCAAAGTCTCTGCTACCATTCTTTTACTTTACATCGTTTCTCTCAATTTGCCACCCTGTTCTTCCTTTGTGTGGAGCTAGCAAGAAACTTAGACTGTTACATGATGGACAGTTTCCAAGACAGGGTGATCCAAGAAGGGAAAAGAAGGAAATCACAAATTTTTTGACATGCAGACTCCAGGACTTTAGATCATTTGGAATCATTTAAATCTAGAGCATTTTAAAATGTCCTTCCCAAAGTCAAACCAAATTCAGGAGGAACTATGTGAGTCACCATCCTCTGGTCACATGTGAAAGAATGCAGGAGGCCAACAGCAGCTGCAAAAGATGGGCCAGAGTCTCTCCTGGAACCTCCAGTAGATGCACTGTCTGACCTTAGCCCCAAAACACCCACTTCACACTTTCACCTGCAGCTCTCTATAATATATTACAGTGCTAAATCTGTAGTAACTTTCTATAGGAGCCAAATAAAAACAAAATCTCTTAAACATTTTGAGAATGAATGTGTGATTATTTACATTTAATGACAGCTAATATTAAATCAATAAATCATTGAGGAAAATTATACTCCTAGTATTACAAGGCTAGACTATTATTATTTACATTAAGTGTTTAATAAACACTGATTTTAAGTAATAAGTTCATTTGAAGGCATGTAGTATATTCTTGAGAAAATGTAATACCATAGGAATACATGTATGAGTTATCAAGTTCTATGGTATACACACACACACACACACACACACACACACACACACACACACATATATATATGGAATAATTTAAATCTAGAGCACTTTAAAGTGTCCTTCACAAAGTCAAACCAAATTCAGGAGGAACTATTCAGAGAGAGAGAGAGAGAGAACTATTCAGAGGGAGAGAGAGAGAGATTATACTTAGGGTGTATACACATATGTATATATGTAGTGTGTGTGTGTGTGTGTGTGTGTGTGTGTGTGTGTGTGTGTATTTGTGGCTTTTGTGAATATGTATTCTTTGTCCTAAATAAGTTAATTTAACAAAAGTACCTGAGGAAAGAAGAAAGGAAAGTAGGCATTTACCTCATTTCACACTTGGTCCACTGTAGTAAGAAAGTAAGTAGAAAGTTTTGTTAGTTTACCCCTCACAGAACTTAACTATATGAATCTTTGACATCTCAAGGACTTTTCTCAGGGCTCATGGAAAATTTACTAGTCCAAAGTATTTTCTTAGCTAAAAAGGAAAAACGTGTTTTATGTAGACTGATCTACTTGCAACATTCAGGTACTGGGGTTCACATCTTGAATTTTATTGGCAATGTTTAAATGATAATTTAAGAACTTTAAAACTTTAAACATACATGCCCTTTAATAATCAATTACCACATCCAATTAGTCCATAATCCCTGAAAATATACAACTGGGACAAGGTCTCATTTCAAATCTCAGAATACACCATCACTTAATTCAGAGCTCCATCTGCCCCTTTGTCTCTAGAGTCTCAAAAGCTGCCTTCAATTTGTCTTCTGAGTTTTCATCAAAACAAGGCCCCAGTTTGGAATCTATCATAATGTTCCTTGCACTATATCAGGACTCACAGAGCTCCTGGCTTGGCTTTTTTTCTATTGAAATTTGCTAGCTGTTCTGTGTCAGAAAGGATGAAAGTGTTCCCTGGAAATCATGCTGTTATTTAGAACACAGCAATAGAGAAATCGAAACCCCAGATCTTATATTTCCTATTCATAAAATTGTAATTGGCCTTTTTATGCTGTGTTACTCTCGGGACAGAGAATTAACTTTATGTACATATATGGGAGACCCATAAAACTCAAGGTAGTTCAAATTCTCATTCCCTACGAAAGAATTAGAAATAAAATCATAGCATATTTTCTTTTAATCTTGTGGAGTCTGTATAGTTTAATGATACCTCTCGAGATATTAAATTTCATTTATTGTAAATAACTGGCAAAAGATAAAAATAATAGTATAATCTTTGTAATAGCATTGTAAATAGAGAAAAACCATCACAGAATTTATATTTCACTCTGGGACACAGTGGACTCCATGCAGATATCAAAAGTTTATATTCTACTTTGTCATGTGTCTGAATGTGCAAGGGCTGGTAATGAAGTTTGCTGGGTCAGAGTCTTTTTGCCCTTCACTATGTATGAGCTGGCTTCTGTCACGGACTCACTGACATCCTGAGGACTTAATTTTACATATATGAATAGCAATTAAAAGTACAAGCTTTTATATATGCATAGACTATCCCTACAATTGCTGATTTACATTAAAATACCAGTGAGTGATTGGTGTTCTTTCAAGCAATCATCCAAAATGGACATTATTTCATTTCAAGAGCAGGGACAGTGATGGCATCAGAAATACTTCACTAAATAAGCAGGATATGGTGCTAGAAGAGGCAATGGTTTGTCTTCAATCTCCCTTTGTCACTCTTCTTCTATGTACTTAATAAATAGGGTTTCGTTAGCACTTAATGACGGAGCACCCATGTTCAAATGAGCCTCAAGCCATGTGGTTGCTACCGTGTTGATGCCATTCTTCATTCCATAAGTTAACCCAGACACTCAGCAGTTCCATAGAGCATGAAGAATTAGGAGTACACACCAATATCACTGATATATTCTTTTATATATTGTGTTTTGTATGTCATCTCATGTATGTGAAGTCTTCCTACAAATCATGTTTCTGACATATGATTTAATATCTCAAAAAGAAAGAAGGAATAATTAATAATAATAATAATAATAATAATAATAATGAAACAAAAATTTAAAATGAAAAACACAAAACAAAATTTGTGGGCAGAAGTGAATTTTCTGCTTAGAAACCTGTCCTTTGGACAAACGAATACATTAATTTTACAAACAGAGCCCCTCCATCACTCGCTGAGCCTCTCTGATGGACAGGATTGTTTGCGTTGATTATACTGTGCCTGTTAGAAGTAAGAACCTGAGGCTGACTGCAGAGAGAAGTGACTGCAGACATCAGCAGGGGAGAAAGAATCAGTGCTTATTCTCTGTGAAGGCGCAGAAGTTCCTAACTCCCAGCGTTAACCAATGCTGTCAATGCTGTGTCCGAAGTCACAGGCTTAAGCGGCGTGCAGCAGGCTTCTTCCAGTGTTCTGACTGGACTCTGACGGGATTACAAGTTTTTGTCGATACTTAGCATAGGAGAGAACCCTATAATTCTTACAGTGGCGGGTTAAAATTTGAATACAGGTTTTTAGTCAGACTGAAAAGCTAGTGAGTCAGCTCAAAGTTAAAAAGACGAAACATGATGTATTGAATAAACAAGATTTCCCATTCTCTAAATGCCTAGCTCAAAAGAATGTGGTTGGGGGTGTGCTGATATCCAAAAGCCCTTGCCAGGCTCCAAAAGCATCCTACAGGCATCCTTGGGATCCTGCCTTGTCTGCTCACCTGAGGCAGGTCTGTGTGCCAGCTGCTGACTTTCCCTCAAGAGCCAGTATCTATAACCCTTACTCTGATGCTGAGGTCTTTGTCTTGTGATTATAACACTCCTAACAGACTTGAACCAAGGCTATCTGGTTTGACTTTTTCCCCATGGATTCCATGATGAAGAGAGGGAAATATGTTCCATAAATGCCAACAGATGCTTGGAGCATGAGGCATTTTCATAGGTACTCATTTAGATGTAACTTCTTCCACCTATTTTCATTTTCCCCTAAGATTCCCAAAAGTGAATATGGTATTGAGCCCTGGCACTCTCTTACCTCAGGTAATTCAATTCAAAACTAATTATTTCTATTTTGGACCAAGTCAGTGAGCTTGAGGCTATTCAGACATTCTCCCATTTCTTAAACAAAAAAAAAAAAAAAAAGCAGACTAATGCTTTCTCCCAAGGGCTCCAGCTGCAATCTCATGCCACATCTGACCAATTTTCATTGATCTATCCTATATAAGAGTCTGGACTTGTGGAACATTTCTTGCAATTAATGATTTTGTTAATTGTAAATGAGAAGGAATTTTTCTTTCATCTTAACTTGCATTTTATTATTCTGATGTCAGTGAGGCTGACAGAGAAAGACTCCGCTGTAAAGATTTGTTTCAGTTCATCAACCTAAGCAGCTGAAGTTGCTGATGCAAAAGGATTTGCCAGGCTCTACTTGAATACCTTCTGCTAACTGCAGAGTTGTATACTGCAGAGTTGGAGCACTGTGCAGCTCCTGCTGTGGGTTCCAGTCCAGCATCCTGAGCATCACCAGAGACCCAGGACACAGACAGTGAATTGGCTTGTGTTTCAATAAGTTTCCTGGGAGCATCACATGATACTGATAGTGGAGGAACACTGCAACTGTGGTATAAAATAATTACAACCTTAAAATCATTTCCCAAACCATGCTATTTATACAATATATACCAGCAAAATTATATTGCATGATAAATAGGTTTCATAACCCAATAGATTTTATAAAAGGGTGAATCATGCCAATTTCCTTCTTTTGGATATCTGAGTCCAACTAAGAATTGTTATACTCCAAGACAATTAAAAAGCCTAATCAAGATTTCTCCAAGCTATTGGACCTTGAAGCTGTGTTTTCTTTGGGCAATATACAGATGTCTCTTGGAAACTGGGATAATATAGAGTAGATTGGAAAATACTGCCTAAACCTTTGGAGAGAGGATTAATTCCTATTTGAGCAACTTTTCTTGAAACATCAGAGGAAAACATATTTGAAGTTTGAAGTTGTATGTTGGAAAAATATTTGTGTGAAGTAAAATGTTAATCTCTCAGTACTAAAGTGAGAAAAGTCAGGGGCAGGGGGATGCTTGTGTGTTCTCTCCCACTTCTGCCTCATGCACCTCCTCTAGGGGGAGGCTCTGGAAATTCAGTAGAATCTAACATCCCTTGCTATGTGCAGACTCGGTTTCCTGTTTTGTTCTTTATCAAAGAAGTATCATCCTTACCTCTCCCTATAGTATACTCCCCCACTAAAAACACTCAGAACTACTCTCAAAAAACATGTGTGTAAAAGTGGGGTACTGCAGAGCAGGCCAGTTCTTGTTACTGTTTTTAAGTAGAAAGATTCTGGACTTCAAATACTTCATTCAAGAAAAAAAATGAATGTTTTATTGATTTACATTTCAACAGTTATCCTCTTTTCCTGGTTTAAATAAAATATCCAGTAAGAAATTGAAAATATAAAATAAACATGAATTTCACCTGAAAAAAAACATATAATACTGATTTCATTCATATAACCAATAATTATTTGCTATCTGTGGTTAATATATATGAAGCAAAGGAAGTTATAAAATTGTGTACACTGCATTTTCAATATACTTTTATGTTGAAAGTATTAAATACACTACAATTTATGTAAAATGCTATTCTCATTGTGCCAAATAAAATCATAAGTATAAACTACAAAAATAAATGATTATATGTGGCTCTCCTTTGTGGCATATTGTGTGTGAGAGTCATCTCAGACATCTTTAGTTGAAACTCTGGCAGGCCTTTGCCAGAGTTGGATGAAGAAATCACAGGAACTGAGAATAGAACAGTCCAGTGCTCTCACATTTCCTTCCTCGCTCATATCTTCACCAGGTGCTCTGTCTGTCCTTAGGTTTTATTACTTAAATACCTTTGATATTTCTGCAGCCTGAGAAGTTTTGTATGCACAGAGACTTCTATTGCAGCTTTTCTCTTGTCTCCTCCACAGAGAAGCATCATTGAGCATCATCATGAACGATTCTCCACGGGGACAACTAAGCAGAGCTGGGGGGCTAGTGGTGCTTGCACCCCATGCAACGGGACTCACCAGTGTGTGCACACTTGCCATTCTTATTTCCCTTCTGCCTTTTTATTTGAAGCTGAGCGTCTTGGGCAATGCCTCTTTTACTCTCCTCCTAGTCCTATTACAGAAGATCCATCCAATGCATTCACATTCTGTTTTCAAAGTTAAAGGATTTAAAATGCTAGAAATATTTGATGTCAAGGAAGGTAAGGATGTCATCCTATCAATCATGCACTAAATATGAATAATTTTGTTAGAAATTTTGTCTGTGTTCTGTCTAAAATATTAGACAATGGGATGGTAAAATTAAGTCAAAATCACAATGAGCTACTTGATATCATATAGAAAAATACAATAAGCAGCATTTAAACATGTTTATCTGCTTACAGAACTTGTGAAATGTGGAATTAAGGTCTTAAAAATTCAACACAGTAGAGGCCGTAATATTTTATTGTAAATGTGGAAAAGTCATCCCATCAAGCAGAAATTCTTCCAACTGGAGATGCAGCAGCTACCTGTTGTCCATCTATAGAAATGCTCCTCTAACAGGTTTGGTCTTAATTCTTCTGGAGTGTTTGTTAGGATTTAGCAAAATAGCTTTATCCTCATGGGCCCCTCTCTTCTCCCTAATGAACTTTTTAGGAGCCTAATCCTGTGCTCAGAACCAAAGCTGCCCGACTTCATTAGTAAAACAACCATGGTATGTCCAGGAGAAGTTTTTGTGCTGCGCATATCCTCTGGCCCTTACATTCACTTGGCTGCCTTTTTCATGATGTCCTCTGGGCTTAGAAGGAAGTAATGTAATTGTCCCAATTAGGAGTAAGCACTCCAGCATGAGCCAACTTTGACACTTGATCAGCTATGCTTTTTTAAATTATTTGCCAGAATTATTATTCTAAAGAAAAATCCATAAACATATATTTTATGTAAAAATGAAAAATTATAAAAGAGATAATAGGCCAAATTATATTATATGTGCACATACTGAATTGCTTACCTGTGTACTCATAGTGGTTAACACAGTCTATGCCCTCGTCTATATTTTATTCATATTCAGTTTCTAGCTAAGAACCACATATTAGACTCATCCGTAACTCTATTTCAAGTACAGTCTCAGGATTCTTTGTACTGAGTCATTTCACTTCTACTAAAAAATTTCAATAGATGGATTGGAACATTTCTTGTAAGTCTTCTTGCCAATAGTTTATTCTATGGATCTACCACTTAATATCCTTGGGTGTTGTTATTCTTCTTAGTGGTGGTGGTGGTGGTGGTAATGAAGATGTTGTTGATGTTATTTTGTATCTTTTCCCTTGAACTCTTAAGCTAATACAGGGTAGTAAACTCAAGTTGCCTTGTAGGATATATTATTTATACTGTAATATATATCCATGAGAAGCTTATGCATTTTAATGCTTTTTAACAATGATCATTGATTAAAATTTCTTTAGAATATAAACAAATATGGGTTAGAGGTTTAAAACACAATTATATCCAAACAGTACTGATAAATGCCACCTAAGGCTTTTGTTGATTTCTTGGCTTTATAAAGATAAAAAGGAAGATAAGCAGGAGGCAGTGAAGAAGAGGAAGCAGAGGGAGAAGATAGGGAGCAAGAAGAATTGCTATTGCCTGGGCCACAGTTTATAAAATGGAAAGGCTTTATAGGTAGCTGAAACCATCAGAGAGAACAGAGCTGTCGTGCTGAGTCCCAGTGTGGAAAGAATGCTGAAAGGGATTGGAGAACTTTGGGGAGATGAAGAGTACCTTTGTCCTGTTACTTTGGACACTGGTGTACTGGCGTTGGTCTGTTTCCTATGTACAGAGCCATGCCTGAATTCATACCTGAGGTTATTTAATTAAATCTATTTTCTACAAAGGAGGTAATGATCAGAGATCAGCTAATTTGTTTGTTATTTCACAGCAAGCTCATATCAAAAGAGAGTCCCTAAATGGCAAAAAAAGGAAAATATAGAAGAAACCAGAATCCCCAACTGGAAAAAAAAGACAGATAAAAGAAATTATTGCAATAACATCTATAGTATTGCTGTGTTTTCTTATTTGAAAACTTAATACCATTTATACTTGGGAGTACGATAAAATATATTTTATGAAATCATTTCATTCATTTCATTCAACATAGAAACATAGACCTACACTGCTTTTGAATATTGCTCATTGTTTTATGAAAATGATTTAAAACAACAAGTGTCATTTAAAATAAAAATGGCATAGGAGCACATTTATGGCTCATACAGACATGTTTATTTAAAAGGAAGCAAAATTTTTCCTGTTTTATGTGGTTTTGATATAAAGTGTGCCTTCCACCCTCCTTTCCAGTGATTAGAACTTCTACCACTGCTAATTGCATGGTTATCTATAAATTTGTAGGGTTTTCTAATGTGATCCAGAAATATATGATTAGCTAATGTAATGAATCAGAGTTGTTCTTCATAGTGATTAAAATACAAAGGTTCTTTTGGGTTGGACAACAAAGAAGATTAGTCTTCTGTGCTGGCTCAGGCCACTTGATCACCTGCCGCTAAGTGAGTGCACTTGTTTTCCCCCAGGGAAGTAAATTCATTTTTATCTTCATGACTTCCTAGAATAAGGAATATTATTTACTATCCAACTGAAATTCAAATATCAAAAGAAAATAAGTGTCCAACCTAAGTACAAGGTTGTAGAGGTTGCTCAGGAAACAAACTCCTGCTGGCTCAGTTATAGAAAAAAAAATCTGACCTGAAACTGCAATAGATTGATGAAATGTATTTGAAGAGTACAATGGAGAGAAAACTCTAGACTAAGAAGATGTTTAAAGATTGGGTGTCTACAGTTATATATTGGTAACTAGGAATTATTTTCTTATCAGATAAAGTCTCATTTCTTCAAGTAATGAAACTTTAAAATGAACATTTACCGCATTAGGTAAATTTGATTTTTCTACCTCTGATAGCTGTTTTTAGAATTACACTCAGGCCGCACATCAGTTCTACCAATATTCACATTTGATTTACCTCTGTAGGATCATTGACTTCTGCACATGTCCTGGACCCCTATTCCTATCAACAATACATCATGGCTATCAATATTTTTTCTCCATACTCCTCAAACTTCATCACAGCTAAAATCATCTGAAACTTCCGTGCTACAAAACTTATGGAAAGCATCATCTTGGACCTCATCTTAGACCTCATCCCTGCCAGTCATCAGTGAATCACCATGGTAGTGATGATGACCATCATTCACAATGAAGGGGGCTCTGGAGTCACCACTGTGAAAGAGTCTGATCTTTCCCAAACTTTTGAGGCACCCCATAAAATATCTCAGAAAAGTTTTTAAAAATAAAATCCCACTCGTAGTTTTTTCTTTTGCTTTAAGTGGGAGTGGTCCGATAGAAGAAACAGTAAAACTAATGCCTAAAATTTTTAAGTTCCTCAGTTGGGAGGCTAGCTAGTGCCCTATGTGCACTTGCAAACACACACACGCATATGCACACATGCACCCACACATACAGGGACACACACATACACACATATATACAGGCACACATGCACACATGGACACACACATACATACAGGCACAGATGCACACACAAACACACACATACAGGCACACATGCACACAAACACATACAGGCACACATGCACACACACAGATACACAATCATATTTGCTTCACATTTATCCATTTGCCACTTGATTCTCTGTTATATAAACACCCTGCCTGTGAGCCCTGCAAAGTCTTCTTCAATTGACCTTTCTATTTAAAACAAACAAACAGAAAAATCTATAACTTGTGCAGGAAAGAAATCATTTATCCACCAACTGTATTAGAGGTTTTTTTTTTTTTCATAAGCTGTACAAAAGAAATAGGAAAGATTTTGTTTGAAATCAAGCATGAATTTTCTAGTATTGCACCTGAAAGGAAGAAACTGATTTTTTTTACTTTATTTTGATATAAATTTCTGTATGGAATTGGAATAATGCAGTCATAAGTTAGAATAGTTTATGAGTCAAATAAATGAAGCTGAGATACTTATCATAGTAAAATCACTCACTTTTAATTGGGTAAGCCTGAAGTTTTACTTTTCTGGCAGAAGCAGAAATCTTCACAGAAGATTTGCTTATTGAAAACTTCACTAGAATAATGCTATGAATTAATGCATCACATTTGTAATAGTAAAACATTCAGCATTCATACTGACATCTTTCTAGCAAAACCAGACAAAAATAATTATAAAATCCTAGAACTCTTGATGTTATTGTATGAACTATACTGTCAAATTTCTCAATGCAATTTTCCATGAAAGACTGTGTGAAAGACAGTATGCCATGGCGGAGCTGTCCAGATTCCTGATTTAATACCTTCCATACTAGCTTCCAAGGCACAGTCGATTTGGATTCTACTGCTCACAGTTCCTGAGAAGACGTCTTCTTCTAAGGTCCCAGAGTCCAGTTCTGTCTACTATGTGACTTCATACATTAGGTCTGATCGTCTATGAGAAAAAAAATTACCTTAAAAACATATTAAATGTGAGGTAGAATGAAATTTCAATTTGTTTTTTGTTTGCTCGGTTGGTAAGTTGGTTGATTGGTTTTGCTTTTATTTATTTTGAAACAGAGTTTCTGTGTTGTCCTGGCTGTCCCGGAATTCACCCTATCCACAAGACTGGCCTCACACTCTGAGCAACACTTGCTTCTTTCTCACAACTGCTTGGTTTAAAGGAGTGAGTACCTGGTAGAATGAAGTTTCATATGTTTGTAATAAATATTAAAAAATAATTCAACTTTTACAACAATTCTCCTTAAAGCACACCGAACAGCTATAAACTATACCCTGTGTACTGTATTATATGGACTACAACTCTGCCTGCATTCCTCAAGGCATGCCAGCACCAGGGACAGCCACATAAGACTGTTCCCCTCCCCAAACTCTTGCCTCCTAAGTACCCCTAAAGCATACCCAGAAAGCAGTCCCACAAGTGCCTGATTTCCTGGTGGCCTTTCTGATGCCAGTGACTGCAAGCCATGCTAGTCTAGGGAACACAAAGGCAAGGTGGGCACCCAAAACCACAGAGGCCACACAGGGCTCAAAACTCAAGGGCAAACACACTACTAGACCTGAAGACTTGCTAGTCACCAGAACCCCAGCTACTCAGGCCAAAAACCAGAGAGGAGACAGAACGCAACGGGAAAAACAACTAAAAACCACCCATCCAACAAAGATAAACTCAGAAATAATCAGGACCTAAATCTATCACACCACCGAAACCCAGAAGCTAAAGGCCAACATAAGAACACAGTCAACAAGAGCCAGAGCAAAATGATATTACCAGAGCCCAGGGATGCCACTACAGCAAACCCTGAATATTATGACACAGATGAAACATGAGAAAATAGCCTTAAGTCCAATCTTATCAAGATGGTGGAGAACTTTAAAGAGTTCCACGCCACACTGACTGAGTCACCAAATGTTGCCTGTTGGTAAATTAAACAGATTTCAGAATTCTGCTGAAATGACTTACCTGTACTGGTCTATATGTCTGTTCACTTCTCTCTGTGACATTATTTAGCTTCAAAGGAAACACATTCACTTGGTTATCTTTTCGCTTTCCTTCATTACTTCTTCTCAGTTTTATTCTTTACTTCTCCACTTTGTCATTTAACTGGTAGTGTCAGATTTACACTGTTACACAGTTCTTGTCACAAGGTTACCCTTTGGGATATTGAGCAACACATGTCAAAGATATGTCACATACACACACATACACACACATACATACTCACACACACGCTCACACTCACACACACTCACTCACATGCTTACACACAATCACTCTAACACATACTCACTCACACACACACACACTGCAGATCATGCTTAGGAGTGAAGGTCTTGAATGCTATCTGCCTATTGAATATTTATCTTTAGATAAATATTTCACGTTTAGACTGTTTTAATTTGGCCAATTCCACATTTATCTCCCCATGGTATCCCCTGTCTTATTTGGTGTGAACTTTGTCATTCCTTTGGCTATGCATTGCTATCCTGAATGTTCTCCTGCTCAGGCATCTCTTTGACAAGCATCTCTATACCTCCACGTATATTCTATATGTTGTAAAGTTTCAGCATTGAGCAGGAGGACTATTTATTGCTTTTCTTGTGCAGTTCTAAGGATTAATTCCACCGCATCACACATACTGAACTAGAAAGTTACCCTTTAGCTATATTCACAACCTACTTAGGCTGATCTTATCAGATAAGCCAGGTAAGCCTTTTAAAACACAAACAAACCTGACAAATACAGAGATGAATGCTCGAAGCCAACCATTGGACTGAGCACAGGGTTCCCCATGGAGGAGCCAGAGAAAGGACCCATGGAGCAGAAGGGTTTGCAACCCCATAGGAGGGACAACGATATGAACCAACCAGTACCCCCAGAGATCCCAAGGCCTAAACCACCAACCAAACAGTACACATCTCCTTGTGAACCCATGGCTCCACCCACATATGTAGCAGAGGATGGCCCTGTCTGTCATCAATGGGAGGAGAAGCCCTTGGTCTTGTGAAGGTTCTAGGCCCCAGTGTAGGGTAATGCCAGGACCAGTAAGCAGGAGTGGGTGTGTTGGTGCAGGAGGAGGTGGAAGGGAATAGGGGTTTTTCTGGGGAAACCAGGAAAGGGGATAATATTTGAATGTAAATAAAGAAAATATCTAATAAAAAAACATACAGTTTACATTCATGGGCCCATAATCTGGTAAAACACACACACACACACACACACACACACACACACACACACACACACACACACACACACAATTATTTCATTGTTTAAAATCTTCCAGTAATGGGATGGTTCACATAGCAGTAAACCCAAAACCATTTCCAAGCCCATCTCCTCTCGCCATGCATTGCCTTCGTCTTTACTGTACACCCTAGCTTTGATCACACTCCTTGCTCAGTCTGTCAGCCAGGCCATAGCTTTAACATTTATCAATGCTATGGCAACCCCAGCCTTTGCGGCTTTGTTCTAGAGCCCTTGGCTTGCTAGGCCTTGTTAGGCCTCCCTGTACCTCTCTTTCTGCTTCATATACTTACTGTTCAGTTCTTTGCCAAACTGATTCTCTGGTTTAAAATTTACATCCCACTGAATGTAACCCTGTTCCTGCTGTGCACTTTAGAAATTAATCATTCTTCCTGTGTGAAACGAAGTTTACCTATTAATTCATTAATATGTAATTAATTAATACATTCATAAAAGTAGAATGTAGACTCTATATACCATGAACATCTAAAGGAGATGCTAAGTCAGCAAATGTTGGATAAATATAAAGTGTGTATGTAATTTTAAATTTAAAAAAAAGAAATTTAAAAAAGTTAAAGTTAAAATTAAAGCCAGATACAGTTGCATAGGTCTGTGGTTCCCGTACTTGAAAAACTGAATCAAGAGACTTCCTGGAATCTAGAAATTTGAGGTTAACATGGCATCTTAACACATTGGATAGATAGATAGATAGATAGATAGATAGATAGATAGATAGATAGATAGACAGATAGATGATAGATACATATATGATAGATGATATATAGATAAAATGAGAAGTTGATTTCAGATGATGGTACCATAAGTTACAATTTTATTTGAAAAATATTAATTATTCCTTCCAGAAAGGAAGATGATATTCTATGTTATATGTGTTATTGGGATACTCTTTGTTATTTTTTATAAAGCACAAGAAATATTTAAATGGTTAATTTAAAATACCAGAATTGAATTTTAGGAACAGGACTTATTCGGGCACCATTTAATCTCATTTTATGATAAAAAAGAGACTGGCATGCACAGAGATCATTCAGTTACCACTTAGCACAGTCATGCCGCTAATGGGAAGTCTAGACATTCTGGTAAGCCACCCATATACATTTGAAGACAAGAGAGCACACCTCCAAGATGTGTAGAGCGCTTCAGCGAGCCAATGAAACATTTCCTTTGCAAACCTTTCATTGCTGGGGAAAAATTAAATATTATTGCATAGCTGGTTTTTGTGCTAACTTATTAGCTCTGATATGTGCCATTGTGATAAATGCATGCCACAAATAATTTGTCACATTAAATATGGGCATATTTAAATTCCACCTGACTTAGTCAGGAAAGATTAAAATCTCAAATGTCTACTCATTTCACAGGTGATGGTAGGTAGCAAGTGTCATGTAAAAGCTATCATTTAAAAGATAAATTTTAAAAACTGAAAATTTCACCCCAAAGTTGTTAAGTGTGTGATATAGAAGACACATTGATCTTGAGATTTCAAGTTTTCAGTCTTTACAGGAGTGGCAATGTCCCTGAGGCCTCATTAAGTATGTGCAATTTTGATGTTTTTAATGAATGGGGTGGAGTGCAGTGAATGGTGCTTATACTTGCAGTTGGAAAGCAGTGACTAATACTGTTGGGGCTCTATGAATGAATCAAGTTCATATGCACATACTTACCTGTGTACAAATGTTCTTTGCACATTCATAAACATGTTTTTAAAAAGAAAATTATAGAAGGAGTTAGAGAAATGACTGAAGGAGCAGAAGGGGTTTGCAATCCATAGGAAGAACAACGATATCAATCAACCAGACCCTCCCCCTCCCCCACAAGTGCTCCCAGGGACTAAACCATCAACCAAAGAGTACACATGGAGGGACTCATGACTCCAGCTGCTTATGTAGCAGAGGATGCTCCAGTGTAAGGGAATGCCAGGGCAGGTAGGCAGGAGTGGGTGGGTGCATGGGTGAGGACCCTCATAAAAGCAGAGGGAAGGGTGATGGGATAAGGGGGTTCCAGAGGGGAAACTGGGAAAGGGGATAACATCTGAAATAAAATAAATAAAATATTCAATAAAAAACCTTTGATAATAAAAAAAATAGATTGATGGTGTAAGGTTTTACAGCAATTTTCAATTTAAGTTAATCTAGCCTATGGAGAAAGGTGAAATTACTGAAGGTTATTCAGAAAATATTTGTCAAAAACTATGACTATTTTATATGGTCCTAAATGATGTGAAGAACTACATAGGTAATGCATTTCTATACTTCAGCATATCATGAAAATGTAGAAGGAAGGATAGACAGATAAGAAAGTTATCATATAATATTTCCTCATCTTAGGACCCCACGGACATAACACAAACAAAATCTATTGCACCATTCATAGAATTTTTTTATACCAGGATTTGCAACCTGTGGGGGAGATTAGAATTCTGGGGTAGGCTCTGGCAGGCAACTGGCGTGTCTGAGAGGAAGTAGCAGGAATAATCCTGATACAATGAATACTCTACAAATGCTTCCACTAGCAAACAGTGGGATGCTTCTGGGGTGTCCATTGATAATATATTTGAATTAGGACAGAAGAACTGATAGATAGGAATTCCAATATAGGAATTGTTAGATAAAGGCTACTCTGATAGGCTCTCTTCAGCCAAGTTAAACCCTGTAGATAGTTACCTTGCTCATTCCAAGGATGATGTCACATCTGGTAATGACCAGGAAAAGGCCCCAAGAGAAGATGAAGATGAATATTTAATGCCTATGGAGGCCTCTCAAATAATAAACGTAAACTGCTTTTCACGTGGCAAGACTACATTAGTTTCTTTAGACTACCATGACACAATAGCACAGTATGAATGGATGGCTTTAACATTAGGCTTTTTTACAGCTGTGTGTCTTTATATATCCTCCTCTGGAGGAAAATGAGGATGTTCTGCAGCCTTTAGCTCTTAATCAGGCAAAAACCTGCTAGGATAAATGCTGCATCCTAATTGCTTTTAATTTATCAGCTTTCAACCCATAAATTTGTTTATGGCCATACTGAAATGTATGAGAAGCATATAATTGCAATCTGTGAGTTTGGGGAAAGCATGGCTCCATAATTGTAATGGCTGACTGAATACTGCATCTCATCACTTCCTTCTTGATTGACTTCATATAAGATGACTTTAAAAGGGGGTCAGCAGGGTTATAACACAAGAGAAAGAAGCAGAAAAACAAGAGAGAGAGAGAGACAGAGACAGAGAGAGAGAGAGACAGAGACAGAGACAGAGACAGAGACAGACAGGCAGGGAGAGAGAGACAGAGACAGAGAGACAGAGAGAATTTTAGTTATTCTGCAGTGGGTTACCAGGAGGAAAAACAGGCCCAACCAGATGTTCTACATACAGGAATACAAACTTTCAGGTCCTCTTCTGTATATGCATGCCTTTCAAAAATTGATTTAACAATACAGCTGTGTTTTAAGATTTTATTTTTCTACCATCTTTTTTAAAAATTCCTTTTCTTTCTTTCTTCACAAATGAAAAGAAAACCTTCACCATTCTGTGATGTGTTAACACCCAAGTGTGGAACTCTCGAGAATGAGACCCAGGAAGGCAAATATGAGAATATCTATACCCTATCTAGAAATATTACAGACTGTACCTCAGATTTAGAATACAGAGCAGTTCAGAGAGAGATATGTAAGACTTTTTGTCTTTATGATAGATAAACTGAGAGAAACATTTCAAAAGTGGAAAAAATCCTCCATGGCTCACAGTCATGGAGGATTCAGACAATATTGGTTGCTTTCTTTTTAAACCAGTGGCAAATTGGAGACTTGGAAGAAGAGAATGGCTAAGCAAAGCTATTTACATACAAAGCATGTCATACAGGACAAAATCATCTTCCCTGTCTTCCAACCAGACCATTTCAAGATCTACAGGCTTTCAATAATCTGTTTAAATGTTGCATCCATCAATATAGCCAACTCCTAATAGTTATGCTATGTAAGGGTCCGCATAGTCACTAACTTACATCCTCCTAATGCAATCCAGTTGACATTCAAGATGAACCATCAAAGGTATGCATTACCTATGTATTTGATTCTTCAATAACATATCATCTAATTCATATGAATCTGAAAGGCAAGGGCTAGCTTTCTCATTTAAAGATTAGAAACAATAAGCTACTACTGTATTGTTCTTATGTAAACTAGAAATCTAAAATAATATTTGTAAAAATTTATAATAAATTTTGATACATTACCCTGAGTCTTAAATATTGGTGTATTTAGGAAATCTATGAAAATCTACTCTTTCTAAGAGTGGAATGCTGTGAGGAATCATGTTTACGATGACTGAGAGCTACTACATTAAGAGGAACCACAACAGAAAGATTGCTAAATACTACATGTGGAGAATGGAGTGTGGAAGTTGGGAACAATCTTTTTCTCAGCATGACTAAAGTTGCCTTAAATTTCTTCTCATGCCTTGATTCAAATAGCAGGAATTCATTTTCTGCTTTTATGACAGATGATTCCACAGTGGAGATAGAAAAAGGAATAAGCTTCCTTATTTCCCGTAAAAAGATTGGAGCACATTATACATTTTGGCCAATGTCTGAACATTAAAGCACACCCTGAACATGGAGAAAAAAAAAAAAAAACTTGTAATGCTGTCTCAAATTTGCTTAGCTATGTCTCTTTTATTTTGTACTAAATGATACAAAAAGTGAAGTGAATAAATAGCAATGCTATAAAACCTTTAATATGTCAAATTGATAGAAGAAGATTACTTAATGTATAAGTTTGGGGGATGAGAGGACCATCCTTTAAAAAACGTTATTAGCCATTAATCATAGCTAATAAAGGACAGAGTAATAAATAATGCCTGACATAGCAAAAAACAGCCACATTTAACTGGAAGATAGATTTTACATATGGCTGATGTGATAGAACAATCAAGCTAACAACAACCCTTGGAGACAGTTTGAATATTCATTAATTTGCCCTACTTTGGATTTAACTGAGAATGCAACTGTCAATGAACAAGTGAGCTTTTGTAGAAAGGTGATAAACAAAATCCAATGAATTGGCAAATTGGAAAGCCTTGAAAGAGAATAAATGCTGTAAGATTAAAAATTGAATGAAGGATTTTAGCTCAGATCTCTGCAGGGAAGACAAAAGCTCCCTTCTAAATCAGGTAGCTTCAGAGAATATTGCATTCAAAAAATTTTAGAAAGCAACATCTGCCATGATAAAGATAAATTTAGAAATATTTTTGAGCGTGGCTTAATCCTTTGACTTTTTTGTTTACTCCATGTTGAAAAGACAAATCTAAATAAATGGGTTATTTTTAAGTTTTAAAATAACTAATCATATTTCCCAGATGACACAATTTATGCAAAATGTATAAATAGATGGTTTTCTCCAAAAGGAAAACAGAATAATAATATCAATTAATAGAAAACATAGATTGACCCAAATGAAACTGTAGCCTAGTAAATGTCTTCTGGTCCAAAGCATTTAACAAATTAGCAATGAACCCTAATTCTGGACCTACAATCCCAACAAAAGTCGACAGGAACTGAGAGCAACAAATAATAACCAAGTGATTGGATCTGAGAAAGTGGAAAGTCCTTGACTATTGATGAAATATGCATCTGGGAGAGAACAAAAGACAAAAGCATACAGTATAAAGATTATTTCTGGACAAGCCGGCAGCCCAATAACAACAGCAAATTACTTTCTTGGACTCACATTTATTTTCAAAATCCCTAATTAATAGCCTTCAACATCCTAACTTAAGTAAAAATTTATTTCCATTCTATTTATTTTTGATATACATATTCTTAAATACTGTAGTTTGGCATGGCTATATACTGTTTATATTATACAAGATATATTCTTTCTTGATGTTTTTCTTTTCATTTTATTTAATTTTATTTTTTGTATGTGTCTATGTTATGTATGCACGAATATGCACAGGTGCCCCTGGCAACCAGCACAGAGCTGTCCTGTTTTTCAGTTAGGTTTTCTACTGCTGAGATCAAACACCATGACCAAAGAATAAGTTGTGGAGGAAAGAACTTGTTTGGCTGACATTTCTAGGTTGTCAGGACAGGAGCAGAAACAGTGCAGAAACCTGTAGGCAGACGCTGAGCTGATGTAGAAGCCATGAATGAGGTCTGCTTACTGGTTTGTTCTTCTTGGTTTGCTCCGCCTACTTTTTGATAGACCCCAGCATTATCAGCTCAGGGATGTCACCACCCTCCATGGGATGGGCCCTCCTCTATCAATCACTAATTAAGAAAATGAGCTACAGGCTTATAGAAGCATTTTCGAAATCCCAGCTCTCTTCTCTCTGATAACTCTAGTTTATGTCAAGTTGATATTAAGCAACTCAGTACAGCTTGAAAACTGAACTGCAGACATTGTGAATTGTTCGACATAAATGCCAGCAATGGAACTCAAATCTGCTGCAAGATCAGTAAGTGTTCTCTACACTGATGACTAAGCTAATTCTCCAGGTCCCTTTTCTTAATTTAATTTTTAATTTATCATTACAAATATCATTATTATCAATGTTTGTCATTATGCATTCTTTGTATTGTATGTTATGTAAAAATCTAATGAAATTAAATTTGTTCATCATTTATATATCAATTAATGAAAAATATACTGAGTAAAACTTGTGGCCTCACAAAATAGGTCCCTCACTTTTCAAATGAACAGATTGAGAGAAGAGTTAACAGGCATTAGAAACAATGTTGAGATAAATCCCCTTATTACATGTCTGCAGAGTTAAGGCAGTTTTTACCAATATAATTAACTTTACCTGTAATGTCTGTGACAGCAGATAGTCTCAGCAGAACATCATAAAGATCAACAAGGTGAGGTAGAGAATCTCTTTTAATTTAAAGACTGGCCAATTAGGTATTTCTTTTTAATGTAAGAAAATTTAGTATTCAGAATATTTTGCTCATAGTTCTATAAAAATTCTACAGGAGAGGGCAGAAACATAGAATGTGTTAACAAATATTATTTGTTTGTGGTTATCATATGTATATACGATATTATATATATATATGCATATACATATCAGAAAATGAGGTAGAATGCAACATATAGATACATATTAAACTGCAGGCATGAAACTGCTTAAGTGTTCTATGAGAATGACCATGGTTCATCTATCTATTTTATTGAATGAAAAGCCGCCACAGGAATAATAACAATATCAACCAACTGGACCTCCCAGAGCTCCTAGGGACTAAATCACCAACCAAAGAGTATTCATGGAGGGACCCATAGCTCCAGGCACATATGTAGTAGAGAACGGCCTTGCTGGGCATCAACTGGAGGAGAGGCCTTTGGTCCTGTGAAGGCTCAATGCCTCAGTGTAGGGGAATGCCAGGGTAGGGAGGCAGGAGTGGGTAGGTGGGTGGGGGAGCCCTCTCGTAGAAGCAGGGGGAGGGGGCATGGGATGGGGATTTCCAGAGTAGAAACTGGGAAAGGGGATAACATTTAAAATGTAAAAAACAAAATATCGAATAATAAATAAATAAATAAATAAATAAATAAATAAGTCTATGATTATTTTCTTAGTTTACGGTTGTTTATGATGGCATTTTACCAGATTTGGTCAGACTTCCATGTTGACTGACCTTCATGACACTGATATTAATATCAGAGCTCTGACTAAGATTGTTTTTGTAGATCTAAAATTCATCCTCTATTTTGCAAATAATTGTCTAGATTCTATTATATACCAGACACTTTGTAATGTGCCATATTATGATATTAAACAAGACAAATAAATTTGGTTCCATTGAATTGACAAGCTTTGAGTTAGAAATACATTAAGTATTCAGGGATATATAGCTACTAATAGGTATATACATGAAAGTAATAAGGCTCAAACCATTATGCAGTGCCCCCAAGGAGACAGAGTTGGGTCAATTCAAAACATGATTTGATTTAAGCTTTAGAAAGAAACAATGGCTAGTGGAGTAAGGAAAAATCCCCATGCATGCACCACTCTTCATGATCAAGGAATGGATAACTGAGCTTACACATGCCAGTGAATGAAGAGGAGAGTACAGCTACTGAACCTTATGAGAACCAGAGATGACTACTTTCATGTCTTTCAACAGCCATCTGGATTAATCAAAAATGGCCATTGAATGATAAACATAGATAGCTGATATGTTCATTTGTGTTATAGTAGACTTCACATGCACACAATTTTGAGTTTCATACTAAGGCATGGTTGGGGATTAAGCATATGCTGCATGTCTGATCAGATACAGGCATAGCTTAGGTATTTCTTTAGGTATAACTATATGAAGGGAAGAAATATCCAACCTACTTCAGAACAGGTAAGAAACTTATAAAGGTGAGGTGAAGCTTATGGTTAGGTTCCCATATGTTTGTGCTCTTGAATTTTGAGCTCAAAGCCACAGGTGGTATCAGACTTATTGAAATTTAAAAAGGAGAAGGAAGAGGAGGACAAGGAGGAGGAAAAGACAGCTATGGTTTGCTGCTAAGCCCAAAATTCCTCAAGGAAAAGGCATGTAGCTAAAAGGAAAGGAGGCTTGTCTGGAGGAAGTTAACTGAGCTGCCTGAGTGACTGCTAAGGGCCAACCCCTTCATTTCTTTCTTCTTGATTCCCTGTTTGAGGAGCAGATGGGAAAGAGTGTCAGCAGAAGCAAGATGTAGTCTTGTGCAGTATTTGGGGTGGCTGTTTCCTAATGAAATGTTTCCTTTTCTTAAGTCTAAGTCATTTTACTGCTGTAGCTGACCTGCCTGAGTTCCGCTGAGGCCAGAAGCAGTGGTCTCTGGTGTTTAGCACCTCATCCTAAAAACAGCAGGGAATTAAATAAAGGATTACTTGGTAGAGCCTCTCCCCTCTTATCTTATGCCTTTCACTTGTCAGGCTAGGGAGAAATTTGGAGCAATAAATTTCTATTGAACCAGGAGAAGAGAGTTACGGTCACAGAAGAAAAAATGTTTACACAAGTAAATATGCATAAATTCATATAAATTTATGTAGAAATTCATGCATTCATATTCATAATCTCGATTCAAAACAGTTGGACTCAGCTTCCATACTTATGTCATAATTACACACTTTTACACACACACACACACACACACACACATACATACATTTACATATGTATGGAGCAAAGGGCCAAGCACCAGTGCAAAAAGAACTCACTCATTCTGGATGAAAATTGAGCTCCCATCTTTATTGCATAGAGAAAGAAAAGGCTTCTATCCTTTTATTGTTAAATAAATTAAACTCAAGTCTATAAGACAAAGTTTTGTTCTCTTTAGTTAAGGAAAGACCTGTTCTGCCCATGGTAGGAAGAAGCCTGCCTGTTCCTTCTGCTCTCTCTGCAGCTTCTTCTTTTTTCCTCTTTCCCCATGCATTCTGCATATTGCTCTCTTAATTTGTTTAAGTTGCCTTACAATTTCTAAGTTATTCTACTCTGCATTTTCCTTTAAATCTTGCTCTTCCCTCCTGATCTGATGTCACAATGCTATCATTGTACCTAATGCCTTACTCCCAATCTTAAAATGCCCCCACAATGTAATCATTCCTAGTCATTTGTCCCTTTATTAGGTGAATAGATCTCATGCTTTTTAAATCATCCATTCTCTACAAAAGTTCACTACTAGTTTAAACATAAATTCAAATCATAAATTAAATAAGAAGTTTTCAACAGAGAAGTTTTACATACATATCTATTAAGAGTAGTTAGCTGGCTAAACAGTCATGATCTGTCACTAGATCTATAGGTTCATGGATATTTGAAAATCATAACTGGGTTTTGTGTAGATAAACTCAGTCAATATTTTATGTTCTGTCTTTGCACCCAAATTAAAGACCATAACTAAGTTATCATAGAAGTTTTGTATAGATAAACCCAGTCAATATTTTATCTTTTGCCCTTGCACCTATAATAAATTATTAGTTCCCTTTTTATGACCTTTGATTGTTTTACAACCTCTTGGAATATACTCTAAATTGTAATATTCTCAGATAGCAATTAACTAGTGACACCTGAAGACTGGCAGATTTCTCAATGTAGTTTTGACACCAGAAAGGTTTTAATAGTGGTCTTATTATAAAAAAACCTTAATAATTATTAATATAATTTCAGGGATTTTAATAAGATTATCAGTAAGAATTAATAAATTATCTATTTGTCTATATACAAGACAGAGCATCTTTGTTGTTCTACCAAGATCTGCTCAAAATGGTGAGCTAATACCCAATGATTATAGATATTAACAGGAAAGGCTGATTAACAGCAGATATCTTACATAAAATTAAATCTTGTCGGCCTTGCCTAAAGAATAAATTCTGTCATTAACTTTAACAGTCCATGACAGAACCATCTCAGGAAGACCACCTGCTAGTTTTTAGCATCTCCTTTTAGCTCCTAGAAAGTAGCTAACTGGAAAGTAGGAAGAAAGTCATTAGAATATTTTGTTTCTGAAACTACAAGAACAGAATGTGGGGAAAGCCAAATTAAGACATCAAAAAAACCTGAAGAGCAGAACAATGGCACACATACCTTGATAGTAATGAACACCACTGTAGAATCCAGGGTGCCTTCAATGAGAGAAAGCATACTTGATACTGGATACCTAGCCAGCTACCTAGGGCTAGTGAAGTAATGAATAGTGGAGGAAAACCTACTACTTATATGTAAGCTATCCAGAATAATCTCTCAGAAAAGAGAAGGACTCCCAGGAATATCAACTAAACACTGCATGCCAAGCTACAATAAGACTAGTCACATAACATGAAGTCTAGACAAGGTAACCAAGTAGGATGAGAAGGATCCTACAAGTAGGTAAGAGTCAAAAACAGTCTCCTCCTCCTCCTCCCACTATTTGCAATCCTAAAAGACCACCAAGAGTGAGGAGGATATGGATGAAAGGGTGCATAGAGTGAGATACTCAAGGAGGGAGGGAGGGAGGCAAGAAGGGAGGCAGGGAGGGAGGCAGGGAGGGAGACAGGGAGGGAGGCAGGGAGGGAGGCAGGGAGGGAGGCAGGGAGGGAGGCAGGGAGGGAGGCAAGGAGGGAGGCAGGAAGAGAGGCAAGGAGGGAGACAGGAAGAGAGGCAGGGAGGGAGGCAGGGAGGGAGGCAGGAAGGGAGGCAGGAAGGGAGGCAGGAAGGGAGGCAGGGAGGGAGGCAGGAAGGGAGGCAGGGAGGGAGGCAGGAAGGGAGGCAGGGAGGGAGGCAGGAAGGGAGGGAAGAAAGGAGGCAAGGAGGGAAAGAAGGAAAACTCCAGTCTGGATATAATATATGAGAGAAGACCAGCCTTAGTCCATGGTGATCTGATAGTATGCATGGGGATTTTTCAATCTTCTTGTATCTGTTGAGGCCTATTTTGTGACTAATTTTTGGTGAGTTTTGGAGAAGGTACCATGAAGTATTGAGAAGAAGGGTATTCTTTTGTTTTAGGATGAAATGTTCTATAGATATCTGTTAAATCCATTTGCTTCATAACTTCTGTTAGTTTCACTGTGTCTCTGTTTAGCTTGTTCTTCCATGGTCTGTCCATTGATGAGAATGGGGTGTTAGAGTCTCCCACTATTATTCTGTGGGGTGCAATGTGTGCTTTGAGCTTTACTAAAGTTTCTTTTATGAATGTGGGTACCCATGCATTTGGAGCCTAGATGTTGGAAGTTCATCTTGGTAGATTTTTACTTTGATGAGTATAAAGTGTCCTTCCTTATCGTTTGATAACTTTTTGTTGAAAGTTGATTTTATGTGTTATTAGAATGCCTATTCCAGCTTGTTTCTTGGGATCATTTGCTTGGAAAAATTTTTTTCCAGCCTTTGACTCTGAGGTAGTGTCTGTCTTTGTTATTGAAGTGTGTTTCCTGTATGCAGCAAGAGAATTTTTTAAAAACAAATAATTAGGTCATGAACTTAAGAAAGGAAAGGTACATGGGGTGGGGTTTGAAGGAAGGGAAATGTTGGTGATAAAATGATATGATTAAATTATAATCTCAAACTTTTTTAAAAAAACAAATTAAAAACAAATCAAAAGCTGCTGGGAAGTCATGAACAAAATGCTAGCTGAATCTGTCCACGAAACTTAGACACAAGTAAGTGACCAGACTGAGAATGGCTTAGTGTATTGATTGAATGCTTTAGTGTAATGATTGAATAGGAAGCCTGGTTACTTTGGGTTAGAAGGAGTAAATGATAAGAGGCAATATTTAAAGAGAACTTTTTTGAAGATTTAACTAAGAGGACTGACATGGGTATAGCTAGACCAGGGTGCAGAGGAGGGAGAAAATGTGTATACAATTTTGAAAGATGGTAAGTTTATTAATATATTGGTGTAATCTATATGGGGCAAAGAAACAGGCTTGAGAAATAAGGATGCATTGTATCAACTAGGGTAGCAAAGTAGACAGCACAGTGAGGAGCTTCAGTACTGAAACAGGAAGATGTCAAGATTTTATTCTCTGGTCCTAAGCAAGGAACAGAAAGTTCCAAAACATCTTTATCATCTGAGTCAAATCCTTAAAACTCTCCTTAATTCATCCTTCTGTAGAGGGTGTGGTGACTCTTATGTAATCTTAGAACTTGGGAGGCTGAGACAGGAGGATTGCCACAAATTTGAAAGCAGCCTGAAATACAGAGTCCACCTCTCAGAAAGGAGGCAGACGCTCCACTTCTGGCTCTGTTCCTCCTCTTTCTTTTGCTCTACATTGTCAGCTGAGTTGTGCTGCATGCTCACCACAGAGTACAAATATAGGGCTTCCAGTTTCAGAGAATATTCTCAGGAGCTGGGCTTCATTTCCTGCTCTGTCATGGGTCCTGTAATCATTACATTTCCATCCAATTTTCCTGGTACTTTTTCATTCGATTTCTTTCTGCAAGCCTTGGATTCATCGTTAATTTTCAATAGGCTGCATTTGAGTATCTAGACTGTCACATTTGATATCTAATGTGGGGGAAACAGACATGCCTCATCTGCTTTACTGCATCCCTTTGGAAACATCAAGTTGATGCTTGAGATTGTACTAGGCAGTATCCATCTACAACAACAGAAACTATCCTAAGTGTTTAAAATGAAGGGGATTCAGCCAAGGGAACGGGTTAAGCAGGTGAAAGAAAAACTAAGAAACCAGAAAGCAGAGAATGACTCAGCCTAGAGATTATAGACAAAGGAAGGATGCTCCCTATGAACTGGGGAAACAATAGCAAGACCAAGGAGTAGTTTCCAGGTCTTCCTAATTTCATATGCCACATGTAGGCAGCTGATAATGCAATCACAGAACCAACCATGGTAGTGTGGATAAACAGGCTGGTGTCTCTTCTTCCTTCTCAAAGGAGCATGGTTCCAAATCTTACAGAGGACTCAACCCATACTACCCCACACTGCTAACATGCAAGTATAGATTAAAGCTTATAGGTCTCACATAAAATAAAGTTGACATGAGGACAAGGAATTCATCCAGTGAACGGTTGTGTTTGGGAGTCCATACTCAGAAAATGTCTGTTCACAGTGGAGTAAGTAGACTGTGCTTTCCATGATACCTAACTCTGTACAATAAGACCATGGACGTCCTTTTGCTTAGCTAACAGTGCATATCCCACATCCCCACTGACAGTAAAGAAGTATTCTTAGTAGCTAACTCATATTCTTTATTATAAGGATATTAAAACTAAATCATTTTGCACTGTTCCCCACTCCCTCTCATCTTGTCCTTACCACAGATACTCACAGGGCAACAATGTTGTATTTTTAAGTAAACTTTGTCTTAAAGCAGAAATCCTTCCACTTTAAAAATAACTAGCAAGCAAAATATGAAAAAAAATATAAAAACATGAATAAAGTGTTAGTGTAAAGCTGAATAAATCATAGAATAAATGATACCTCTAAATGACCCATAATAAATATGCTTTAGGTTCTACTTTGAAGGAACTCCATGGAAACCAACAAGTAGATGCTAATTTGGGAGGTATTCACCTGTAGCTTAAAGCATATTACTCACCCTAGTTACAACATAGAAACTATTTTGTCCTGTCTAATGCTTCACACGCGTGTAAATGATTTAACAGCTATCATTTCAGCCCAATTACTAAGCTCCATATGCTATATGATATTGAAACAGCTGGGCCTGGTCTGTCTATATTAATCTACTTCCCTTTAACAGGCTTATGATTGATTGTAGTGCCATTGATTTAATGAGTCCTAAGCAGTTTTTCCCCCCAACTCCCAGGGAGATGTTGCCTCTCCGTAGAGCAAATATGCACTCTTTTCAAAGTGTTCACCATGGTGTGTTCCACTCAGATTTGAACCTATTGATGACACAAAGCCAAGCCATCACCCGAAGTTCTCATTATGAAGTTGCCAGCAGTAGTTGTTTCTTGTTCTACATCAACATCTATCTTGTTGACATTTTTTAAAAGTCATGTCTACATTTGAAAAGTAATTGGTAGAATCTATACACACTAGTTATACTGACTTTAGCCATCCTGTTAAAAAGTGCATTCTGTACCAGTGATTTATGTAAGATGAGATACTGATACTTGTGTTTTAGAGAGTCAAGGGAAAGTAGTCTTTTCTCTGACCTGGAGATATTCATGGATCTGGATTAAGACTACCTACTGCCTTTGTTTATCCAGGGGGAATCATTCAAAGGTTCCATTCACTTGCTAGGTTGCTGCACAATTGGGACTATTTAGTTCAGGACAATAAGATATTGCACAAACTCAGAAGGGTATGGGAAATTGTGGACTACTTATTAGAGAAGAAATAACTAGGAACTAAAAGATTAGCGGCTTCTGGGGTTTGGGACAAAACACACAGATGAGGAACTGCTAGTGGATGTGAAATTTGTTTCTTCTGAGACAAGACATGTTCCAAATTAACTAGACCCTGATGATGATTTCTTATCAGTGAAGACACTAAAAATCCCTTCATTCTGCTCTTGTAAAGCGAACGATATTGTGTGTTGTATGTGCATTTATATCTCAATTCCTTCTACTGACTGAATCAATAAAGTTGATGTTTGCTTTTTAAAAAAGTAATAATTCCCATTCAGCATAACAAAAATAGTTTGAAAATAAAATTTGATAAGATCAGTAAAATGCCTGGGAATTCATCTCATGTTTCAACTATGGTTCAATATGCCACTGTGCTGTCATCGATGTGTGAAGAAAAGCACACAGCTTACTCTCCATGTGGAAAGTGGTATAAACAGAACATTAGCAACCAGAAAGTTTCTCCTTCACTTAAAACTCCATAAATCTTTTATTTTACTTTTCTCCTAAAAAAAGACTCTTTGTACCTTTTAGCATTAGAGACTGTGTCCCATATCTGACACTCAACATTCTTCACACTGGTCCTCTGTGATTTCAACCATTGTCCTGCACTCAAATTTAAATAAGTTTAATTTGCTTATTTTCTTTTTTTTTACACACACACACACACACACACACACACACATAACATATATATATATATATATATATATATATATATATAATCACACATATGGTGGTTATTTTTTTATTTCTCTTAAATACAAATCTAGAGATGGTATTTCTAGATAATATAAGAAATACATGTTTACTTTTCTAAAACAACTATCAAATTGTTATACAAGCTTCATTCAACACATGGGATTTTGAGTTGTTCTTTTCCCAACCAACTTCATATTGTCACAGTGCCTTAGTTTAGCCAGGTCAGTAGCTATACAGTCTATCATATTGTGGCTTTATTTTGTGTCGTATTGATGATGATGATGATGATGAGGAGGAGGAGGAGGAGAAGGAGGAGAAGGAGGAAAAATGATAAGAAGGAGGAGGGAGAAGAAGAGGAGGAGGAGAAGGAGAGGAAGAGGAAGAAGTAGTGGTGGAAGAAGTAGTGGTGGAAGAAGAAGAGGAAAAGAAGAAAGAAGAAGAAAACTAAGTTTCCCTTCCTTGTGACTCTATTGATCATTTATCTTTCTAGCACTAAACAGTGGCAAGCTATGCACAGAGAGTTCCAATAGCTACGCAAAATTATGTCCATTCTCACAAAGTTCTCAAAATGACTGTGTGTTCCTGGAATCCAAGCAAATGACAGCTGGAGTTCTGAACGTTTGGGGAGTCCAATTTTAAATGTACTAGCAAAAGGAATCTTTGATTAAATTCATGGAAGCTATGACTTCACATCTAAAAGCACGATGAGCCACAGAGGAAACCATCGATACTGGCTATCTCTGACAGGTTTTTGTAGAAGTTAATATTTTTTATTAGATATTTTCTTTATTTACATTTCAAATGTTATCCTCTTTTGTGGTTTCCCCTCTGAAAACCCACATCTCATTCCCCCTCCCCCTGCTCACCAACCCACCTGCCTCTGCTTCCCTGTCCTGGCATTCCCCTACACTGAAGCATTGAGCTTTCTCAGGAGCAAGGGCCTCTCCTCCCATTGATGTCCAACAAGGCCATCCTCTGCTATATATGCAGCTGGAGCCATGGGTCCCTCCTTGTGTACTCTTTGGTTGGTGATTTAGTCCCTGGGAGATCTGGGGTTTCTGGTTGGTTCATATTGTTGTTCTTCCTATGGGGCTGCAAGCTCCTTCAGCTCCTTGGGTCCTTTAGTTTAACAAATAATATATTCCCATTTTATCTAAAATTAGGCCACCATAAGAATAGGCATTCTATGAGATCTCATTTATCATACATCCATAACATGGAAGAGAAGATGCTGTATAAGTATGATAGGACTTCAAGCTTGGGATAATAAAATGCACAGTTATTTAGAAGAAAATAATTCAGAATGTATTACAGGGAATGAAAATATCCAGTGAGAGCTCAGCTACAGAGCTTTGAACTCAGCACCATTAATTAATTTTTATTGCCTAACTTTACTTATGATCAGCACTAATTGTGATCCAAACTCGAAGAGATTCCCAAAAGTGACTTTGATGTGTTTTTGTTTCTATGTGCAAATGTGTGTGTGCAATTTTAAACATACTGTTTTTTTTTCCTTAAGCACTATATAAATATGTGGCATAAATTGCCCCACCTCATGCCTTGGAGAAGACCCGAAATATAAAATAAACATGTCTTGTCTCAAATTTCCTATTGATGCATGACACATGCATACTGACTTGCATCAAGCTGAAAGCCAAACAGCGATGCTAAGCTACCAGTACATGAGGTATGATTTCAGGAGTTGTCCCTGTGTCAAGTGTGGTTCTGACACAGGGGCTGAAAATGATACTCATTTTTCTCACTTTTTCCCCCTCAGTTTAATCTAATATAACTTCCAAAACTAAACTTTCCTTTAAAATATGTATACTTTACATTTAGCATTCCCTCTTACTGATGTGAAAATTATTAAAATGCAAAGGACACAATTAAAATGTTGAATTAAAATTTTAATTTTAAGTGCCTTTTTTTTCTTTTAGAAAACATAGATAAATGTCTAAATTTTGCTATGAACTCCCTCTAATGTTTGCCTTTCACAGCTACTGATTCTGGCTGTTTGAAAAACTGAGCCAGATATCATTTCTGTAGGTGAAAATACCACATGAATCCAAAGAGATACAGGAATTTTGAGAGAGTCCGCTTGCATTCATGGCTGGACATATATCTTATGCTATCTCCATGTTGCTGTTGACTAATTTGATGTCATCTGCTGGACTGTGATTTCACATATAGAGTCTTCATAATAAACCTTCAGCAACAGAGATACAAATATGATAAGCACAAACAGAAAGGACTGGATATAAAGACATGGGACTACAGTTAAGAGAGCAGAGCTGCAGAGGACCTAAGTTTTGTCCCAGGTTTGCATTGGTTATCTTATAGCCACTTTAACTCCAGTGTCAGTGAGATTGATGCTTCTCGCCTGTGTGAGCACAGCACTCATGTTCACATACAAAATTTAAAAATGAGATATCAAAAAAACTGAAATAACTAAAACCTTTAGATAAATCTGTAGCTATAGTTGGAGTTTTCAATATGCCCATACCAACTTAACAGCAACATGAATGAACAACATCCAATAACTTCAGCACAATTTTTTAGGTGCCTGTAGTACATATACCAAGATACATGAGGTCCTGAGATATAAACAAGACACACATCTAAAATAATTGAATTCATAATATGCTTTTCTTCAACCACATTAAAATCAAGCTAGAATCTAATAGATGAAATAAGTATATCAGGAGACTCCTCAAAAATATGGAAACGGCACAGTGCACAACACACTTTTATGAACTATACATTAAAAAAGAAGTCTCAAGTGAAAATAAAAATTCACTAAGGAAATCTTCTATGGTAAAATAATAGACAACTACACAGTTAAAATAAAAATGTAAGAGTCACACACACTAGTGCCGTGATGGAGAACCATGAAATGTTACATGAAGATGGAAAGTGTTAAAGCCACTAGGACCCAGTGGGACACCCAGCCAAGGAAAGCAAAAGGAACGTGTGAGTGGAAAACATGGTGATGAGAAATGAAAACCAGCAGAGAAATAGAAAGCAAAGAGTGAAACAGATTAAAACAAACAACAAAATTAGATTGACTTACAGGAATATTAACTAAAAGTCAGAGAGAATATGTAGCTTCCATTATCAAGAGTGAAACAGAGGAGTTTGATCACACAGATACCAGGAAAATCATAAATTACTTCCATGGGTGTGTGTTTAATACCAGCAACTGAAAGAAAATGAACCAAATAATTACTTTTAGAAAACTGAAACCCAAGAGGTAATTTTCTTAATAATACTTATCTCAACAGCTAAAGAGTTTATTTTTATTATATATAATTATATATATAATTTTAGTAATTAATTTGATTCAATTCATATAACCTTGGCAAAGACTGGTCTCTGTAAGTTAATCAAGGTAATGAAAGCCTTTTTAAAGTTGTATCTTAAACTTAGCCCTTAATGTTTGTTGAGGATTGAGCAGTGGTACAGTTACAGAATAAGTGCTAGATAATTCTTAATTTTATTCCTATGCCTCAGCTTATATACATTTAATGCTTAGTTTACATCTAGTATGGGACTATTTTCTACTTACTAAGCCATTTATTTTAAATGTCATCCTGTGAGTTTTATAGTTTGTGAGTTTTTACAAAGAATAACAGCTATTAAAACCAAGATGCAAATACTGTTTGGCTAATATTATGCTTCATGGGTACTTAATGAGTACTAAAATGTTTATACATTATGTTGTCATAAATTCCATTATTTCCATATACAGGTGGGATAACTGAGGGCTTCAAAATTAAACAAATTTCAAAAAGTAATTCACTGAAAATTGTAGAGTCAATAGCTAAACCATAGGTTGTCCACCTGAAATTAAAGTTTTAACAACCACAGGAGATTTAAATAAAGATAAAACTTAAAATATGTTTATCTATTTGGCTCACCATCTTCCTGTCTCAGGCTCTTTAGCACTGGGAAAGATGTGATCTATATATTTTGGCCTAGTTGTTTATCTAGACAAAATGCTTGGTTATAGAAGAAGGTTTTCCACTTTTATCTGCACAGTACAGATCTTCTAGTTTCTTAGATTTGTCCATGAGTTATGAATAAAACTAAAATTATCACGCTTGCCATGTAGAAAATGCTTAGCAAATAGTAGTTACTAAATATAAATTCTAAAATATGGAAACATTCATTCTTCTTTTACCTGTCCTCAAGCCCTGCCCAACAAAATGTCCCATCTCCTATTAAAGTCACCGTGGGATCAATGTATCAACCAGTGGATATCAGAGACACCATATGTTCTGGAAGATGGGTATGGAGGCACAATTCAAATAACTCTTCCCAACTAGATCCAATAAAATTAAACACTTGTGTTGATTTTTTTCTTTATTTGATAACTTAATTTTATTTAATATACTTTGCATATGATTGACTAGTTAAAAGCTACATGTTTAACTAACTTTAATCTAAGAGAAAGAAGAGATTAGACAATTAAAAAACAAACAAACAAACAAACAAAAAAGTAGCCTGTGTGGCTCAGGCCATAGTCTTGAATACTAACAAGGCAGAGACAGGAAAAATACATGTTCAAAGTCAATCTAGGTAACAGAGTGAGATGAGTCTAACCCTGGTTACTTAGTATGACAATGTAAATAAAGAGTAAAAGAAAAGCTGGTAGTATAGCTCAGTGGTAGAGAATTTACTTACAATACTCAAGGGTACAAAAACATTGGTTCAACTTCCAGTACCATAAAAATAAAAGTTAAGTAAAAATATATAAATATAAATATACTATATATTATATTGTAAATTAAATGCTGATAAATAATATTTATAAAACAATAAAATATGCATTAAAATACAAAAGGCAATAATAGATATGGACAAAATCTCAAGTACAATAGTAAAGTATGTTTCACAGTGTGTCAAATAAGCATAAATATGTTTAGACCATCATATTTCTGTTTACTAGTTTTCTTGTTCAGTATATTTTTATTGTAGCTCTCTGTATATATCAAGTACTCTGTTTACAAAAAAAATAATTTTCTGGTTATGATTTAGCCAGATTTGTCCTCATGACATAAATAATCAGAAAATTGAGGATATCTATTAGATAATGGTTTTCAGTTTGGAAAATGTTTAAATTGGGAAGGTAGAAAATACATCTTTGTGAAGGGTAAGAAAACACGAATGAAGTGGTAGGCTCTCGATTTTCTTGGCTTTCTACCTGAAAGGAACTTCCAGAAACTGATTCTGGAATAGGATTACCAAAGCGAGCGTCATGGTGTAATGGTTTGAAGACACAAGACCAGTTAAGGGTGGAGGTGGCTAAACTGGTAGAGAAAAGCAAGAGGGAGAAGGAGAAGGGGAACTCTCCTTATAGAACATTAAATGGCCATGCTTTCCCCACTGTTGCTGAGTGCTATGCCACATATGAAAAGAACACAGAAACATGTGCAGTCATGAATTGATGCCAATGGTGTATATAGACTGAGACACCCTGCAGTTAGACCATAAAGAAGGAGAGTTCTTTTGAATGGATTTCAGAGATTTCACACACTGCCACTGTGAGTGGAAGTAGCTTAGAAGCCAGTCAGGTTCAACAGTGGGGATGTTTGTAAACAAGCCTACCAAATGATTCATACAGTATCCATGTCAGTCACTCATTTACCCTGATTGTACCCATTTGTCACTTAAAAGGAGGTGCACCTGGACATTCAGCTTGGAAAGGCAGCATACCTAGTAGGAATGCCAAGCAGCAGGGCATATGACTCTAAATATAGAGAGCTATCTTTTAATAGGATTTGAAAAGAGATAAATGGTCTAGACAGGGGGCTCCAAGTGGTTGCTGTGTAACTAAAAGGACCTAGGTTGGCTCCCCAGTACTGCTATAGAAAGCTATATGGGGGAGAATGTATATGTCGTCTTGAGCTGACAGAAACATGATTTTAGGAATTCACAGACAGTTTAGCTCAGACAATCAGTGAGCACCAGATACAGCAACAGACCAGGTCTCATGACATAAGGTCGAGCAATGTAGAGGAAAACACCTCTCTCTCTCTCTCTCTCTCTCTCTCTCTCTCTCTCTCTCTCTCTCTCTCACACACACACACACACACACACACACACACACACACACACACACACACCCCAGAATGATAGGAATTGTGGTAGATCTTAAAATGGGCATTACAAATGTGTTCACAAATATAAAGGAAAACTTGAAATAATTAGTCAAGATATTGAATAGCCAATGCAATCATGACTTGCTACCTAAGAAAATAATATATTAAAGAATTATTAAAAGAATAATTAAACAAAGTGAAACAGAGTGTTTATTGGAATAATATTAAAAATGCAGATGAAATGATTAGGCTATGTGAAGACAGCTACAAAGAATCTTTGAGTCATTGTAAAGTAAATGTGGCACACTAGTTTTAAAGAGAGATAGGAAAGCAGAAAATTTTGCAGATTTACTATTGAAAACTCTACTCTCACAGACTCAAGAAGGTGAGTCCAACTCAACCAAAAATAGTAACTATTGATGAATTGGTTCTTACAAGCAAGCTAGAAGAAAATGAAATTATAGAATTGTATGCTAGTCCAAATTTACTTAAATATTCAGTTTGACAAATATAAATGTTTTTCATCGTAAAAGTTCAGAGAAAGACTGAGGGAAGGTTCCTTATGAGGAAGGACAGAAAGCTGAGCTAGAAAACAAACCACACAAGAGAACAAATCATGAAAACACTTAAATCTACAGGAATCCATGAAACATTTTCTTATTTGACCTGTTCTTTAACAGATTATGCACCGCTTATAAAAAAAAAAAAAAGGAAGGTCATGTATTACAAGATGTTTAGCATGTAAAAAAAAAAATGAAATTGCATAGCAAGAACTGTAGGAAGGACTTGGAAGGTAATTAGAAATATAAGGCTGTAAAGTAAGATCTTAATGGCAGACTATAATAATCAAAAACACTCTTTAACCTAGCAAAGCCATATCAAAAAGTTTTGTTCCTAATATACAAACCAAGTGCAGGGGAAACAAATCCCAAATGGGATTATTACATAACACAGTTGAATCATAATCCCTTGAAAATTAATGGGCTGAGAGCTCTAAAAAACAAGAATGGCAAATGTTATTTTAAAAGTAATCAATTCTGTATTAGCTAAAAAGCAAAATACTTAAAGTTTGGGGTGAACAATTTAGCATTAGTACTGATGGCAGTGGTGAATCATTCATGACATCTCTATTGTAATTGGGGTCGAGTAACTCTACTGATAAGCATCCATCAAAACCTGAGGCAAGCTGAGGAATGGAGATTCTTTTTTTTTTTTTTCCATTTTTTATTAGGTATTTCGCTCATTTACATTTGCAATGCTATACCAAAAGTCCCCCATAGCCACCCACCCCCTCTCCCCTACCCACCCACTCCCCTTTTATGGCCCTGGCGTTCCCCTGTACTGGGGCATATAAAGTTTGCGTGTCCAATGGGCCTCTCTTTCCAGTGATGGCCGACTAGGCCATCTTTTGATGCATATGCAGCTAGAGTCAAGAGCTCCGGGGTACTGGTTAGTTCATAATGTTGTTCCACCTATAGGGTTGCAGATCCCTTTAGCTTCTTTGGTACTTTCTCTAGCTCCTTCATTGGGGGCCATGTGATCCATCCAATAGCCGACTGTGAGCATCCACTTCTATGTTTGCTAGGCCCAGGCATACTCTGACAAGAGACAGCTATATCAGGGTCCTTTCAGCATCATCCTGAGTGAGGTAACACATTCACAAAGGAACTCACACAATATGTACTCACTGATAAGTGGATATTAGCCCAAAACCTAAGATACCCAAGATATAAGATACAATTTCCTAAACACATGAAACTCAAGAAAAATGAAGACTGAAGTGTGAACACTATGCCCCTCCTTAGAAGTGGGAACAAAACACCCTTGGAAGGAGTTACAGAGACAAAGTTTGGAGCTGAGATAAAAGGATGGACCATGTAGACACTAGCATATCCGGGGATCCATCCCATAATCAGCTTCCAAATGCTGACACCATTGCATACACTAGGAATGGAGATTCTTAAGAAGAATACGGTATGGAGACATAATGGTTCTAAATATATAGTCACCAAATGCTTATACATGAAATGTATGGAATAAGACTGATGAGTAGAATCAAGAACAAACTAAACAATCATTCTAACTGGAGATGTCAATATTTCTTCTCTCTTTAGCTGATATAAAAGTATTTATTGTATACAAAACATAAAATAATATTGCCAATATCCCCAGCTGTACATTCAATAAGCGTTCTCCTCAACACTAGCAGAACTTATACCACTAACAGAAAAACAAATTCATTGACATCATAAATAATATATAATGTACCTTCAATTAGATAAAGTTAAATGTAAATGAATTCCAAAAATATTAAAAGGACATGCTTCAATATTTAAAATCAAACTGCATTTCTAGTAAGTATTAATAAAAAATATAATAAAAACTAAAACACTTAAAACCATAGAAATGAAAATGTAATGTCAAATGTGGACTAGAGCCAAAACAAAGCCTAGAAGACAATTTACAGCGATAAACAACATTATTAAAATGATTAATAGAAAAGATACAATATCAGTTTTAAGGAACAAACATGTTTAATTTGCCTCCACATAATATTGATTGATATTTTACAGATGTATTTTTAAAATGTATGAGTTCACTAAAACTATTTATTTTGCTGTTAGGAAAACAGCTCAACTTATTACATATGAAGACTGGTCTTTAACTGAAGGTTTTTATTATTCTAAATTTTTTGTCGTCGTCTTTATTTTTTTCCTTGAGACAAGGTCTTCCTACGTTGACCAGGCTGACTTTGAACTTGCATCAATCCCCTACATGCCTTCTAAGTGCTGTAATCACAGCAATCTCATCATTGTTCTTTACTTCAACTTTCAACTCCATACATATTTTTAGTAGAACAATGGTTAAGATGACTTATATGCTGTCATACTAAAACCCCAGTCAGAGGAATGGATTATGTCTTTCTGAGTTGTTGGCCAATGAGGTTCCAACTTTATATGAGACCATACTGGTGAGGATATCATATTATTAAATTGTAAAACAAGAAAAAATATTGCTTTCACTCAACTGCAACCTGCATTCCCAGCTAGATTTCATAGTTCTGACATGTGCTATGCATGCTCCCAAGTGAGAAAACAAATCAGTAATCTCACACAGGTTTTGAACCTTCAAAACTACAATCATGACTATCCAGACAAGATACACCCACTGGTCCAAGAATAGTACAGATTCTATAAACCACTTTTATGATTGAATTTCAGACCTTATTCATGAGATGGAAGCCATACCTGTTACCATTAATGCTAACAAGAACCTGTGGTTATATATCACAGAGAACCTGCTACTATTATTCTGCTAAATAGACTCAGTACTAAAATGTCTCTCAATAACTTATTGTTGTATACATGCATCAGTGCTCATTAGAGAAGCTTCATCTTACAGGAGACAGTGATTAACAGGTAGCGACATAACCGATCAGCCTGTAGAGAATGAAAAATTTTGGAATGCTCTGCCCTAAATATGGTGAACACATCAAACCCTTCTTCCAAGCCCATGAACCTTAGATGAAGACAGTTGGAAAGATTCTATGAACCTGAAGATGAATTCAAGGAAACAGTGTTTTAGGAACACAAGAGGGCACTGTACGTATGAATTTATAGTGCTTATAAAAGTGTGCATAATATCCACACAACCTCAAGCCAGACAGAATCCCAGCAGGGATAGGGGAACAGAGGGAAGTGTAAATGAAAACCTACCACTAAATGAGAAGCTAGTGGCACTTTTTGCTGTTGAGAGAGGGAGAGTAAGTTTGCTTTAACAGGGTGAACCTTGGTAGCTCTAGGACACTCCTGGGCAAGTCCTTCCTCCTAACCTCCTACTCATGGCTGGGTAACACAAACAGGACTGCATGGGTTTAACAAAAACAAAGAGGACACCGGGTGGGGAAGAAGGTGAGAGTGAACTTGGGAGTAGCTGGACTGTGAACCTGATAAAAATTCATGATATGCAATTCTCAAAATATTTATAAAATATTTTATGATATTTTATCATGATGATAGTTATGAAGCAAAGGAAAACACAGTTTTAAATACATAAGTAGTGTCAACAAGGATTTCGTTTTAAAATATCCATGTTATCCTAGTCATAATGAGATGTGTAAATAAATAGAAATCCTATCATACATTCATTGTCAGACCATAAAACCTGCTAACATTATTTTTGCTGAAATAAAATGTATAGATATTGCCTAACTGAAATTTTATGGTCCACCTTTATCATATTAAATATCAGAAGGAAATGATCTATAAGACATTTAATTATGAATACTTGATTAAGCAATATGAATAAATTCATTTTTTCAAAGTACAATATATAACCTTTAAAATAATATGTGCTGCAATATTATAAAAATGGGCTATGTGATAAAACAAAGTTAATTAACAAATGAGCAGACCATCAAAAGTCAGACAGCTTGATTGTTCTCCCAGTCTGTAATCTAAGAAAGTTACAAATTTAATTAAAGAATATGCCTCTCCTAAATTTCTGAGCATGTGTGTTTGTGAAAAGTGTTTCAATCTTCATTGTAATACCTTGGAAGAAAATATCCATTAATACAGCCTCTCTTGCCCACAATACTTGGGCAGCTTATGAGTTAGACTTTCTGGAAATAGCATAAATGAAAATATTTTCCAAACATTTGACCCAAGATCATGAATTTTATTGGTTATGGGTCTTCGTAGGAGAGGAACTAGAACCTAGTGTAAGACAAAATAAGGGTGAATCACTCGTGCTAGACAGAATTTCAAAATCTCTTAAAGCCAGACAGAAATCAATATATATTTACTTTTCAAAAACATACAATTTCTCAGCCCCGGAGACTGTTAATTGCTTATTGTAGAAGTACACCCTGTCCGGATAAAATAACCTGAGTTTGTGCAGGAAAAACTAACCCTCATATTTCACAGAAATAGTTTAGTTTAGCCATTGATCCTCTTTGATGATTTTTTTTTAATTTTATTTTATTTTTATTAGGTATTTTCCTCGTTTACATTTTCAATGCTATCCCAAAGTCCGTCATACCCACCCCCCCAATCCACGACCCACCCACTCCCCCGTTTTGGCCCTGGGGTTCCCCTGTACTGGGGCATATACAGTTTGCAAGTCCAATGGGCCTCTCTTTGCAGTGACGGCCGACTAGGCCATCTTTTGATACATATGCAGCTAGAGTCAAGAGCTCCGGGGTACTGGTTAGTTCATAATGTTGTTCCACCTATAGGGTTGCAGTTCACTTTAGCTCCTTGAGTAATTTCTCTAGCTCCTCCATTGGGGGCCGTGTGACCCATCCAATAGCTGACTGTGATCATCCAGTTCTGTGTTTGCTAGGCCCCAGCATAGTCTCACAAGAGACAGCTATATCTGGGTCCTTTCAGCAAAATCTTGCTAGTGTATGCAATGGTGTCAGCGTTTGGGAGCTGATTATGGGATGGATCCCTGCATATGGCAATCACTAGATGGCCCATCATTTCGTCACAGCTTCAAATTTTGTCTCTGTAACTCCTTCAATGGGTGTTTTGTTCCCATTTCTAAAAAGGGGCAAAGTGTCCACACTTTGGTCTTCGTTCTTCTTGAATTTCATGTGTTTAGCAAATTGTATCTTATATCTTGGGTATCTTAAGTTTCTGGGCTAATATCCACTTATCAGTGAGTACATATTGTGCGAGTTCCTTTGTGTTTGGGTTACCTCACTCAGGATGATGCCCTCCAGGTCCATCCATTTGCCTAGGAATTTCATAAATTCATTTTTTTAATAGCTGAGTAGTATTCCATTGTGTAAATGTACCACATTTTCTGTATCCATTCCACTGTTGAGGGGCATCTGGGTTCTATAAATAAGGCTGCTATGAACATAGTAGAGCATGTGTCCTTCTTACCAGTTGGGGCATCTTCTGGATATATGCCCAGGAGAGGTATTGCGGGATCCTCCAGTAGTACTATGTCCAATTTTCTGAGGAACCACCAGACTGATTTCCAGAGTGGTTGTACAAGCCTGCAATCCCACCAACAATGGAGGAGTGTTCCTCTTTCTCCACATCCTCGCCAGCATCTGCTGTCACCTGAATTTTTGATCTTAGCCATTCTGATTGGAGTGAAGTGGAATCTCAGGGTTGTTTTGATTTGCATTTCCCTGATGATTAAGGATGTTGAACATTTTTTAAGGTGCTTCTCAGCCATTCGGTATTCCTCAGGTGAGAATTCTTTGTTCAGCTCTGAGCCCCATTTTTAATGGGGTTATTTGATTTTCTGGAGTCCACCTTCTTGAGTTCTTTATATATATTGGATATTAGTCCCCTATCCGATTTGGGATAGGTAAATATCCTTTCCCAATCTGTTGCTGGCCTTTTTGTCTTATTGACGGTGTCTTTTGCCTTGCAGAAGCTTTGCAATTTATGAGGTCCCATTTATTGATTCTCGATCTTACAGCACAAGCCATTGCTGTTCTATTCAGGAATTTTTCCCCTGTACCCATATCTTCAAGGCTTTTCCCTACTTTCTCCTCTATAAGTTTCAGTGTCTCTGGTTTCATGTGGAGTTCCTTAATCCACTTAGATTTGACCTTAGTACAAGGAGATAGGAATGGATCAATTTGCATTTTTCTACATGATCACCACCAGTTGTGCCAGCACCATTTGTTGAAAATGCTGTCTTTTTTCCACTGGATGGTTTTAGATCCCTTGTCAAAGATCAAGTGACCATAGGTGTGTGGGTTCATCTCTGGGTCTTCAATTCTGTTCCATTGGTCTACTTGTCTATCACTATACCAATACCATGCAGTTTTTATCACAATTGCTCTGTAGTACAGCTTTAGGTCCCGCATGGTGATTCCACCAGAGGTTCTTTTATCCTTGAGAAGAGTTTTTGCTATCCTAGGTTTTTTGTTATTCCAGATAAATCTGCCGATTGCCCTTTCTAAATCGTTGAAGAATTGAGTTGGAATTTTGATGGGGATTGCATTGAATCTGTAGATTGCTTTTGGCAAGATAGCCATTTTTACAATGTTGATCCTGCCAATCCATGAACATGGGAGATCTTTCCATCTTCTGAGATCTTCTTTAATTTCTTTCTTCAGAGACTTGAAGTTCTTATCATACAGATCTTTCACTTCCTTAGTTAGAGTCACAACAAGGTATTTTATATTATTTTTGACTATTGAGAAGGGTGTTGTTTCCCTAATTTCTTTCTCAGCCTGTTTATCCTTTGTGTACAGAAAGGCCATTGACTTGTTTGAGTTAATTTTATATCCAGCTACTTCACTGAAGCTGTTTATCAGGCTTAGGAGTTCTCCGGTGGAATTTTGAGGGTCACTTATATATACTATCATATCATCTGCAAAACGTGATATTTTGACTTCTTTCCAATTTGTATCCCCTTGATCTCCTTTTGTTGTCTAATTGCTCTGGCTAGGACTTCAAGTACAATGTTGAATAGGTAGGGCAAGAGTGGAGAGCCTTGTCTAGTCCCTGATTTTAGTGGGATTGCTTCCAGCTTCTCACCATTTACTTTGATGTTGGCTACTGGTTTGCTGTAAATTGCTTTTATCATGTTTAGGTATGGGCCTTGAATTCCTGATCTTTCCAAGACTTTTATCATGAATGGGTGTTGGATTTTGTCAAATGCTTTCTCGGCATCTAATGAGATGATCATGTGGTTTTTGTCTTTGAGTTTGTTTATATACTGGATTACGTTGATGGATTTCCATATATTGAACCATCCCTGCATCCCTGGGATGAAACCTACTTGGTCAGGATGGATGATTGTTTTGATGTGTTCTTGGATTCGGTTAGCAAGAATTTTATTGAGGAATTTTGCATCGATATTCATAAGGGAAATTGGTCTGAAGTTCTCTATCTTTGTTGCGTCTTTTTGTGGTTTAGGTATCAGAGTAATTGTGGCTTCATAGAATGAGTTGGGTAGAGTACCTTCAGTATCTATTTTGTGGAATAGTTTGTGAAGAACTGGAATTAGGTCTTCTTTGAAGGTCTGATAGAACTCTGCACTAAACCCTTCTGGTCCTGGGCTTTTTTTGTTTGGGAGACTATTAATGACTGCTTCTATTTCTTTAGGATATATAGGACTGTTTAGATCATTAACCTGATCTTGATTTAGCTTTGGTACCTGGTATCTGTCTAGAAACTTGTCCATTTCATCCAGGTTTTCCAGTTTTGTTGAGTATAGCCTTTTGTAGAAGGATGTGATGGTGTTTTGGATTTCTTCAGGATCTGTTGTTATGTTTCCCTTTTCATTTCTGATTTTGTTAATTAGGATGCTTTCCCTGTGCCCTCTAGTGAGTCTGGCTAAGGGTTTATCTATCTTGTTGATTTTATCAAAGAACCAGCTCCTTGATTGGTTGATTCTTTGAATAGTTCTTCTTGTTTCCACTTGGTTGATTTCACCCCTGAGTTTGATTATTTCCTGGCTTCTGCTCATCTTGGGTGAATTTGCTTCCTTTTGTTCTAGAGCTTTTAGGTGTGTTGTCAAGCTGCTAATGTGTGCTGTCTCTAGTTTCTTTTTGGAGGCACTCAGAGCTATGAGTTTTCCTCTTAGGAATGCTTTCATTGTGTCCCATAAGTTTGGGTATGTTGTGACTTCGTTTTCATTAAACTCCAAAAAGTCCTTAATTTCTTTCTTTATTCCTTCCTTGACCAAGTTATCATTGAGAAGACTGTTGTTCAGTTTCCATGTGAATGTTGGCTTTCTATTATTTATTTTGTTATTGAAGATCAGCCTTAGTCCATGGTGATCTGATAGGATGCATGGGACAATTTCTATATTTTTGTATCTGTTGAGGCCTGTTTTGTGACCAATTATGTGGTCGATTTTGGAGAAGGTACCATGGGGTGCTGAGAAGAAGGTATATCCTTTTGTTTTAGGATAAAATGTTCTGTAGATATCTGTTAAGTCCATTTGTTTCATCACTTCTGTTAGTTTCACTCTGTCCCTGTTTAGTTTCTGTTCCCATGATCTGTCCATTGGTGAAAGTGGTGTGTTGAAGTCTCCCACTATTATTGTGTGAGGTGCAATGTGTGCTTTGAGCTTTACTAAAGTTTCTTTAATGAATGTGGCTGCCCTTCTATTTGGAGCATAGATATTCAGAACTGAGAGTTCCTCTTGGAAGATTTTACCTTTGATGAGTATGAAGTGTCCCTCCTTGTCTTTTTTGATTATTTTGGGTTGGAAGTCGATTTTTTTAGATATTAGAATGGCTACTCCAGCTTGTTTCTTCACACCATTTGCTTGGAAAATTGTTTTCCAGCCTTTCATTCTGAGGTAGTGTCTATCTTTTTCTCTGAGATGAGTTTCCTGTAAGCAGCAAAATGTTGGGTCTTGTTTGTGTAGCCAGTTTTTAAGTCTATGTCTTTTTATTGGGGAGTTGAGTCAATTGATATTAAGAGATATTAAGGAAAAGTAATTGTTGCTTCCTATTATTTTTGTTGTTAAAGTTGGCATTCTGTTCTTGTGGCTGTCTTCTTTTAGGTTTGTTCAGGGATTACCTTCTTGTTTTTTCTAGGGCATGGTTCCCGTCCTTGTATTGGTTTTTTTCTGTTATTATCCTTTGAAGGGCTGGATTTGTGGAGAGATAATGGGTGAATTTGGTTTTGTCGTGGAATACTTTGGTTTCTCTGTCTTTGGTAATTGAGAGTTTGGCTGGGTATAGTAGCCTGGACTGGAATTTGTGTTCTCTTAGTGTCTGTATAACATCTGTCCAGGCTCTTCTGGCTTTCATAGTCTATGGTGAAAAATCTGGTGTAATTCTGATAGGCTTGCCTTTATATGTTACTTGACCTTTTTCCCTTACTGCTTTTAGTATTCTATCTTTATTTAGTGCATTTGTTGTTCTGATTATTATGTGTCGGGAGGAATTTCTTTTCTGGTCCAGTCTATTTGGAGTTCTGTAGGCTTCTTGTATGTTCATGGGCATCTCTTTCTTTAGATTTGGGAAGTTTTCTTCAATAATCTTGTTGAAGATGTTTGCTGGTCCTTTGAGTTGAAAATCTTCATTCTCATCCACTCCTATTATCTGTAGGTTCGGTCTTCTCATTGTGTCCTGGATTTCCTGGATGTTTTGAGTTAGGATCTTTTTGCATTTTCCATTTTCTTTGATTGTTGTGCTGATGTTCTCTATGGAGTCTTCTGCACCTGAGATTCTCTCTTCCATCTCTTGTATTCTGTTGCTGATGCTCAAATCTATGGTTCCAGATTTCTTTCCTAGTGTTTCTATCTCCAGAGTTGCCTCAGTTTGGGTTTTATTTATTGTGTCTACTTTCCTTTTTAGGTCTTGGATGGTTTTATTCAATTCCATCACATGTTTGGTTGTGTTTTCCTGCAATTCTTTAAGGGATTTTTGTGTTTCCTCTTTAATGTCTTCTACCTGTTTGGTTATGTTTTCCTGCAATTCTTTAAGGGATTTTTGTGTTTCCTCTTTAATGTCTTCTACTTGTTTATCAGTGTTCTCCTGTATTTCTTTAAGTGAGTTATTTAAGTCCTGCTTGATGTCCTCTACCATCATCATGAGATATGCTTTTAAATCCAGATCTAGCTTTTCAGGTGTGTTGGGGTGCCCTGGACTGGGTGAAGTGGGAGTGCTGGGTTCTGATGATGGTGAGTGGTCCTGGTTTCTGTTAGTAAGACTCTTATGTTTACCTTTCGCCATCTGGTAATCTCTGTAGTTAGTTGTTATAGTTGTCTCTGTTTAGAGATGTTTCCTCTGGTGATTTTTTTACCCTCTATCAGCAGACCAGGGAGACTAGCTCTCTTCCCTGAGTTTCAGTGGTCAGAGCAGTCTCTGCAGGCAAGGTCTCCTCTTTCAGGGAGGTGCACAGTTATCTGGTGTTTGGACCTCCTCCTGGCCGAAGATGAAGGCCCAAAACAGGATCTTTCCCAGAAGCTGTGTTGCTTTGGCCTGTCACAGAAGCCTTTGTTTCAGTAGTCCACACTCTCACCTGTGTAGACTACTTTCCGTGGAGTCCCAGAACCAAGGTGGCCCCCGAGGAATGTGAGGCAGAAGCCTCTCAGGCTGGGCAGACACCTGTGCTCTGACCAGGAAGATGGCTGGTTGTCTGGAGCCGAAAATGGTGCCGCCTCAGAGGCTCTGTGGCTCTTGCCCATTTCAGAAGCTGCTGGCCTCTGTGTTCCACACTCTCACCCGCAGACCGCCCGCTGCAGAGTTCCGGACCCAAGGTGGCCCCCGCGGAAAGTGAGGCAGAAGCCTCTCGGGCCGGGCGGACCCCTGTGCTCTCATCAGGAAGGTGGTCGGTTGTCTGGAGGCAGAAATGGCTCCGCCTCAGAGTTGATGATTTTTTTTTATGTCATTGTTATGACTGTGTCAGAAGACAGAGGATACTTATTTCATTGTCCACTTCTCTTTAGAAGTCTTTATTATGTTTTACTCATAATACACATGTGCTTAAGCAGAGTATTATCCTTAGCAGGTTGGACTGGACTAGGCATTTCTTCTTATGAAAATACTAGAATAAAAAACACCTTTAAAAATTAATTTAATTTTTACACACCACATTTCACTCCACACCACCCCTATCCACCCTCCAACTTTTCCACATCCCACAACTCCTCCCCACCACACCTGCCTCCATGTGGATGCCCCCAACCCCCACCATACCCCAACTCTGAACTCCTTGGGGCCTCTAGTCTCTTGAGGGTTAGATGCATTATCTCTGAATGAACACAGACCTGGAAGTCCTCTACTGTATGTATGTTGGGGGCCTCATATCTGCTGGTGTATGCTGTCTGTTTGGTAGTCCCGTGTTTGAAAGTTCTTGGGGGTACAGATTAATTGAGACTTCTGGTCTTCCTACAGGATCACTCTTCTCAACTTCTTTCTGCCTTCCCTAATTCAACAACAGAGATCAGCTGCTTCTCTCCATTAGTTGGGTACAAATATCTACATCTGACTCTTTCAGCTGCTTCTTGGGTCTTTTGGAGGGCAGTCATGATAGGTCCCTTTTTGTGAGCTCTCTCTAGCCTCAGTAATAGTGTCAGGCCTTGGGAATCTCCCCTTGAGCTAGATCCTACTTTGAGCCTGTTGCTGGACCTTCTTTTCCTCAGGCTCCTCTCCATTTCCATTCTTGTAATTCTTTCAGACAGGAATAATTATGGGTCAGAGATGTGACTGTGGAATGGCAACCCTGTTCCTCACTTGATGCCCTGTCTTCCTACTGGGGTTGAGCTCTATAAGTTCCCTCTCCCTACTCTAGTGCTTTTTATCTAAGGTTCTTCCCTTTGATTCCTGAGAGTCTATTACCTCCCAGCTCTATGATGCATCCTCCTCAACTTCCTATTTCCTGAGGTTGCCTGTTTCCATTCTTTCTCGTAGTCCTCCAGACTTCAGTCCTTTTCCCTCACCCAATACCAGACCAAAAACTTATGGTCACTTGATCTTTGACAAAGATGACAAAAATATACAATGAATAAAAGAAAGCATCTTCAATAAATGGTGATGGTCTACCTGGCTGTCTGTATGTAGAAGTATGAAAACATACCCATATTTTTCACCTTGTAAAAAGCTGAAGTCCAAGTAGATCAAGAACCTCAACATAAAACCAGATCCACTGAATCTAATAAAGAGAAAGTGGGAAAGAGCCTTGAACTCATTGGCACAGGGTGAAATTTCCTAAACAGTACTCCAGTGGCTCATGCTCTAATATCAAGAATTGATAAATATGACCTCATGAACTGGAAAACTGTAAGGCAAAGGACATAGTTGATAAGACAAATCAGCAACCAACAGATTGGGAAAAAAAATCTTCACTAACCCCACATCTGATAGAGGGCTAATATCCAAAATATATAAAGAACTCAAGAAGTTAATCACCAAAAAAAAAAAAAAAAAAAAAAAAAAAACCAAACAACCCAATCAAAAAATGGGGTATAGAATTAAACTGAGAATTCACAACTAAAGAATCATGAATGGCTGCAAAGCACCTAATGAAATGTACAAAGTCCTTAATGATCAGAAAAATGTAAATCAAAACAACCCTGAGATTCCTCCTTACATCAATCATAATGGCTAAGATCCAAACGTCAAGTGACAACACATGTTGGAGAGGATGTGGAAAAAGAGGAACACTCCTCCATTGCTGGTTGTATTTCCAACTGGTACAACAACTCTGGAAATCAATCTGGAGGATCTTTAGAAAATTGAAAATAGATCTACCTGAAGACCAAGCTATTGGGCATATACCCAAAAGATGCTTTGTTCATAGAGGCATTATTTGTGCTAGCCAGAAGCTGGAAACAACCCAGATGTCCAATGACAGAGGAATGCATACAGAAAATGTGGTTCATTTACACAATGGAATACTACTTAGCTATTAAGAATGAGAACATCCTGACTTTTGCAGGCAAATGGGTGGAACTAGAAAATATCATCCTGAGTGAGGTAACTCAGACACAAAACGATGTGCATGGTATAATCACTAATAAGTGGATAATGGAGGGGGGAGTCCTGAATACCCAAGATACAGTCCACAGAACTCAAAAATGTCAACAAGCTGAAGTGTTCAAGTGAGGATGCCTCAGTCCCACTTGGGAGAGAGAAGAAAGCAATCACAAGTGGGGAGGGAGGGAGGGACCTGGGAGGGAATGTGGACTGGGGGATAGAGGGCAGTAGAGTGGAACTGGATCTGGTATTGGGTGAGGGAATAGAAATCACCTTTGATTTTACCACTGTCTAGGTGCTTGTAGAATTGCCTTCACTGTCCTCCATAGTTAAAGAATTTTTGTGACATTCAAAAACTAAAAATACCAGGATCTCCTTGAGGTAAGGAAATTTCTTCTGTATTTATAATTAACATAGCGTTTTTGGAATATTTTCTTTACTGAGAGTGAGGAAAACTTATGTGCCATCATGCACCTTCCTTCAATCATTCCCAGAACAATGTTGGTAGATTCCTGACTATTGCTCAGATGCTGTTCCAAGTGTGGAAGACTTAGCCATAAACACAGTCTCAGTTCTTTTCTCTTTGAGATTATATTCTAGTGGTTATATAAAGGATATTAGATTAGATACATTTATAAGCATGAGATGTATAAACAATGCATACATATATAGAAAGAGATAGATGTAGGTAAAGTGAGATATGGGAGGAGTGTACAGCACCTGGAAAGGGGGAGAATTGCATTTGACCTACAACATCTATCACGAACATCACTGAAAATACAATATTGGTGCAAAAACCTAGAAGTACAAAGCACACACACACACACACACACACACACACACACACACACACACAATGAAACCAAGAAGGCTCTAGACAGAAAGGAAGCAGAAACCTAGGACAATATGTACATGGAATACGGCTGACATGCAAAAAAAAAACAAACTTGGAGGAAGAATGAGGTTTGAATTCGTGTTTTAAAACAGGTGACATTTCATGCTGGACATGATGTAGAGTGAAGAGAATACTTGTCTACTCCTTGTGAGAGTGAAAACAGCCAGTCTATTAATCAGTATGGCTATTACTGAGAAAGATGGGGATTGATTTACCTCAGGATCAAGCAATTCCACTCTTGGTCATATACCTATTGAACACTCCATTCTACCATAGGGAAACTTTTCAACCATGTTCATGTATATAAGGTAATAATTGGGAACATATCTGGATGTCCATCAACAGAATTGATAAATACAGTACAGTTAAACAATGGAGGATTCCCCACATTTTTTTTTAAAAATGACATAATAAAATTTGCCGGCATATGTATGGAACTAGAACATAATCATTTTAAGTAAGGTTACACAAATTCAGAAAGCAATCATTGGTAGGCATTTGCTTATATCTTGATATTTCTCATTAAATAAGTGATAACTAAGCTACAATATTTAGACCCCGGGATGTTAGATGTAGAGGAAGGGCGAGCACTTGAGGGATGGTATGGAAACCGAGTGCAGTGGAAACTTAATAAAATATATGAAGGTGATCCTAATAAAGTGTCTAAATAGTGAGGGAGATAAGAGTCCCAACTGGCCACCTCCTATCACTAAATGAAACTTTCAATATGAGAAGTAGGTTAAATCCAAGTTGTTGGTTAAAAGGATCCCATGGGAATTCCTAAACAACGCAGGCTATTGCCAGTACAACCGTTTTCCCTCCAAAACCGGCATTGCTCCAAACAGTATTGCTGAAGAAAACATACATACAACTCCTTGAACATGGAAAGGTTAATTTTGTGCCTACATATAACCATCCACACTGGGTTCTAGTGCCTTTGGTATGGAAAGGTGTTGTGCCTGCTGCCCAAACTGAATCATAAACATTAACCAATGCACAAAACTGTTTATCTACAACCTGGCCTGCCTGTAGACTATGACAAGGCAATAGTGGCACAAAACTATTGCAGTCACTAGCCAACGTTTGATTTGGCTTAAAGCCCACGCCGCCTGATGAAACCCATACCGTTTGAGTGACCAAGAACCAGAGACTAGATAACCCAGAGACCAAAAGGTAGAGCCAAATCCTACTGCTGTTTAAAAGTAATAAAGTAAGATTCTTACAATATTCTGCCATACCCATAGATCAGTACCTTATTCAGCAATCATCAGGAAAGCTTCCTCCAGTGGCAGATGGGAACAAATGAAAAGAACCACAGCCAGTCCTTAAACACACACACACACACACACACACACACACACACACACACACACACACAGACATAGACACACACACAGTGAGAGTGAGGCAGGGTGAAGGAAGAAGGAAGGGAGGGAGAGAGGGGGAGGGAGAGGGGGAGGGGTAGCGGGAGGGAGAGAGGGAGGGGGAGGGGGAGCAGGAGGGAGAGGGGGAGCGGGAGGGGGAGACAGACAAACTTTGCATTACACAGTTTTAGATGGGTTATGGATCCTATACTGTAATGTATAAATGTAAACATTTAGATAGGTCTAAGAATGGATAAAGTCTAAAAAATTAAAAGAGGAGACTAAAATAGGGCAATATTAAATGATGACAAAGCAGGAAGTTTAGACAAAAGGACACATAGGTCAAGAAAGGATCTTGTGAGACTAGGCCTGGGCCTAGCAAACACATAAGTGGATCCTCACAGTCAGCTATTGGATGGATCACAGAGCCCCCAATGGAGGAGCTAGAGAAAGTACCCAAGGAGCTAAAGGGAACTGCAACCCTATAGGTGGAACAACAATACGAACTAATCAGAACTCCGAGCTCATGTCTCTAGCTGCATATGTATCAAAAGATGGCCTAGTCGGCCATCACTGGAAAGAGAGGCCCATTGGACTTGCAAACTTTATATGCCCCAGTACAGGGGAACGCCAGGGCCAAAAAGTGGGAGTGGGTGGGTAGGGGAGTGGGTGGGGGGAGGGTATGCGGGACTTTTAGGATAGCATTGGAAATGTAAATGAGGAAAATACGTAATAATAATTAAAAAAAACATAAAAAAAAAAAAAAAAAAAAAGGAAAGCATCTAAGCCGGGCAGTGGTGGCACACCCTTTAATCCCAACACTTGTGAGGCAGAGGCAGGTGGATTTCGGAGTTTGAGGCCAGCCTGGTCTCCAAAGTGAGTTTCAGGACAGCCAGGGCTACACAGAGAAACCCTGTCTCAAACAAACAAACAAACAAACAAACAAACAAACGATATAAAGCTAATGATTTGCTACTCTTCACAGTTTTGTATGGACAATATGTGCATGGGGTAGACACATGATTTCAACTTCCTATGTCTTGGAGTAGCAAGAACTATTTTACACTCCAAAATAAACCCACAAGTGTTATTCTTCTTTGTGACTATGATGTAGAAAACCATGCTCACTTTTTAAATTCCATTGACGATGAGTGCAGCAGGATTTAGACCTGGTGGATGAATTACTGGGTTCATTTGTCAAACTGACCCACTTAGAAAATGTAAGATTTGTAAAACCTGTTCTAGGGAAACAAGTTTGTGAGCTCTTTTTTTTCCCCTCTTAAAAATGATACGAAATCACTCTATTGTAGAATTATTTAATATAAATATTTTATTACTATACAAAACCACAAGTATTATTTTTAAGGCTAAAGCAGTTAAGAATCTATTTCTGAGGCTTTGCCTTCACTCTCCTAGACCAGGCACAGAAGGCAAGGAAGGAGAACTTCCCAATACAGCCTCGTGTCAGTGCGAGTGTGGGACACAACCCTTTTAATGTGGACTTGTTTATGTCCATTACTACAAAATCGTATCAATAGAAACAAGCATCTTTAGGGGAATCCTCATATCTGGAAAACTAATGCTGCCATTACTAAGGACATAACAAAGAATCAAAGTTTTGAGAAAACTGCTCTTCTGTAAATGAACTTCTGAGACACATATGACTCTGTGTGGATAACAGATTTATTCTGTCAGCAAGTTGCATCAAATTCTAAAGATCACTCTGGGTTGCACTTCTGGAAACACCTGAAGGGAGGAAAGGAGGACCTTTTAATTTTTAAATCTACTTCCAACAGGAGAGAGATTACAGGAGGCTTCTTTTTGTCTTGTCACAGCACACAGGCAGAGGTTTAATTTTCTCTCATTCTGTGGTTCTGCTGACTAAACTCTGAGGTGTAACATTTCATCAATATGGATCAACATGGTGGTACACTATCCCTTGTGCTTGTGTGTGCAATAAATATGAACAATCTGTTATTTCTTTATTTCCCTGCTTGTCTTCTAAGGGAAGAATACAATTGGATGACAGCAAAGGGGCTTAAAAAGATTTGGTGCATACTATTAAAGTCAAAATCAAGACATAAATGTTTAACAAGATGTTCCACATGATCATCTTAACACTTGGATAGTTTTGGGTTAATAAGCTTACAATACCGACCAGCTAAAATTGATCAATTGTTAGTATGTACACATATATTGCATATGGAATATAACTCTATTAAAAAAAAGAGAGAGAGAGAGAAACCAAAGAAGTTACACTGAAATAATTCTCTGTATCAGACCATGAATTTCTGACATTGTTCCCCGGGGTGGTTAGTACTTGTCTTCCATGTCATATTCAATTTAGCAATTTTATTTCTGCAACTTTGAAATAGTATTAAACACCTTAGGATTTTCCACACTGATCTCAGAACTCTGGGATGTTTGATTCTTTGTTCCTAAGCATTAACATAGCAGGCAAGCGCTGTGGCTCAGAGGCATCCTTCTTACAGGTATCTACTCTGATTGACTCCGTGGATTGTCTCTTACTGAAGAGAGAACAGGTCTGGTTTGTTTTGTTTTGTTTTGTTTTGTTTTGCTTTGTTTTGTTTTGCTTTGCTTTGCTTTGTTTCTTTTTTGTTTTGTTTTGTTTTGTTTTGTATTTTCTTCACCCCCCCCCCCCCCCCACTTTTTGTTGGTGGAAAGAACTAGCAGATGGCAGTCTTCTTTGTCTTCACTCTTTGAAGACAAATTTTGATACACTTTTATATGCCTCCTGAATACCACATTTTCTTTTTTTTTTTTTTTTGGTGCCTATTTCAATTTACCCTTTTCTTTCTACTTTTGTGACATACTATTGTAAAGAATGTTTTTGCCTTTAAAATATCTAACAAACTATTTTTAATGTCTGCTTGGCTTATTAATTCAGTAAAGTATAATTTCCACTTTGTGGCTCACTGATTGTTTCTCAATATAAATTCTGTGATCTGCTCTGAGCTCAGCATGAAAAGAGGCATTTATTTCCTTTTCAGGGCAGATTACAATTTCTTTCTGGGATTCAAGGTGAAAATGCATTAAATTGCTGACTGCAGCAGAACTGGTCATTTTTCAGTTGCCCCAAGGTATGTAATGCTCTTGATATATGTACAAGGGATTTTATGGAGAAAGCAGGTACAGTAAAATAAAATGACTTGTTATATTTTTTACAGTAATTTTGGGACACTCTACAATGTCTTCTGCTATGCAAAAATCTATGAACCACATTTCAAATTTCTTAAAAATATAAAAAAAGTTGCCAAAACTAAAATCTTGGAAGACAAAGATAATCCCCATCTCATTAACTGGTGGTGGAAATGTCACCTGCTCAGCAGGTGGTCGCAATCCTCTCTTTGGAAGAAGGAGTTGCTGGCTTTTAAGCAGCTGTGAACATTTCTCAGAATGTTTTGTTTTATTTATGCATTTAACTTCTCAGAAAGTCTGCCAAAGAAAACTGTAAGAACCCACGTCACTAAGTCAGTCTGCAGATGAGCTAGCGCTTCCCGCAGGAAAGCTGTACGGGGATGGGGATGCTACAGTCTCTACTGAGGAGGTTCAAGAAGTAAGATGTTGAACTGAGCATGCCCGGGAATGTGCTTGTTTCTGCAGGTGATGATGCATATAAAATGTTCTTTGAGCCAAATCTCTCTGCCTCCTGTGTTCAGACAACTCTTCGGGGAGTTAGGCTCATAATTCACAGTGTTCTCCTGACCCACTGCAAGTAATGGGTCATATATCATTCCGTTATCTCCTGTGCACAGTGAGCTTCAGAGGCCCCAAGGTATGAACACATTGTGTGCAGTTACAGAAAAGTTGTGGGCAAATGCCACACAGTGCTGGGCAAATGCCACACAGTGCATACATAGTGCCACATTCTGTATGTAGAACAGAAGGGACTCCAAGACTGTATCTAAAGATCTGATTTCCCATTCCCAACTTGTAAATATACAGTATGATATTTGCGCAGTGAAGAAATTACTTACTGACAGTTTCTCTGAATTGATTCTGCCATTATCTGACACATACCCTGGACGCTGTTTGGTTTCAGCATATATATTTCAAATTTTGTTCATCATGCAGACTATGCAACTTTTCATGACCTAGCCTATATGTAAACAATTCAGCTAAACACCTTTATTGAGGAAAAAAGATATCAAAAATTTCAGTTTATAACCATCCATACAAATATTATGTCTGCCTGCTTATTAATATAATAAAGAATTATTTTAAAATAGAGCAGTTTCACAAATATGGTTTTATTATGAGATTAAAATAACACAAAATCCAAATTAATTTTTATAAACCATTTTATGTTAACTTTGTTTTTTTAATGTCAAATTTAAAGGCATTTGCCTTTAATTACCATATAACAATTATTTTCTCAAAAATTTAGTGTAAATTGGATCTCTCAGTGTTATATTAGGAATCCTAATATAGTCTCTTTGTTTATATCAGCTGGTGTATTATAGTATAGCTTTCCGTAATATGCAAAAAGTTTATCTGAAGGTGACAATATTTGTAAACAGTAGTCCAAGCTGGGTTTCCTCTATCTGAAAAGTTTGGAATTAGAAGCTTTAAAGACCTCAGATACTTGCAGATTATTAAAATATTTCCATATATATAAAATAAAATGTCTTAGGATTATAGCTAACACTAAACAAAAAATTTATGAGTGTTTCACATACACATAGTCTGAATGTAATTTTACACATTTAAATTTTTATTTTATCCATGAAATGAAGTCTCACTTGTAAGATAATGAGAATTTTCTATCTGTCTTACTGGTATTCAAACATTTTCTGCTTTTGGAGCTTTTTTAGATTTTTATGTACGGGAGTTAGAGATGCTCAATGTGTATGTTGGGATACTTAGTCTGCGATGTAGAGCTTGTGAAATAGCAGCCCTCTCATATTGAGACAGCAAGGTGAGCCTTCAAATAAGCTTAACATTGTGTTTTCAGGCAAACCAAGCCTAAATACATAAGAGTATTTACAAGATAAAATATTTTGGGCCATAATATAAGTTTTAGTAAGAGTTAATTTTACCAGCAGTGATTGCTTCTGTGGAATTAAGGTGAGGGTAATAAAGGAAAAATTTCACCGGGACAGCACCTCAAATATGCAACAGCACTGACAATTTCACCTGCAAATTCCTAAAACAAACAAACTAAACAACTTGTAGTTTGGAAAGTGTGAGGCTGGACATGATAAAACCAAAGTTCTACGTAGGTATTCAAGGAAGATACACTTTCTAAAATTCTAATATGAGCCTGCCACTGTGCTGGGTGTGGTGAACACTCCAGGGCTGACAGAGGTCACTTCATTCTTTGCCTTCTACCGTGGGGCTGTCATCATGGTCTCTAAATGGTCAGGGCAAGCCACCAATAATCTCAGAACTTTCAGATCTAACACAGACTATAACATTGCCTTGCCTTAAACAGTTCTTTACTGCCTCTCACTCAAGTTCGAAATGATAACCCTTATGCTCCCTCAGGATTCCAGAGCATGGTAGGTACCAGAAAACACAAGTGCACTAGCCTTTTAACCAGTACCTGAAGAAGTGTCTTCCTTGGTGACAAGCCATATGATTCTGAAAGAATCTGGCCATCCACAGGGCATCAGAAAACATGTATGTTAGCGACTCAACGACAGTGAAAGAATGCCTTAAGGAAATCATCCACACCTAAAGGCAGTGAAAAGTGAGCAGCTAAATATTCGACTGGGCAGAGTGCCAACCAAGCACTGAGTTTCCTACAATCTTTCAAACGATAATTGTGATTTTCTAAAAACAAAGCAATAATACATTCTAATATGTTCCATGTATTAGATTCATTTTCTCTTGGCCTATAGACTTCATATCTATTAAACCGACTAAAAGTTGAATCTCATAAATTCAAGGTATTTTTTCAGCCTTTCAAGTACCTGTTTTCTCCACTCAGATGTGGTGCTGGCTTTTAAAAACTGATATATGCACACAGCATTTGTGTTCAGTATCTCTAAAAACCTCACCTTTCTCAGAAGCACATGCTGACAAGCATTTACTGTGGGAATAACAGACACGAAAATGACTACTTAGGAGTGAGGCACTTCAGCAGGTTGAAACAGATGGCAGTTATTATTATCCTTAAAGGATTTACTAAAGATTAGATTCTTGAAAATGTTAGATCCGATTTTATCATGAAGAATAGAAGCTCTTGAGAACTGAGCTTGCCTCCCAGAGATTGCTAGCCAGATTTTAGTTGAACAGAAATATCAGGAATTAGATATAGAACTCCGCAGTTTCTTCCACTAATCAGTCATTCTGGTTATTTAAGATTTATTATAACTCCTTGAATTATTAGAATCTTCTTAAAATATTGAAAATCAGAGTTAGAAACATTTAGGTATTTCAATATCTACACATTGATACATTGATCTGAGAATGTCATTTCATTTATAAGAGTGTGTAAAATCCACTTACGGTGTTCTAAGTGGATTCTGAGAATTATGACAATATTTTAAAATACTGCCAAGTCTTTATACAAAGGAGACTCACTAGCTTGGTTATTTGGTTATGGTTTCATTTTGCTTTTGAGAAGTTTGAGCCTATAGCTACTGTACTTAAAATAAAATCCACCATAAATTGTCAGGAAAACAGCATATTGAGCCAAAATATAAACAAAAATCAGGACAAATCATAACAAAATAAAAATACAGCAATGTTTTTAGATCTATTCTTTATTTTACATATATGAGTGTCTTGCTTGCATACGTATCTGGGCAGGATATACATAGGTCAAAAGAGGGCAACAGATTTCCTGAAACTGGAGTTTTAGATGGATGTGAGCCACTGTGTGGGTGCTTACAATTGAACTTGTGTGCTCTGCAAAAGTGAAGCATACCAGTCACCACTAAGCTGTCTCCCCAGCCCCCAACACTTTAAGGAAAATAAAATACAAACTTTAAATATTATGTCATAGTTCTATTCTTCCCTAAATGGCATTGAAAATGATAATGCAGTTGTGTGGAAATAAACAAATTAAAATTAAAAAAAAAACTAAACATAACAACCAAACACACAAAAATTTGAGTATATCTGAGGGCCTTTGTGAATTCCTAAAAGCCTGAATAGTCAAAGCAGTCTTTAGTAGGTACAGGATAAACACTGACGTTTGTGTTTTCAGGAGAAGCAAGGCCATCTTGATGCTTAGTTTAAAACCCCTGATGCCCCAGCTGTCCTCAATTACCCCAGGCCATGACAGAGGGGGGAGGGAACCTTAAAGTGCCATTTTCCTAAATTTGAATGCATTATCAACCCATAACCTTTAAATCATTTAAAATATTTTCAATTAGTAATGAATTTCAAAATCATCAGTTATAAAAACAAAGTTACTGAAGTAGTTGTTTTTAATAGCTGTGTATTCCATTGTGTAAATATATCACATTTTCTGTATCCATTCTTCTGTTGAGGGACATCTGGGTTCTTTCCAGCTCCTGACTATTATAAATAAGGCTGCTATGAACATAGTGGAGCATGTGTCCTTATTACACGTTGGCACATCTTCTGGGTTTATGCCCAGGTGTGGTATAGCTGGGTCTTCAGGTAGTACTATGTTCATGTTTTTTCTTTTAGGAACTGCCAAATGGATTTCCAAAGTGCTTTACCAGCTTTCAGTCCCACCAGCAATGGAGGAGTGTTCCTCTTTCTCTACCTCCTCGCCAGCACCTGCTGTGATCTGTATTACTGAATTTAGCCGTTCCAAATGGTGTAAGGTAGAATCTCAGGTTGATTTTGATTTGCATTTCTCTCACGACTAAGAATGCTGAATATTTCTTCAGATGCTTCTCTGCCATTTAAGATTCCTCAGTTGAGAATTCTTTGTTTAGCTCTTTATCTCATTTTTAGTTGGATTATTTGGTTTTCTGGAGTCTAACTGGAAGCAACCTAGATGTTCCTCAACCAAAGAATGAGTAAAGAGAGTATGGTATATTTATACAATGGAGTATAAAAATGATGTCATAAAATTGGCAAGCAAATGCATGGATCTAGAAAGAATCACTCTGGATGAGGTAACCACAACTCATAAAGATAGATATGGTTTGTGCTCCCTTATGAGTGGATATCAGTGGTAAAGGATAACCATGCTGCATTCTCCTGACCCTTAGAAGCCAAGTAACAAAGAGGGCTCAAGGGGAGACGTGTGAATCTCACTTAGAAGTGAATAAGGGGAGGGGACTCCACAGGAGTGGATGTTGGGAAGGCAACTGAAGTTTGAGTTCAAGGAGGCTGGTTCTCCTCACTCAGAACTTGAACTTTTAAGCACACAGCTCAACATCTTTCTTGCAGTCAGAACTGAGAGTGATTTACTGTTCTCAGTACTGTGTGAATAGCACTTACTTGTTGTTTAATAGCAGTAAAATGCATAGCACTACTCAGAATGAACCAAATTACAGCTTCATATATATCTAGCTATACAAATAACATAATATAAAAATGAGCATATTTAAGTTGTGATGGAGATAAAATAACCTCAATACTCTTGATAACAAAGATATTTCATTTTATTTACTACAGGCTCTCTTTGAAATCAGAATCTTCTTTCCCTACTCTCCTGACTCATAAAATCTTATATATCCACTGACTTCTTCATAAGAATCAACGTACTAAACGTCATTAAAATTGCATTGTTTTACCCCATTACTTAGAACAGAGAACAAAAGCATATAGATCTTAGGTGGTAACCCCCATGGTTAGTGAGATCTGGAGGCTTCATTCCAGTTTGGCACCATAACCAAAGCAAACTCTTACTTTTTCCAATTATTTACTGGCTTACTTAAGCCATCTTCAGACTTCAAATATAGGCAGATAATTGTTGATGTTGTTTTTGTTGTTGGGATGGTGGTGGTGGTAGTGTTGAAGAAGAAGAAGAGGAGGAGGAAGAGGAGCAGGAGAAGGAGAAGAAAAGAAGAAGAAGAGGAAGAGGAAGAGGAAGAAGTCAAGCTGAATAAGGAAATTGTAAAGCATTGTGTAAGTCATTCATAGACAGATTTCCAAATGAAAACATTCTCAACTAATCAAGGAAGCAAATTCCTGACTGGACAAGTTCATAAAACTGGACATCTAATGGACAGGAAGAAACTCCAGAATATACAAAACTAAACTTATTTTTATATAGGGAATGCAAGTCTTAAAACAGAAACCTAGGTTGATTCCAGACAAATTTCTGAAACAGATTTTTAAACAGATGACTTTGGTGCAATTAAAAATGGAATGAGTGAGCCTCAGTATGCTAAATACTCATTTCCGTTGCTCTGGCAATCTCAGGGAATCTAAGGGGAACACTAGAATATGCATCAGGTCTTGGGTGAGCCGAGGCCTTTTATCATATATTTTGGAAGAAGTAAAGATGGTAAATTTGATAGCAGAATGTTGGGTGGAGTTATGTGATTGAAAGAAACAATGTTTTTGGAATTTAATTAAGAATCAATAATTAAAGTCTCTCAAAGTTTTGAGTTCCTCTGCTTTATCTCAGTTCATTAGAGCATTCAATAAATGTCTGTGGGATTTCTAACTAGTTGCTTTGAATACCATGTGCATCTATGACGTAAATCATTCATTAGTAATGTGTTTGTTACTTTATGAATACATGAAGTGGGGAAAGAAAGTAGAAGTATTGGGTGCTATAACATTATTCCAGTGAAAATTTATGTGAAAGAATTTTTTTTCCTCCATTAAGATGATAAAGACCCAACCAGCAGCTGAAAGAGTCAGATGCAGATATTTGCACCCAACTAATGGACAGAAGCTGGTGACCCCTGTGGTTGATTTAGGGAAAAGCTGGAAGAAGCTGAAGAGGAAGATGATACTGTAGGAGGACCAGCAGTCCCAATTAATCTAGACCCCTGAGATCTCTCAAACATTGGACCACCAAACAGGCAGCATACACCAGCTGATATGAGGCCCCCAATACACATACAATAGAGGGTCTGAGTTCAGTCATAGAAGATGCACCTAACCCATCAAAGCCACGGAGTTTAGAGGTCTGGTGGAGTAGGTAGTGGGTGGTGGGGACATTCTTATGGAGACAGACAGAGATAGGAGATGTGGAAGACTTGGAGGATGGACCAGAGGGGGAAAAAATCTGGAGTGTAAATACATACATACATACATACATACGTACATACATACAAGATTTTTTTAAAGGTGATAAAGTATATTAGTTTTAGTTTTTTCCATTCTGAAGACACTGGCATTTTCCCTTTCTTTTATTACTTTGAGCCAACCACTGATTCATGAGTAACATCTTCACAATGTAGTCACACTGTTGAAAAATTCAGAAAAAAAAAAAAACAAAAACAAAAACAAAACATTCCTCATTCTTAGTTGCAGCAGTTGTTGTGGTTTCTGTGGAAAGTATACCCTGTCTATACAATTGCTTCTGTTCTGGTATCTGTGTAAAGCACACACTGACTATACAATTGTTTCTGGGATTTATATAATTGTGTTCCCCTGTCCGTTTTTATTACATTTGCTTCTTTTGTCTTTTCATTTTTGACTGCTTTTATAGGTTACCTTGTATCAACTGCCACTTAATACACGATCTTTGAGGAATGCTGGCAATCTTCTTATATCCCAGATAAGAATTAAGGTGACTGGAATATGGAGGTCCTGCACTGCAACTTACAATTTCAAGTGCACATAAGATTTCCTACCAAGTACATGAGATGTTTGCGATCAGATCAAAAAGAAAGGAACCAGGCTTTCATCTATGTAAAAAAAAAAAATTCACTTTGATGGAAGTATAATTCAATGTGTATATATAGATAAATCCCAAGGCAGCATTGCCAAACATTCTGAATAGTGTGTTAAAGTGTACACATACCCACACACCCTCACCCCACACATAGAGAGACAGAGAGACAGAGACAGAGAATCATACACAGTCACACACATAGATGTGTACTTGGGAATTAAAAAAATGAATGGAAAAACTACCTCAGTACACTGATTAGTTCCTGTCAACTTGATACAGACATGGGAATATATAGAAAGAGAGTGTATCAACTGAAGAATTGCCTCTACTAGTCTGGCCTGCGGGCATATTGAGGGGATTATTTTTTACTGCTAATTGATGTTGGAAGGCCCAGCACACTGTGGGCCTGTCTTCCTTAGGCAGGTGGACTAGTCCTGAATATAAAAGTAGATGAAGAAGCAAGTATATAGCATTCCTCTGTGGTTGATGGTTAATGTCCTGCCTCCAGGTTCCAACTCCGGCTCCTACACTGGCTGCTCTTCATGATGATTATAACTTATAAGCTATATAAAACCTTTCTTACCCAAGTTGCTTTTCTTCTTTTTTTGTTCATCTTATTCTCAGATTTTGTGTGTGTGTGTACATTGTCAAGTTCAGTACATAGGTAAGGAAGCCTATGATAATAGATACATATTTCACAACATGGATTCCAATTTTATACTAATAAAATAAGGCATTAACAACTGTGCAGTATTTACAATAACAATTGCATGTTGGAGGATAATATGATTCTCACAGAGTGATAATTACATAGTATTATATGTTAATGATAATGGCTAATAGCCCTAGATTAATGAGGTAGGACATGGTGTTTAAAGCATTGAGAGACTAGATGACATGCCTTTTATCACATCTGGCCTATTTCTAGTACATGACAGGTACTAAGTACTCAAAGGAACTCAATTACTAGAAATCCTTGAATACATAAATTTCCCAAAGTAAACACTGTATGTTCATTAAAAGACCATCAGGATGCTTCATCTGTAGCACTCAAGGTCACCATTTACTAATAAGAATCACATTATTTTTATATAAGACTAACAATATTTTATGCAGGTTTCATTAATTCCCTTTGTTCTTCTGAATCCAGCATTGTAATCTCAGTGAAGTGTGGTTATGGTGAACTTTACCTATGTAAAATACTGCAAATCACATGTAAGATACCAAAGAACACTAGAACAGAAAGACCATTTAATTTCCATAATATTTCTTTAACGGATTCTTTTTTTCTTTGCTTGAGAAAGGTTTTTGATACACATTTAGAAACTCATTTTCTAAAGCCTCCTGGTAAAAGTGGGTATTCTTATGGAGACAAGAAAGCATATGGCCAATGAGACTCTCCAGTTACAGCTTCCAAATGAAGATAATGAGACAGGAGAGTGGGTAGGAAGATGAATAGAAAGCTGTAGCCTTGACTTCATTTTTTTTCCTCTTACTGTTCCTCTTACTGTTTTATGACATGAAAAAAGTACCTTTCTATTTTGAATGCTAATTATCCTAACTATATAAAGGGTACAGACATATTTAAGAAGTCAACTATGATTACTGCAGTTCTCAAGTGAGGTTATGTGTATCTGTCTACTGCAACAATGTAAAAATAAATCCTGCCTTGATGTTTGGACCATGACACAGTCAATCAAAGAAAGAAAGAAAGAAAAAAATAAAAGACACTTTCATCCTCATCAGAACAGCCTGCCTAATGTATTCTAGAACATTGTCTCTGATCCTTGAATTAGTTCCTGTCACAGGTCTACATTTTATCTTTCTCTGGCTTGTTGAATATATTTTGAGTTTCCTGTGATAACTGCGATCTTAAAACAATCAGTATCTGTCCTGCACTGTAACATGGGGTGTGATTTTTCCTGCTTAATGTCTGCTCTACTGTGACAGCCTGCCAGTCTGTCTGGTTCTAATAGGCTTTTGTCTGAAGAATGATTACCTGTTGTTTAGAATCCTGTGCAGTAAATAGGTTTTCAACTACATGTGCGAAACCCTTGGGGTCTTTGAAATAGACATTCAGATGGGAGGTTTCTCTGCTTCCCTATGCACTAAGTTTTGGACAAACCCAAGTAACCATAGCAAAGAGATCCAGTCTCTCTGTATTGCTCCATGAACTTCAAGCATTCTCATAAATACATCATCATAGCATTCTGAGCAATGTTTTTGTTATATATATTTGAAAACAGGATGCCTCTGCTTTACTATAAAATTAATATTTGTTCCTGGGTGAAAGGTGAAGGCTTCCACATCTCTTTCTAATTCTAACAGAACACTGAATTTGAAATACTCATCTAGAAGCTTTAAAGCTTAGTATGTTGAAGGGAAACAACAAAATGGAGGGTTCCTGGTCACATAAGAAATAGCTAAGCAATAAATAGACCTGGGATTTAGCCTAGGGCTCCCTAGAACTTATCATTTGTCATATAGAACAATAGCAATTTTTTTAAACTAAAAATACCTCCCCTCCACCCCTTAAAAGAATGGAAAGAGAGAGAGAGAGAGAGAGGGGGGGGGGGAGAGAGAGGAAGAGGGAGAGGGAGAGGGAGGGGGAGAGGGAGAGGGAGAGGGAGAGGGAGGAAAGAGAATGGAAGGGAAGGGAAAGGAAAGGAAGGGAGGGAGGGGAGGGGAGGGCAGGGGAGGACAGTGGAGGGCAGGGGAGGGGAGGGGAGGGGAGGGAAGGGGAGGGGAGGGAAGGGGAGGGGAGGGAAGGGAAGGGAAGGGAAGGGAAGGGAAGGGAAGGGAAGGGAAGGGAAGGGAAGGGAAGGGAAGGGAAGGGAAGGAAAGGGAAGGGGGAAGAGGGAAAAGGGAAAAAGGGAAAAGGGAAAAAAGGGGAAAAGGAAAAAGGAAAAGAAAGAAGGAAGAAGGAAAAAGGAAAAAGAGGAAAAAGGAAAAAGGGAAAAGGGGGAAAAGAGGAAAAGAGGAAAAAGGAAAAAGGAAAAAGGAAAGGAAAGGAGATCAAAGGGCATCACTTTTTTCCAGGATTGTTGATTAGAACCTTGTATGACATTTTCCTGAAAGCAGGAGAATGGTGGCTGCCCTAGCTGGTCTTCTAACAACAGTAAGTCACAGAGGTCACCCTGAGCATGCAAACCATATTCTCCTCTCAGTGTTCACTGTCGCAGAGCAGCGAGGCAGGCTATTCATTTTCATTTTAATTATGTTTGTAAATAGGAAAAGAGGCAAGTAAGAGGCACTGCAGGCCTCCTGCTGAGGCTCTGGTGGCATCTGCAGAATTGCAACAATCACTTTTGCAGGTTTCATTACTCTTCGACTGAATTTTATTGACTGGGAAGTGGGGGTGATATCTTATTAAAATTGCGTTTGTTATAAAAGTTGTTTAAGGAAACATATTCATTCACCACAATTTCTTCCTACCTGATTATCTGTTCATTTATGACTTCCCAGCTAACATTTATCCTTAAGACAGTGTAATGTTTATGTAACCTTGATTGCTACCTAATTTGCTTACCAACTGACAATTAATCCCTGATATATTGCCCATGGCACTCAACCCCTATTGCTTAATGAAGCACTCAGCAGCAGTCACCTTGTGTCTGTGTAGGAATTCATTGACAAGACAGTCTTGCGAATTAGCTTGAGCTTAGAAGTGCTGTCGCAAAATTAATGTTTTACTCATGTATATACTATACACACAATGTCGATACAACAATTGATTGTTCTGTGATTTCACTGTGATAGATGATGTTGCGAATGCATAAAGCATCTTTTTTTGGAGCCTTAGGACCAATGTTTCTGAGTAAGACTATATATGTGTCTACAAAGCCATTTTGTGGAGTAATGTCCAGGAAAACAAAGAAACAGGGCCACTGTGGCATGTCCCTCTTCAGAGTCTGACTAAGCTTGCTAGAGAGATTAGAACAACAGAGATGTGAAGTCACACTACAACGGAACTATATGAAAACATAAGCCTAGGAACAGGAAGCAGCCAAACACAAGAGCAGAAAAGTAGACAAGTATATTTCATCCAAAAGTATAGCTATAGTGACCGTCAATCACATCATATAAAGTTTTAAAACTTGGGAAATTACATTAGAAGAACACACTGCCAAAGGTCTTATTGACTAAGGCAGTACATTTCTTGTATACATTTGAAGGATTTGTCAGGGATAGAACTCCATAAGCCTGAGTGCACACACTGCAAAGAGACAATGTATATTTTTGTTTTCATCTTTTTGGAAGTATCTCCTATGAATTTTCAGGATGAAACGTTTCTAAGTTATCTTAAAGAAGTTATAATATGTGCTTTTTTTAGTCACTGCAAGCTGTGCTTCCCCTGCAGGGATTATAACATATGTAGACATGAAATATATGACAAAGTAGCACAAGAGGCTGCAGGGATAGCAAAGAAAAGTTACATAGTGAAAAGTTTCTTAGAGGGTTTGAAAAGCAGGAAACCTACTGTTTCATTTGTTTTCTTAATTGGATATAATAAATCACAGTTGTATCTTAAAACAAAACTGACCACCAAAATTAACAATGAATACGTATAACAAAAAAGCCATTAAGAAGACAATAAATTGTAATAATTACCACAAAAAGTAAAAAGCAATGATAGATAAACATAAATCATATACAAAATAATAAACTCAAAATTTAAGAAAAATATGAGATTTCAGATGTAACATCTATTAGGATTTAGAAGGCAAAGATTGTTTCATCAAGAAGGTTAGACAGGTAAAAACACTTGCTACAAAGCCTTATGACTTGAGATAGATTTCCTGAATCCACATGATGGAAGGGAAAGATCCAGCTGCTGCAAGGTGTCTTCTGACTTACGTAACTATGCTGTGACAAGCCTCACTTTACTCCCATAATAAATACAAAAATTGTAAATGAAAAAAGAATTAAAGGCAAAAATTGACATACTGATTTTTAAAAATAGGTTATTTGTACTATATAGGCAAACATCACATTTACAAATATAAGAAGCAAAAAAACAATGACAAAAGATACAGCAAGCATTACACAAGAAAGTTCCCATATGAAATTCGGTCAAAATATAGTAAAAAATAAAACAAAGTATTTAATTTCAATTTATATTTAAAAACAAGAATAGTACAGTTGAAAACATAAAGCAACTGTAAGTGTGCACGCAGTGCAGAATCCTACATGGGCACTGCAGAAGGACCAGTGTGACAAAGTTCCTTCCCCTAGAGCAGAACCAACAGGGTGTGATCCTCTAAGAGTGCTGATTGTTGCTAGTCATAATGCTTGTTTGTATAACAATGTATATAATTTATGTTATATTCCTGCTTTGGGAAATTTTCTGTCTACCAAAGTTATTTAGGAATGTTCTCCCTGCCAAGGTTAATAACTCCATGGTAATTAGAAGCAGCAAAAGTCCAGGAGGTGAGGGTGTATCTTTGTCAGATAGTAAATGCCGTGACCTTCAGCAAAGGCTGTGGGAAAGAACTCTGAAAACACAAATTCAAGAGTATATAATTTGTCAACTACTCAAAACGTAAGGATGCAATAGGAATCATATGAGTGACTCTATAGACTTAAAAGAACAGAGGCACCTGCATTATGAGCCAGTTAGTCAGAAAGATATTAAGGAAGGAGATAAAGAGATTTGGGGAGTAGTTACCACAGGGCAAGATCCCATGCTGCTCAATTTGTTTGTGCTTATAAAGGCAGGCAAATTCCTGGATTTAAGGTCAGCCTGGGACAGAGCTAGTTTAGGCCTAGGAGCTATAGAAATGTTGATCTCAGATCTAGATCCCATCAGCTAGCTTATTGACTATGTTTACAAAGGCAGGGAGATCTCTGAATTCACTGCCATGTTAAAAAAACTGTACTTGTATAAGGAGATAAGAATGGATCTATTTGCATTCTTCCACATGCTAACTGCCAGTTGAACCAGCACCATTTGTTGAAAAAGCTGTCTTTTTTCCACTGGATGGCTTTAGCTCCTTTGTCAAAGATCAAGTGACCATAGGTGTGTGGATTCATTTCTGGATCTCCAATTCTACTCCACTGATCTACTTGTCTGTCACTGAACCAATGCCTTGCAGTTTTTTAATCACAATTGCTCTGTAGTACAGCTTGAGGTCAGGCATGGTGATTCTGCCAGCAGTGTACAAAGTTTAAGTCCAAGTGGATCAAAAATCTTCACATAAAACCAGATACACAGAAATTAACAGAAAAGAAAGTGGGGAACAGCCTCAAGCCCATGGGCACAGGGGAAATTTTCCTGAACAAAACAAGAGCTTATGCTCTAAGATCAAAAGAACTCACACAATATGTACTCAATGATAAGTGGATATTAGCCCAAAAACTTAGGATACCCAAGATATAAGATACAATTTGCTAAACACATGAAACTCAAGAAGAATGAAGACCACAGTGTGGACACTTTGCCCCTTCTTAGAATTGGGAACAAACCACCCATGGAAGGAGTTATAGAGACACAGTTTGGAACTGAGACAAAAGGATGGACCATCTAGAGACTGCCATATCCAGGGATCCATCCCATAATTAGCCTCCAAATGCTGACACCATTGCATACACTAGCAAGATTTTGCTGAAAGGACCCAGATATAGCTGTCTCTTGTGAGACTATGCCGGGGCCTAGCAAACACAGAAGTGGATGCTCACAGTCAACTATTGGATGGATCACAGGGCCCCCAATGGAGGAGCTAGAGAAAGTAACCAAGGAGCTAAAGGGATATGCAACCGTATAGGTGGAACAACAATATGAACTACCCAGTACCCTCCAAAGCTCATGTCTCTAGCTGCATATGAATCAGAAGATGGCCTAGTCGGCCATCAGTGGAAAGAGAGGCCCATTGGTAGTGCAAACTTTATCTGCCTCAGAACAGGGGAACGCCAGGGCCAAGAAGTGGGAGTGGGTGGGTGGCGGAGTGGGTGGGGGAGCAGGTGGGGGAATTTTGGGATAGCATTGGAAATGTAAGTGAAATAAATACCTAATAAAAAACAAAATAATAAAAAAAAACAATTTACAAATGGAACCTCATAAAATTGCAAAGTTTCTGTAAGGCAAAGAACACTGTCAATAGGACAAAATGGCAATCAACAGATTGGGAAAAGATTGTTACCAACCCTACATCTGTACAGTGCTAATATCCAATATATACAAAGAACTCAAGAAATTAAACTCCAGAGTACCAAATAACCCTATTAAAAATGGGGCACAGAGCTAAACAAAGAATTCTCAACTGAAGAATACTAAATGACTGAGAAGCACCTAAAGAAATGTTCAATATCCTTAGTCTTCAGGAAGATGTACATCAAAACAACCCTGAGATTCCACCTCACATCAGTCAGAATGGCTAAGATCAATCATTCAGGTGACTGCAGATGCTGGCAAGGAGGTGGAGAAAGAGGAACACTCCTCCATTGTTGGTGGGATTGCAAGCTGGTACAACCACTCTGGAAATCAGTTTGGCGATTCCTCAGAAAATTGGACATAGTGCTACCTGAGAACCCAGATATACCACTTCTGGGCATATTCCCAGAAGATGTGCCAACATATAATAAGGACATATGCTCCACTATGTTCATAGCAGCCTTATTTATAATAGCCAGAAGGTAGAAAGAACCCAGATATCCCTCAACAGAGGAATACATAGAAGAAATGTGGTATATTTGCACAATGGCATAGTACACAGCTATTAAATAGAATGAATTTATAAAAATTTTAGGCAAATGGATGGAACTAAAAATATCATCCTGAATGAGGTAACCCAATCACAAAAGAACACACATGGAATATACTCACTGATATGTGGATACTAGCTTGGATTACCCAAGATACAATTCACAGACCATATGAAGCTCAAGAAGCAGGAAGACCAAATTGTGAATACTTCCATCCTTCTTAGAATGAGGAACAAAATACAGAAACAAAGTTTGGAATAGAGACTGAAGGAAAGGTTATCCACAGACTTCCCACCTGGGGATCTATCCTACATACAGTCACCAAATCCAGACACTATTGTGTATGCCAAGAAGTGTTTGCTTACAGGAGCCTGATATAGCTGTCTCCTGACACGCTCTGCCAGTGTCTGGCAAATACAGAAGTGGATGCTTTCAGTCAATGATTGGACTGAGTACAGGGTCCCCAGTGGGGGAGCTAGAGAAAGGACCCAAGGAGCTGAAGGGGTTTTCAGCCCCTTAGGAAGAACAACAATATGAAACAACCAGTACCCCCAGAGCTCCCTGGGACTAAGCCACTAACCCAAGAGTACACATGGAAGGACACATGGTTCCATCTTCATATATAGCAGAGGGTAGCCTTGAAGGTCATCAATGGTAGGAGAGGCCCTTAGTTCTGTGAGGGCTTGATTCTCCAGTGTGGGAGAATGCCAGGATCAGGAAGGAGGAGTGGGTGGGTTGGTGAGCAGGGGGAGGGGGTTGTATAGTGGGTTTTCAGAGGGGAAACCAGGAAAAGGGATAGCATTTGAAATGTAATAAAGAAAATATCTAATAAAAAAACCCAAAACAACAAAACAAAAATCATAACCAAAAACAAAACAAAAAAAACATCAAAAAACCAAAATTGTACTTGATGTCTTTTTCTAAGACTTAAGTGATTAAGATCATAAAATGCTGATGCATAGGATAGTCAAAAGGGACCCTATGATAAATGATTGAATTTAATATGTAAAAAAGACTGGCCTTTTGGTCTGGAAAGGAAGAGCTGTCTGGAGATCTCTGGAGAGCTGCTTAGCAGAACCCAAGCTGTTAGATTGTACATGTGATTGACTTTAAGTCAGTCTTTTGCACTCCCAATCACCTCTTCTTCAGAACCCTTCTCCAAGCCAAGGCTGGTCCTTGGCACATGCAACAAATAATAAAACGTCAAAATATAGACACACATATTATGGCACATAATATCCTAGCACTCTGGAAGTCTATGGAGGACACTTGCTAGTTTGAAGCTACTGCTTAGAGTATATTGAAAACTTTTTCTAACAAGAAAATTATATATATATATATATATATATATATATATATATATATATATATACACACACACATATATGACAGAGGAGCAAAACAGGCTGGAATGATAGCAAAGAAAAGTTACAAAGTAGGAAGTTTCTTAAATGTTTTCAAAGAGGGAGCATTTATTGGATAGACCCAGTAATATTGATACCATGGTATAGAATCAAGGACTAATTCCTTTACTATTGTGGTGCCTATAGAAGGCAGAATATCCACGATGCCCTTGATAGAAGTTAAAAGTACTCTCTCATACAACATGCAAAACAAAATGGGAAATCATTGAAATTTGAAATCATTTAACACTTTGGAGACAATTCTATTTAAGAAGCTTTCAAGGAACAGACGTGAGTTTTGGAAAGCCAATTCTGGATTCTATGGAGTTACGGTTGTTCTTTCCTGTTTTAGAATGTTAGCAAAGAACAGGCTGTGTTCAAGTCAGCTTAGTGGAAAATCAGGATCATGTCAAGACTCTGCTTTCTGAGGTATCTTATTTACTGTGGGAACTATTATATAGCTACCTAAAGGTTACCTGGTGCCTTTTGTCTCTATAGGATTCTTTCTGGGTTATTATATATACAACTACCCATCCAAGCACATCTTATTGGGTATATTGAGATGTTAGTGGTACCTCTTAAAATCCCTTTTTACTATACATTCATGTACAACAGTATTTTCACACCTATATCATATAGATATTTCTGCATGCAATTAATCCCTAAAATGGCACCAAACTGAAATAGTTGTTATTTGAAATAGTATGACACCTCTGAAACATTTTAATATATTTGGAGACTGCAGACTAGAACAGAAATGAATTCATCTAAGATAAGGAGTATTTTCTACTGTCAACAGAAACTGTCAGTGCCCTCCAAAGACCTTGGGTCAGTAATCATTCCTGATGTTCTCTTGAGCAGTGGCTTTCCTTCTGGCTCCTCTAACCTGGCTGATTTTCCTTCCAGAGCACTTGTTTAATTCAGGTCCTGGCCATACGTGCATCTTCCACCTTCCTTTCCAGCTTTCCTTGCATTTTATAACTTATTGTCTCTACTAACCGGAGGAGCTTGCACAGTCCAGTTAAACTCTTGCCAACTTATTTTCACTAGATTCATCATGTGACTAACATAGCCTGTTCTGGGCCCTAATCACTTCCCATTTACTCAGCTTACTCTTGTTCATTATTCACTGTTGCATTTCTACCATCTTGCCAATATCAAAAGCAAAAATACCCACACCACATTTAAACAAATGAATAAGTGAATCAAGATTGCATGCCCCTACTCCGAGGCACCGTATCATTGTACATGTCTCTCAAACAGTCAACAACATAGGCTTAGATTTTTCTCTAAACTTCCTTAATTTAGGGTTTTTAAATGCTTCAATCTCCCTTCTTGGCTACTGACCAGAGGTAGGTAGGAAAGAAAGTTAATAGGAAAAGGTAGACCTGTTTAGTAGTATTAGGGTGATTCTACTATTTTTTGTCAATATGCCAGAAGTCCAGTTCAATAGCAAACACCAAACAGAAATTAGTAGTGTTGACATGATCCAGCAGAAACCTCAAGGCTCCACTGAATAGGCACAAGTCAGCAGACAGCCAGAATAAGCCAGCATGCCACCTAAAGTGCTTTGAAGCTTTTCTCTCTACAAAGTGAAGACCAGGGAAGACTAGTGAAGAAGCCAGACAAAAAGTTTTGTATGACCACTGAAGACCACTGAAGACCACCAAAGACCAGTAAAGACCAGAGAAGACTAACAGAGACCAGTGAAGAACATCAAAGTGTTGCACAGTGTCAATGCAACAGCAAACTCCCAATGTTTAAGGGGTTCTATTTATTCTTTTTCCAGACATCACTCATTTCTCAAGTGTCCGCCCTAGCAAAACAACACATGGCCTCTCACATGTCTGCTTCAGCAAACCATCCTCTCACAAGACAGCTTCAAGAAAAACATCATGTGACACAATGCAATTTCCAATGAAACCAGAAATTTCTACTTTACTACAGCAATATTTTTTAGCCAATTTGCCTTCTATGCTAGCATCATTACCTTCTCAACTTGTCATGATGTGTCTGGTACATTGTATCTACTTCAAAGACAAGAAGACAATCTGTTTGTAACAGGCCTAAGGTCCAAATAGCATATTTATCATTCTTTAGTATATAAGCCTTTTTCATTAGTACTATATACTTTTTAATAATGCATACTTTCTCTCTATATTTTCTCTTTCACAGTATTTCATTTCTAAAGATTTGTTCTAAAGTTTAGAACCCAACCATTCTATGTTAATAAATAGGGGGCTCCGTGACTTTACTGTTCTGGTTTACCTCTAGTCTTTTATGTGTAACAATCTTTGGCACTCAAATTCCCTGTGTATTAAACTATTTATTGAAAGGGTCAAACAATTAAAAAATCATGATTGTGGTTACTTAGTCATATTAAACATAGTCATACTTAGGTCTGAATTTTTCTAGGGCTGATATATGAATTTATCATAGAGTTTGAGGGAAAGTTACCATATATTGTTAACAATACCAGAAAATTACACTCTTAATATCCACTGCAGTTTTATTCAAAAATTGTTGACTTATGTAAGATGTTGACAGGCATGTTGTTTATGTCTAAGCCATATACACAAAAAAAGGAACAAAATTGAAAAAAATTAATACACATATATAGCTACATGACTGCCAAGACATTCAGTAAATGGAGGAAATGCGTTAATGTAAACTATATATAAAACCTAGATCAATGAGATATTACTCTTGTAGTGAACCATTGTTTTAATTCCCGTCATTTATATTCTACTTCTATTAAAAAAAAAAAAAAAAAAAAAAAAAAAAAAAAAAAGCAGGCACATGACTTTGGAAGCTACTCGATGAAATAGTGGAAGCTATTTTTAAAAATTATTATTGTGCTCCTGTCTTCTCTGTCTCTGTCATTTTTCTGAATCAGTGTAAGATGCACTACCTGCTTATACATTTCTGTGCACAGACCTTTAGCCATTCTATAACAAGAACAACAGTGGGTTTCTACATTTACTCAATCCTATCTTTTGCCCTTATCAATTATTGGAATATCACCGAGAGCAAGCAGAGCAAGCAGGGAGAACCTACTTTCCATACTTCTTTCACTTTTTGGATTAATCATATCGACCTGTTCTTTCAAAACAGACCACAAGTCTCCCTAGCACTCCCCATATCTAGTCATAATCTACTTTCATTATTTATATCATTATATATTACTGGGATAAATAATCTTCACCTATATTAATCCATTTTTTCTTATAGCTGACATAGGAAACCATTCTCCCCTCAATGATGGGTTTCCTCTTCTTAACACACTTTGAGAAATGTTTAGTACATTCAAAGTCAAAAAAACCATCAGTCTATGAACCACAAGGCTCTAGTTGAAGTCTCTGCTTCAGAGAAATCAGGTATTTCCCTGTAGTCTTATGCTCACAAATCAAATGCCACTTAGAAAAGTTTTCCCTTGTATTATCCACAGTAGTCTTACTTCCATGAGTTAAGCACATGCACACACACACACACACACACACACACACACACACACACACCAACTATCTTCATTACTTCTAGCACAATGCATGGCAAGAATAGCAGTGATCTCCTTGATATATGATCTACTATTCTTATAAGTAAAAATATTTCAGGTATATAGGAGAAATAGATAACTACAAAAACAATGAACAAATAAATAAATGGGGACTGAGTATTCAAAGTATAAGTGTGTATCTGATATGGAAATTTGAAAACGTACTAAGAAATAGAGGAATGCTGATATAGAGAAGACAAAACTTTCCCTGTATCTTCTGGGAGTTTTCACGTAGCTCTGAGAATTAATTTTGCATAAAACAGACCAATAGGAATTAAGATTCCAAATTTGATAAAATGATTGCAAAGCCATGATTGGATTAAATAAGTTCATATGACACAGAAGTCTTCTAAGACTGACATTAAGAAAAATGTGCTGACACAGTAAAGCACATTTTTATATTATGGTATACAAAAAGACAACGGTGAATTAGAAGGATAACTATGTTGGAAAGATAAAGGATGACACTAGTAAGGTTCGAATCATTTGTTTGAGCACATGATCATGCCCCATGACCAAGAATGCCGATCTTTTCATTTTATGAGGAAAGAATCCTTCAAAAAGGCTTTTGTTACTCTTGTTGATGTTCTTTTTGTTTTTGTTTTTGTTTTCTCGTTATTTCATGAAGAAACAGAGATTGATACTTCCTTATCTTTAGCTTCTATAGTTTATAATTCAAAATAATCTTCATGCTAAGATGCTATATTTAAAGACATCTTCATATTAAACATAAGACATTTACAAATCCAACATACTAAGCGTTTGTCCAACAAAGAGATGCCTAGAAATTGGAGTATCTATATTTAAAATACAGAAGAATGGACCTTGATACTTATCTCTAACTCTGCAGAAAACTCAATTCCAAATCAATCAAGGCCCACACTTAAAAATATAGAGGAGAAAATGGAGCACAGGCATGTCTTATGTCTCTAAGCATTAAATTGGACATCATGAAACTAAAAATCATCTGTACAACAAGAAAATCACCACTGCAGTGCAAAGCAGCCTGCAGAAGGAGAAATAAAAGTATTTGTCTGTCAGAAGTTTAGCATCTATAACATAAAAGTAATTAAAATAAATCAACACCAAGTAAAGGAACAACATAATCAAAAGGCGTGTCATGAAACTAAACAAGGAATACTTAAAAGATGAGAGACAAATGTCTGAGAAACTTTTTTAGTACACAACATCCTTATCAATAATGAAAATGTTAATTAGAATTGTTTTGAGTTGTTGGGGGGTTGTCTGGTACTGTGTACTCTGAATCCCAAGGTCTGGTTGACATGCAGATAAGAGAATTCTCAAGCATACTAGAATCTTTTGTGTAAAAGATTGATTCTGGATTGGTCAATAAATGGCTGGGGTTTACGGATGGGCAGAGGAATATGAAGTGGACTGTAGAATTGAGTGGGATAGGGGCATCTTGAGAGAGACCATGAGGCAGAGAAGAAGAAAGGAGACAGAGAGAGCAGGAAGTCAGCATTAGATGGGACAGACAAGGAGCAGGTGGCTGAGAGATGTACACACTGAGGACAGCTTGATGGAGCAAAAGCAGCCCCAGAGACATCACATTGGCAAGTGACTGGCAGTGTGAGTTTTAACAGGTGGAGGGATTTGTAGAGCTCAGAGCCTGCCCAGCTCAGTGCCAAGAGCTTTTAATAATTTACAGTGTTTCTGTGTCATTTACTCAGGAATGTACAAAGAAGTGAGGTAGAAAGCCCCAGTAGTTATTAAGGAGTAAAAGGGGCATACTCACTCCCCAGAAGATAAAACAAAACAAAACAAACAAACAAGAACTCCAGCATTGAGATTTTATCCTGCCCCTATTTGAGTGACTAACATGAAAAAAAAAAGATGAAGGGGATGGTATGGATATGGAAATATGTTACACTCATTCTTTGCCAGGGATAGTGCAACCTGTAACAGTCACTAAGTTCTACCACATGATCCACCTATACCACTCCTGACTACGTACCCAACTGACTCTATATCCTACTGTATAGTCAACTGCTCATATATGATACCTGGCTATGATAAAGTAAATAAAAAAAACTATACAATGTTCAGCTATAAATTATATATAATATAATTAATATCTCATTCTCTGAAGGTTCAGGGATACCACTGTAGAAGAAGTGCTGGAAAGAGCCATTGAATGCCTACAAGGAAACAAAATCTTCTGGACTTCTGGCCCAGTAGGGAAGCTGTACATATAAACTCTGATATCACGTAAAGGACCTGTGTAAGTTCAAGCTAGACCAAGACCCAAAATGGGCATGAAATCTTACCCCTTGAGAAGGAGCTATTGGCAGTTTATCCATGCTTAGAAGAGTCAGTTGTATATAGGGAACAAGAAAGGTTGGGCATACCAGGAAAACACAGCCCACATAATCAAATCAGCAGGGCTCATAGGGCTCACAGGGACTGAGGTGACAATCACAAAGCCCACATGGGACTGACTAGGTCTTCTGAATATATGTTATTGTTATGTATCTTGGTATCCTTGTGGGACTCCTAAGAGTGGGAGTCAGGGAGGGCACTTGATGACTCATTGACCTGCTTTGGGGATCCTTGTCCCCTAATGGTTTGCCTTGTCCAGCCTTGATGTGAGGGTTTGTGTCTAGTTTTGCTGTAAATTGTTATGCCATGTTCAGTTGATATCCCTAAAAGGCCTGCTCTATTCTGATGGGAAAGGAGTGGATCTTGGGGAGAGAAGAAGTTGGGGGCACTGAGAGGAATGGAAGAAGAAGAAACTATGTTAGGATGCAATGTGTGAGAGATTTTTTTTAAAAGTGTGTGGTCCCTAGTAAGTCACCAAGATGGGATGGAAAGCCAAGAAAGACCATACATTCTTAGAAGCAATAATTTGAACTCGAAAGGTATTAAAGAAAACTAGGTATACAATCTTGTGTGATTAGGGAATGGATAGTTCTGGAATGTGTCTGGCGCAGGCAAATATTGTAAGGAATTTTAGAAAACTACTAATATATTACACTAAAAATTAAAATGGTGCTTCTTTGATTATTTAATTATAATAAATTCTTTCTTAATAAATTCTTTGTTCTTTCCAATTTAAAGGAATGGTTAACACTATAAAATATGTTCACCACTATACATTGAATAGTATAGAGGAATAAAATCATAGGTTACAATAATTTTGTAACATACAAGGATATCCTATCAAAGACCTAACATGCCGGCTTCTTGTCTCCTTAGAAATTAGTATTCCTATTTGTGCATATTGTTATTTAAGCTTTCCTATTTTCACAATGGTTTTGTTATTTGATTTCTGAAATTTTGCTTTCTATTTTCTACCTATAATGATGAAAAGTAATCATCATCTGGCTAGTAATATCAACTAGCCAGAATCAACTAAACAACTTATATATTTCATATATGTATGTATGAAACATATAAGTATTAGAATATGATACTACATACATATAGTTTATGAAAAGATTACAATGCTTATTAACTCACACAGTATCATTTATTATAGTATGTAATATTTGAGCAAATTGCAAGTATATAATGCAGTATTAGCTATGAGATAAATTTTAAAATTATAGGTAACTTTGATATCTTCCTGATTATCTTTCAAACTTCATTGTAGCCAATGAGTATATTTTATATTATAATACTAATATTAAAATGTTATTAAGTACAAAATCAAAGAATGAACAAAATCAATAGACTGGAGCAGAAAATTAGACTGACTTCATTTGTGTGCTTATATGTGTTAGTGTGTGTGCATTCCTCTAAAGCCTGAGCTAAAATTTGGTGTCTTTGTGGACACACTCCATTTTGTTTGTGAGACAGGGTCTCTCATTAAACCCACAGCACATACATTCAGTCATATTGGCTGGATATCAGGCCTTTCTCCTCCATTCCAGTGCCATGCTTAAACATGTGCACAGCAATGTCTATCTGTTTTCCATGGGTGCTGTGGATTATATCTGGATCCTTATGTTTATATGACAAGTACTTGATGCACTAGGCTATTTCTCTACCGTAGAGTACCTTTCATGTAAAGGTAACAGATTTTGTTTTCAAGTATTTCATTGCTATGTACAGTAATTTATGGAATCCATCACTTCCTGTATAATCAAACTGTAAATGTGGTCTGCATTTAATGTCTCATGTGCAGATGGAGCCCTTCTGAGTTTTTGTGTTTTCCTTCCCTCTGAAAATATAAGTATCCATTTTACATAAATCAAGCCTTTTATTGCAACATCCTTTGTGCAAAGTAGCTCATCCAATGACCATAAACATCTGCTTAAGAGAACTAAGCTTATGAATATACAACCTACCTAGGTAATAAACTTAATATCTTGATTGGTAAATATTTCTAAACAAACAATAAATACATGTAAGGTGCAAGGGGACATCATGGGGAAAATGTGCTTTATACACAAACATTGTCAGTGAACGTATTCACCTTTCTCCATGCCCGTCTGTATGTCTATTTTAATACTGAGTCTATAAGAGATCAGGATCAGGCTCTTTGATGCTTAAATAGCCTCTTACTGACTGAAACAAAATACTTTCCAATCACTTGATAAAATGTGTCTCATGAAATACAGCCTCGTTCTTAACATCACAGTTTTGATTATAGGATATATTTCATAGATTTTTGTCTCTGTTTTTCTACACTCTACCTCTAGATGGAAACATTAATATAAGTGTTTTCTTGTTAATAATTCAGCAAACTTTTCAATTCACAGTTATCAACTTGCTGTATGTCCTGAAAAAATGAGCCTTTCTGGCAACGTATCTCTCAACTTTAAGAGTAAGGACATAAACAGTAGCCTTTAAGTGTGTGTTCAATAAAGTATCTTTTAGTTCTCTCACTATTTCTACTTAGAAATTCAGGAAGTTGTGAAGAAAACTGCTATTTTGTAGTAAGTACATCCAATCCAATCCTGAGCAAATAAATATCAAAAAATAGTGTTTCTCCCATCTGGAAGCCTACTTTACAAATTAAATTTACTTAGTTTTTAACTCAAATATTCAAAGAATTATAACTCCACGGAGTTATTCTATTCAAATTTGCATTTCAGAGAAAACTTTACGATAATTACATTAGGAAAAACAAATCAATTTATCAGGAAGGGTAAGAATCCGACACAGTGCCAACAGCTCAGGCAGCGAGAGTGTGAATGGAGCTGCACAGCCGCAGACTGATTATTCTGACATGCTCAGCTGTTTAATATCATGCCTGGCTGCCCCGTTCTGCTTGATGATCTCCCTTTGTAGGATATGACAGGCCTAAATGAATCTGAACCCTTGTGAATTAAAATCCATTCATTCATTTACTTTGGCTAAAATCCCTTTTGCACCCGGCACATGTGACATTTTCTTCTTGAAGTGCATTGGACTCTATATATAATTATATGTGAAATTCTGAATATTTTGTCACTCCTATGAAAAAAGAACTGGTGAAGTAAAACATCAGAAAAAGAGGGATGCTATCAGTGTTTAACCATTCATTTATTGATACCACAGTAAAACAGACGAGCAAGTAATTTGAGGTTAAACTACTTATCCAAATGAATACACAAATCTAAAAGATACTTCTGGAGCTAAGGAAGGTACATAATAGAATAAATATTTCAGCATTATTGTGTTACAAAATGCTGGGCAGTGTTCAGGTGTTTTTAAAAGTATTTACTTGTTTAATTCTTACTGTGTTAGTCTCACTTGCTGTGGCAAAATACCATGACCAATGCAACTTATACAAGAAAGTGTTTAAGTTGGTTCCAGAGGCTGAGGGTCCATAACCATGACGAAGGGGAGCATGGCAGCATGCCATGACACAACTGGAGTCACGTGTCATCATGCTTTCTAGATGGATATCTAAATTTTATGCTCCCTCCAGAAAAGCTTTTAGGCATCTTAATTGTTACATTTCTCCATTCATAGGCTCAATTGAATTCTGCACCACTCAATGGCCTTGTGATTATCCCTAATATTTACAAAGTGATACAACTGCATGTTTGAAGATAAATTATAAGTACAAACTAGTGAATAATAGCAAGGATAACATAGTAACCAGTAGAGTCATATGCAGTGTATACATTTCAAATGTATTTGACATTTTATTTTTTTCTTAGTCAATCTATCTCAGAGCTCATACCAACCACAAATATAATCATTTTATTGCATTTGTTGTTATGACTGTCTTAAGTTAGAAAATAGACTGTCTCTTTCAAATGATTTAAGAAAAAATTATTTATTAGATTGAATGCATATGTAGTAGCCAGAGTCAGTAATCATATGTATCCTTAGATTTTTTTTAAAGATATTTTTAAGGAATGTGATTATACTTAGGTACATAATATTTAAAACAAATTACTCTGTATATGTGTGTTTGTGTGTTGTATACTAGTTCAGTCTTATGTGTATATGTGTGTGTGTGTGTGTGTGTGTGTGTGTGTGATCATTCACATAAGTATGCTTTCATGTGAAGTTCACAAGAGGACGTATGTTTTCCATTTACTAAATATACTATAAACATATACATGTTATATTTTGTAATTTATCACTCTAGAATTCTTATATGTTATAGTAAATGGCAGGCACTCTTATTTAATATCAGTGTGGCTTTCTTATTTAATTTCAAGCCATTAATAGTAAAATGGTACTTGTAGAACATTAAAATCATAGGTTTGACTTATTAATAAACAATCCAATAAATTAACATGTCAAATTATGATATTCAAAAAATGGGCATTTGAAGAAATGATTATATGGAATATAGCAGTATTTCAATTGATTTTTCTCTGTACAGTGTATGGAATAATAGGCTGAATTTCCATTCTTTGAACATATATCAAATTATGCTACTGCAGTGAGTAACCAATGCTTAGCATGCATTTGATGGCCACCACTTTGTAAAAGTGAATGAGCCAAGTGCAGAAGCTAGCCATGTCATCTAGGGAAGCCAGGTAACACAGAGTTGCATACATTACCACAGACAAACAGGTAAGTTGATGCAAATTTGATATTTTTTAAACCTCAATCTGAAGTAATAATTAGTAGAAAACAATACTTATTTTTGAAAGTGTTAGCACAGGGCTAATCAACTCACTGGGTTAACCATTCTATAATTAAAAGTGATTATAAACTAAATCTGGACAAAAGAAAACCCCACATGAGGGCAGTTTATAATATAATTTATTTCAAGCACAATTTTGGCTGTGCAAAATTAGTACTGCATCAGTAATTTATCTGCCACATAGATCTCTGCCAAAGCATTGTTCCTAACCTAAATATATATAAATTTAAATCTACCTTTAGGACAATGTAAGCATAATGCAAAGGGAAGAATTTGGTACTTGTGATTTTCTATTGAATATGGTAAGTGATCAGCCCTTCCACTCCAATTAGAATCTCAGAATTTCAAGTCTCCCATTGGAATACTAGCATTCTGGGGCAACTGGCCTTGCTGGTTCCATCTCATTGGCCAGGAGTCACTTTGGCTGTGTCAGCAATATGAATCTACTACCTACACCCTTTGAGGTAAAGCTAAGAGCTAAGGAGTTTATCCACCAATCTACTAATGGTTTGCAGCTATGCACTGAAGAGGGTGTTTTGTACATTCTGATTCTTATCTGCAACAAAGAATGCACACATCTAAAGAATTAGCCTACTTGTAGGTCGAGGGAAAAATACTTCATCCAAGAAAAAATATGCCTCATAGACTTAGAAGAAAGATAAATGCTTTCAGCAGTCATCTTAGAATCCTCAGAATTTTAAACGTTAGATTAAGCCCCATGAAGTTCATGGTCTACAAATCTAAACACAATTCACTGGGTAATATTCATCTAGTGCATGATAGCTTCATGGGAGTTGAAGGGAAACGTCTGCTACCTTTTGATTATGTGGATTCAGAGAGAAGCTATAACCACTAGATAAATCAGATTAAACAGTGTGTAACTCTTCTGTTGGCAGCCTATCATCTTCCACAGCCTGATCTGCATTGTCCAAAAAACAGGAGGAATGCCACTTCCTCTTTCTCATGGAGGCATGGTCTCTACCCCTCAAAGTCACCGTTTTTGGAGTTAACTACACAAATCCTCCGGTCTCATACCCTGAATACAGAGAATTAGAGCAAGGATGATTATTCAGTCTTAAAAGATATCGCCACCAATAGAATGCATAAACTAGTTTGGCACACGAGTAGAAATGTTTATAGGTAACAATTGGGAAATAAATGGTTGTTCTCATCTGTTAGCAAAACTTTTGAGGTATACTTACCTAAGGTCCTTAACAGTATTCTGTTGAACCAGCAGATAGACATATGTGAATGGGAAGCGACTATTTTTTAATCATGTCCTCCTTCCCATTGACTGATCACATTAATCTTTGTAATTTTGACTGGTTCACAGACTTTCAATAAGAGTCCACACTGATGGGGAGGCAGGGTTATACTTCTGAGTATCTTTCATCACTGAACCTGAACTTTTATGTTGTTCTCCTATGAAATTCGAGGATATATCTGTCTCTGACACTTGACAATTCACCCATCTTTTTGTATGTTGGTGCTACAAATTCTAAATCAGGTCTGCATCCTTACATAGAAGGCACATTGGAAACCTGGTCATTCATCTCCTTAGCCATTAAAGTACGTTATTTAACATCATTGTTCCTCAGATATTTTTTATCCTTGAAATGGCAATAGCATTAGACTAATATTTGCTATGATGAATGAAAATAAGCTATGTAAAATGCTCATTACAGCATTGATACTATATGTATGCACACACAAAGAGGGAGAGAGACAGAGACAGAAGGACAGAGACAAAGAGAGACAAAGAGACAGAGAAAGACAGTGAGAGATGTCATGAAGACAAGTTTTATTAACATAGCAATAATATATAGAATAAGAGATTACTGCATTTGTCATACTTAGTAGAGTACATGAGCTAGTCTGTGACCCACAGTCAAAAATTTTAACCCAGAACTCTGCCTGTCTAAAAGCACTACAGGGACAAAAATGGAGAAAAGACTGAAGAAAAGATGACTCAGTGAACAGTCCAACTTGGGAACCATTTCATGTGGGGAGCACCAAGACTAACACTCTCATGGATGCTTACAGGTGGGAATCTGGCATGGCAGTCCTCTGAAAGGTCCTATCAGCAGTTGAATGAGACAGAAACATATACTTAACACCCAACCATTTGGCTGAAGTTGGGTTCCCTTACAGTTGAATTAGGGGAAGGATTGAAAAAGCTGAATGGAAGAGTAACCCTGTAAGAAGACCTGCAGCCTCAACTAACCCATACCACAGAGAGCTTCCAGAAACTGAGCCACCAAGAGGAGCAAACATGGGCTAGTCTGAGACCCCTGGCACAAATATAGCAGAGGTCTGCCTGGTCAGGCCTCAACGGGAGAAGATGCACTTAGACATTGAGGCCCCATGGAAGGGGGAGGTCTGGTATGGGGAGCACCCTCTTGGACGCAAGGGGGAGTAGGAACAAGATGAAGAACTGTGGGAAGGGTACCGAGAGGGTGGGGGTAATGACAGGAATGTAAATAAAATAATACAAAATTATTAAAATGTAAGAATAACTGGTCCCCCAAAGATCAATAAAATGATTTCTAATGATATTCTGCTATATTAATTGATCAGTGACTCATCCAATCATAATCAAGAGAGGCTTCCTCTGACAGCAGATGAGAACAGGTGCAAAGACCCACATGCAAGATGTTATATGAAAAGAGAGGCTAAAATGAAGGTGTCCGTGATACTCTCCCCTCAGAACTCAGGGAATCCCACAGAAGAGTTAACCAAAAGATTATAAGCATCAGAGGGATTGGAGGGGGCCAGAAGAGCAAGTCCCTCTGAATCAACTAAGCAAGGTGCATATGAGGTTACAAGAGACTGAAGCAGCAGGCACAAGTTGGGGTCACATGCTAATTTCTGTGCCTAAAAAAAAAAAAAAAACTAGTTACAGTCAGACACAAGCATTGCTATGAATATTGAAGAATATCCTGATAAATGTGGTGTAAAGAATATTTCCCATTTATCTCTCATTGGGTTAGTAAAATTACTAAAAGGCAATGGCTGGACAGAGGAGATAGAAAGGCTGGACTTTGGAATCCCAGCCAGGAGTCTTGAGGAGAAAGAGTTCTCCACAAGGCAGGTGAGAGTGTAACAGAAGAAGGGCCAGAAGGAGGAGGTAGAAGAAGAAGGTGGCCATGAAGGTGAGCTTAGGGGGTGTATGCCAAAGTCTCCATGATGATAGGCAGGCACAGCCAACCAGCCCAAGAACAAACTAAATGCAAGTAACTCAGGGCATAGAGGATTGGAAATATCTGCTCAGTTATTGTGCTTAAAGCTTGTTGAACAAATCGATAGGTCTCCAGTTCAGTCATTTGTGATCTAGCCAGGTTAGAAAAAAACCTGCCCCTTTTAAATTTCATCCTATAGTCTTAAACAGGTCCTCCTGTACATATTATAACTATTATCTTAGTGTTTGGGGCTCCTGATGATGAGAATGAGTGAGTTTCTGATTCTTTTCCTGCTTATGGAACTCTTTCCTCCTGTTGGGTTTCCCATGTCCACCTTCAAATGAAAGTTTTGCTTCATCTTACTATATTTTACTTTGCCATATTGCTTATTATGTGTTATAAGTTTGTTCTTTTTTTCATAAGAGACAGAAATGGAGAGGATCTGAAAAGCAAAGGAGGTGGGGAGGAGCTACAAGCATTATAGGGAGGGAAATACATAGTCAGGATACCTTGTATGAGAGCAGGATCTATTTTTAATAAAAGAAAAAAAAAAGAACTAAGATTATTCAGTGGTGTCAATACCAAAGCCACAATACTAAATGCTATAGCAAGCGTCGTCTCATTATGCTCTTATACCCCAAGAGCATCATTAGTCTACTTTATTTATTTAATTTATTTTACTTTGCAATAAAGAACAGCATTTAAACCTAGATCCTTGCACAAGGTAGTCAAGCATTTAACCACTACGATGTACCTCCAGTCTTCATTGTAGTTTTGAAGAAGAGAAAATAGAGATTCAAAGATATTAGTGATTTATCCAGGTTTACACAATGATTTATATGCAGCCCTGGAATCTGGTCAGTCCTATTGAATACTCACGTTGTGAACCAAGCACTTAGCAAAAACAATAAAACAAAAGAGTTTCCCGGGGAAATTTATATAAAACTGATGGAGAAAAGCAACTCGGTGAGAAATGAGACAAAAGCAAGCATCAGCCAGGATAGGGAAGAACAAGCACGCTTTACTCAGTGTTGGTGGAGGTGGCCCTCAGGACCATGAACTGTTTTATACACTAAATTGTCATGGACAAGAGCATCATACATAAGAGACAACGCAGAATCCATAATTACAATGTCTGTGAAATCAATTGGAGCAGTCTCTTTCTGTGTAGGCTACACCAGCTTTTATATATATACACATAATGGGGGTGGTACTGAAAACTGAGCATTACATTAAAAATTAGACGTTTCTTTCCACGCTGAAATAAATATATATTTCTTAATATGATGTCACATTAACTTCACACTCAAAATAACACCAGGCTGACTTACTGCTTTTGTTCCTAAGGCTTGCCTGTAGTTGTATTTCTTTCCCATTGTTCTAAACTGAATTTGAGCAGTTGTACTCAATTCTACACTGGCTTTCTGTTAGTCTTTTGCTGTCCAGGCTATAAAATGGAACACTTTTGATTATGTATTTCTGTTAAATTCTATACAAAGCAGGAGAAGCTACTTCTGGAAGCCTCTCGTCACTTTTTTTTTTTTTTTTTTTTTTTGGTGCTTTTGAAGGGAACTTCATGAACAAAATTTTCTTTGTAATAGTTTCTTTTTAAAACATATTTAGCTTCACACTTTCATAACACTTTAGAAGCAGACTTCGTATTTAAGAATGTTTTAATCTTTGAAAACTATACTGTTGATATTTACAGCTGAATTTAATTATGTTAATAGTATTTAATTATATATATATAGTATATGATAGTCATAGTTTTAAGTTCACAGGTGACATTTTTTCATTTCAATTCTTTTTTGTTTTAAATTAATTTATTTTTTAAATTCCATATTTTATTACCCCGCCCCCCACCTACCTTCTGACTGTTCCATATCCCATACCTCCTCCTCACCTCTGTCTCCATTTGGATGTCCCAACCCCCACCTCATCTGATCTCTAACTCCCTGGGGACTCCAGTCTCTTGATGGTTAGGTGCATCATCTCTGAATGAACACAGACCCCAAAGTCCTCTACTATATTGTGTGGGGGGGCTTCATATCAGCTGGTGTTTGCTGTCTGTATGGTGCTCCAGTGTTTAAGAGACCTCGAGGGTCCAGATTAATTGAGACTGATGGTCTCCTACAGGATCCCCCTTCTCCTCAGCTTCTTCCAGCCTTCCCTAATTCAATAACGGGTGAGCTGCTTCTGTCCATTGGTTGGGTGCAAATATCTGCATTTGACTCTTTCAGCTGCTCGTTTGGTCTTTCAGAATGCAGTCATGATAGGTTCTTTATCATTTCAATTCTTAAAACACAAGAAGATGAGTTTTCTTTCAATTTTACAATTAAAGGTGCTGGGGTTAAAAAAAGTAATAAATTAATATCAAAATAATGATCCATAAGATATGTTGACATTTTAAGAGCTAATATATTAGTATCTAAATGGTTTTAAAGGGGCTGAACACATAGCTCAGTATCGAACAGTGAGGCTCATAACCACCTTAGCTTCAGGATATCAGGCATCCTTTATTGAATCCCAGGGTACCTGTATTCTCACATACATGTAATCTCCCACCCTTGCTGCACATGCACACACAGACATATAAGTTTCAAAATCATATGAACAGGGGCTGTTCAGCTCTTTCATAAGACAATGCTTATTTTCTAGCATTCACAGTAGGTGTCTCACGACTGCCTGTTACTGTAGACCCAGGGTATCGATCAACTTCTTCTGGCCTCTTGGTGCACTCCCATATGCATAGTATATTCATAGAGGTACATACACATATACAGAAATAAAAATATTAAAGGTAAGTGAAAAGTAAAGTAGATCTTTAACATGCTCTTTGCTTATAGAACTCAAAGCTTACATGCTTTGTGTAGGGTGTTTGAGTACTAAGAATAAAATGCAGTAGCAAGTACCTGGCAATCATTTGTGCTCTTATGGAGCTAAATACCATCTGGTGCACCTTCTTAATATTTCTTCCTCAAACACCTTAATAAGCAGTACCAGTGACATGCCATATGTCTCTCTTAGATGGGACTAACTCATTAAAAGAAAGAACCAAACCAAAGCTGACATACATACTAACAAGATACACTCAAATTGCCTGTATGCCATGGCACAGATAATTTTCATTGAATCTGAAACTTCATTTTCTTTCTGATATTTAATGCATATTTATTACTACCATATTATCCTCTTCTGTTATATTGTATACTCACTAATGTGGTCTGAGAATATTGACCAAAATGTAACTAAGTGAGTCTTATTATCAAGTTAAATAATTTGGCCCTTCCAGTCGGTGCCAGCACCTATGCACCTTGGGGGCAGAGTCTGCGGACACACCCAAGGTCCCCAGAGGACTCTCCATGGTATCTTAGGACCTCTGGTGAGTGGAACACAACTGCTGTTCCAGTCCAATCACGCGGGACCTGAGAAAGCATTAATTAGGGAAGCAGAAAACCCAGCCTGACCAGTGTCACAAGTCCCTTCCAGTCGGCACCAGCACCAGGACCAGGGCACCTTGGGTGCTGACTCTACGGACACTCCCAAGTTCCCCAGAGGACTCTACACGGGATCTTAGGACCACTGGTGAGTGTAACACAACTTCTGCCAGGAGGCAGGTTCGAACATCAGAACAAGAGGAGAGCTTGCCTGCAGAGAGAATTCTGACCACTGAAACTCAGAAGAGAGCTAGTCTCCCAGGTCTGCTGACAGAGGCTAACTTAATCACATGAGGAACAAGCTCTAACCAGAGACAACTATAACAACTAACTCCAGAGATTACCAGATGGCGAGAGGCAAACGTAAGAATCTTACTAACAGAAACCAAGACCACTGACCATCATCAGAACAGAGTACTCCCACCCCACACAGTCCTGGGTATCCCAACACACCCGAAAAGATAGACCCAGATTTAAAAGCATATCTCATGATGATGGTAGAGGACATCAAGAAGGACTTTAATAACTCACATAAAGAAATACAGGAGAACACTGCTAAACAGGTAGAAGAACTTAAAGAGGAAGCACAAAGATCCCTTAAAGAATTGCAGGAAAACATGAACAAACAGGTGATGGAATTGAATAAAACCATCCAAGACCTAAAAAGGGAAGTAGACACAATAAAGGAAACCCTAGGAAATAAATCTGGAACCATAGATGTGAGCATCAGCAACAGAATACAAGAGATGGAAGAGAGAATCTCAGGTGCAGAAGATTCCATACAGAACATCAGAACAACAATCAAAAAAAAATACAAAATGCAAAAAGATCCTAACTCAAAACATCCAGGAAATCCAGGACACAATGAGAAGACCAAACCTAAAGATAATAAGAGTAGATGACAATGAAGATTTTCAACTTAAAGGGCCAGCAAATATCTTCAACAAACCTATAGAAGAAAACTTCCCAAAACTAAAGAAAGACATGCCTATGAACATACAAGAAGCCTACAGAACTCCAAATAGACTGGACCAGAAAAGAAATTCCTCCCGACACATAATAATCAGAACAACAAATGCACTAAATAAAGATAGAATATTAAAAGAAGTAAGGGAAAAATGTCAAGAACATATAAAGGCAGGCCTATCAGAATTACACCAGACTTTTCACCAGAGACTATGAAAGCCAGAAGATCTTGGACAGGTGTTATACAGACACTAAGAGAACACAAATGCAAGCCCAGGCTACTAAACCCAGCCAAACTCTCAATTATCATAGTTGGAGAAACCAAAGTATTTCACAACAAAACAAAATTCACACATTATCTTTCCACGAAAGCAGCCCTTCAAAGGATAATAACAAAAACAACAACAACAACAACAACAAAAACAAAAAATACAAGGACAGAAACCACGCCCTAGAAAAAGCAGGAAAGTAATCCCTCAAACAAACCAAAAAGTCGACAGCCACAAGAACAGGATGCCAACTCTCACAATAAAAATAATAGGAAGCAACAATTATTTTTTCTTAATATCTCTTAATATCAATGGATTCAGTTCCCCAATAAAAAGACATAGACTAACAGACTGGCTACACAAACAGGACCCAACATTTTGCTGCTTACAGGAAACCCATCTCAGGGAAAAAGAAAGACACTACCTCAGAGTAAAAGGCTGGAAAACAATTTTCCAAGCAAATGGTCTGAAGAAACAAGCCAGAGTAGCCATTCTAATATCAAATAAAATCGACTTCCAACCCAAAGTTATCAAAAAAGACAAGGAGGGACACTTCATACACATCAAAGGTAATATCTTCCAAGAGGAACTCTCAATTCTGAATATCTATGCTCCAAATGCAAGGGCAGCCACATTCATTAAAGACACTTTAGTAAAGCTCAAAGAACACATTGCACCTCACACAATAATAGTGGGAGACTTCAACACACCACTTTCATCAATGGACAGATCTGGAAACAGAAATTAAACAGGGACACAGTGAAACTAACAGAAGTAATTAAACAAATGGATCTAACAGATATCTACAGAACATTTTATCCTAAAACAAAAGGATATACCTTCTTCTCAGCACCTCATGGTACCTTCTCCAAAATTGACCACATAATTGGTCACAAAACAGGCCTCAACAGATACAAAAATATTAAAATTGTCCCATGCATCCTATCAGACCATCATGGCCTAAGGCTGATCTTCAATAACAACATAAATAATGGAAAGCCAACATTCACGTGGAAACTGAACAACACTCTTCTCAATCATACCTTGGTCAAGGAAGGAATAAAGAAAGAAATTAAAGACTTTTTAGAGTTTAATGAAAATGAAGCCACAACATATCTAAACCTATGGGACACAATGAAAGCATTTCTAAGAGGAAAACTTATAGTTCTTAGAGCCTCCAAAAAGAAACTAGAGAGAGCACACACTAACAGCTTGACAACACACTTAAAAGCTCTAGAAAAAAAGGAAGCAAATTCACCAAGAGGAGTAGACCACAGGAAATAATCAAATTCAGGGGCGAAATCAACCAAGTGGAAACAAGAAGAACTATTCAAAGAATCAACCAAAGGAGGAGCTGGTTCTTTGAGAAAATCAACAAGATAGATAAACCCTTAGCCAGACTCACTAGAGGGCACAGGGACAGCATTCTAATTAACAAAATCAGAAATGAAAAGGGAGACATAACAACAGATCCTGAAGAAATCCAAAACACCATCAGATCCTTCTACAAAAGGCTATACTCAACAAAACTGGAAAACCTGGACAAAATGAATGAATTTCTAAACAGATACCAGGTACCAAAGTTAAATCAGGATCAAGTTAATGATCTAAACAGTCCCATATCCACTAAAGAAATAGAAGCAGTCATTAATAGTCTCCCAACCAAAAAAAGCCCAGGACGAGATGGGTTTAGTGCAGATTTCTATCAGACCTTCAAAGAAGATCTAATTCCAGTTCTTCACAAACTATTCCATAAAATAGAAGTAGAAGGTACTCTACCCAACTCATTCTATGAAGCCACAATTTCTCTGATACCTAAACCACAGAAAGATCAAAGATAGAGAACTTCATACCAATTTCTCTTATGAATATTGATGTAAAAATCCTCAATAAAATTCTCACTAACCGAATCCAAGAACACATTAAAGCAATCATCCATCCTGATCAAGTAGATTTTATTCCAGGCATGCAGGGATGGTTTAATATACAGAAATCCATCAATGTAATCCATTATAAAAACAAACTCAAAGACAAAAACCACATGATCCTCAGTTTAAAAGCTGAGAAAGCATTTGACAAAATCTAACAACCATTCATGATAAAAGCCATGGAAAAATCAGGAATTCAAGGCCCATACCTAAACATGATAAAAGCAATCTACAGCAAACTAGTAGCCAACATCAAAGTAAATGGTGAGAAGCTGGAAGCAATCCCACTAAAACCAGGGACTAGAAAAGGCTGCCCACTTTCTCCCTACCTATTCACCATTTTACTTGAAGTCCTAGCCAGAGCAGTTCGACAACAAAAGGAGATCAAGGGGATACAAATTGGAAAGGAAGAAGTCAAAATATCACTTTTTGCAGATGATATGATAGTATATATATTCGTGACCCTAAAAATTCTACCAGAGAACTCCTAAGCCTGATAAACAGATTCAGTGAAGTAGCTGGATATAAAATTAACTCAAACAAGTCAATGGCCTTTCTCTACACAAAGGACAAACAGGCTGAGAAAGAAATTAGGGAAACAACACCCTTCTCAATATTCACAAATAATATAAAATACTTAGGCGTGACTCTAACTAAGGAAGTGAAAGATGTCCTCGCACAACTGGTGGTTATCATATAAAAGAATGGGAATTTTTCCATCTCTATTTCCTTGTACTAAGGTCAAATCTAAGTAGATCAAGGAACTCCACATAAAACCAGAGACACTGAAACTTATAGAGGAGAAAGTGGGAGAAGCCTCGAAGATATGGGCACAGGGGAAAAATTCCTGAATAGAAGAGCAATGGTTTGTGCTGTAAGATTGAGAATTGACAAATGGGACCTCATAAAAGTGCAAAGCTTCTGTAAGGCAAAAGACACTGTCAATAAGACAAAAAGGCCACCAACAGATTGGGAAAGGATCGTTACCTATCCTAAATCAGATAGGGGAATAATATTTAATATATATAAAGAACTCAAGATGGTGGACTCCAGAAAATCAAATAACCCGATTAAAATATATGGCTCAGAGCTAAACAAAGAATTCTCACCTGAGGAATACTGAATGGCCGAGAAGCACCTGAAAAAATGTTCAGCATACTTAATCATCAGGGAAATGCAAATCAAAACAACCCTGAGATTCCATCTCACACCAGTCAGAATGGCTAAAATCAAAAATTCAGGTGACAGCAGATGCTGGCAAGGATGTGGAGAAAGAGGAACACTCCTCCATTGTTGGTGGGATTGCAAGCTTGTACATCCTCTCTGGAAATCAGTCTGGCGGTTCCTCAGAAAATTGGACATAGTACTACCGGAGGATCCAGCAATACCTCTCCTGGGCATATACCCAGAAGATGCCCCAACCAGTAAGAAGGACTTATGCTCCACTATGTTCATAGCATCCTTACTTATAATAGCCAGAAGCTGGAAAGAACCCAGATGCCCCTCAACAGAGGAATGGATACAAAAAATGTGGTACATTTACACAATGGAGTACTACTCAGCTATTAAAAAAATGAATTTATGAAATTCCTATGCAAATGGTTGGACCTGGAGGGCATCATCCTGAGTGAGGTAACCCAATCACAAAAGAACTCAAATGATATGTTCTCACTGATAAGTGGATATTAGCCCAGAAACTTAGAATACCCAAGATATAAGATACAATTTGTGAAACAAATGAAACTGAAAAAGAACGAAGACCAAAGTGTGGACACTTTGCCCATTCTTAGAATTTGGAACAAAACACCCATGGAAGGAGTTACAGAGACAAAGTTTGGAGCTGAGACAAAAGGATGGACCATCTAGTGATTGCCATATCCAGGGATCCATCCCATAATCATCCTCCAAACGCTGACATCATTGCATACACTAGCAAGACTTTGCTGAAAGGACCCTGATATAGCTATCTCTTGTGAGACTATGCCCAGGCCTAGCAAACACATAAGTGGATTCTCACCATCAGCTATAGGATGGATCACAGGGCCCCCAATGGAGGAGCTAGAGAAAGTACCCAAGGAGCTAAAGGGAATTGCAGCCCTATAGGTGGAACAACAATACGAACTTACCAGTACCCCAGAGCTCTTGACTCTAGCTGCATATGTATCAAAAGATGGCCTAGTCGGCCATCACTGGAAAGAGAGGCCCATTGGTCATGCAAACTTAATATGCCCCAGTACAGGGGAACGCCAGGGCCAAAAAGTGGGAATGGGTGGGTAGGAGAGTGGAGGGGAGGGTATGGGGAACTTTTAGGATAGCATTGGAAATGTAAATGAGGAAAATACCTAATAAAAATATTAAAAAAGAAAAAAGTTAAATAATTTGTTTTCTATTATGAAAATACTATGTATTTTCCATAACATATATTTTTATAAATTTAGATTTTTCATACTATTACAAATAACTATCATGTAGAAATATTTAGTCACTTGTTTTGTTGTTTTATAAAAACAAATTTAAAACAAAAATCTTGTAAACTCAGTATGAGTCACTGACACAGCACCAGCCGGAAGTAATACCTAGCTAGTTCAGTGGAGATCCATTCACTGAATGAGTGGTCACTTACCGCGGTATCTCAATCAAAGCCGTTTCCTTTCTAAATTCTATTTTGACATACTACATGCCATCTTAAACTAACCATGTCAAAAAGTGAAATTACAATTATTCTAGATCAATTCAATTGGCTTTTCACTTAGTCAAGATCAGTTGAAGCCTATCCTGAGCCCAGCACAGTGCTCAGCTCTGCAATGCTAAGGAAAAAACAAACAAACAAACAAAAAAACACCCATGTTACTCTTAAAGAACCAAACTTAAATGTATAGTGGGATAAAAAAAAATGTTACAGGAATTAGTTGAACTTTATTTTTATAAAACAAAACATCAACATAATTTTAGCTGAGTATTCCAAATTTTTAATCTGATCACAACAGTGGCAATTATAGAGCAAGAATTTTCTATGCAGATAAGAGCAATGAAGGCTGAATTGCCATACTACTTCAATCAGAACTTCTTTTAAAAGGGTTGTGAAGCAAACCTAAAATAGTTGAACACTAATAAATTATGGAGTAAAAACCAAAAATAAAAATGAAACATGACTGTTAAGGAAGGACACAGCCCCTAGAAACAACAGACCAATCATGAAATATCAGCTGGAAATAACTGTCCAATCATGACCTAGCACCTCGAAATAACTGACAAACCATGACATTGCACCTGAAAACTGGCCAGTCATGAATTAGCAAATGGAAACAACTGACCAGTCATGACATAGCTTGAAACAACTGACCAATAATGACACAACCAACTGGAAGTAACCTATATTGGAAGATCTTCAGATCCAGAATAGTCAAAATTACTTGAAAATTCACCAGAGATAAGTAGCAGGAGGTATCAACAAATGAGGTTCTAAGTAGTATAGGAACACTCAGGAAATGGTTTAGACAAGTTTCTCTTTAGTAAATGGAGCAAGGCTCTCTGAAATATATAAGCTTCCAGATTTGAATTTTTCATATGAATAAAAACTAAGCTATCATCACTATATAGTAAACAATATATAGTAAAATATATTAGCAGATAACTAAGTAATAATTATGTAAAATAAAACATTGTAAACTTGCTTACATCTGCATTTCAATATTAACTGGATCATTCTTGTGTAATCATTGTTGTGTAAGCTGCAAAGGTATAACCAGATGGAGTGTTTCTAGAGTTAACCACCAACTACATGCCTGAAAGATTGAAAAACTAACACAAATAAGGCAGGAGAACCTAGATGCTTATTCCCACCTGTGCTGGAAATTTTTATGTCCGTTTGACCCAAACTAGAGTCACCTGAAAAGAGGGAAACTCAACTGAGAACATGCCTCCATAAGATCCAGATGCAGTGCATTTTCTCAGTTAGTGATTGATGGGAAGGGACAGCCCATTTGTGGGTTCCAGGATCTGTAATAAACCAGCTGAGGAAACTGTGAGAAGCACGCCAGTAAGCAGCACTCCTCCATGGCCTCTTTGTCTTTCCCCGCCTCCAGGTCCCTGCCCTGTTTAAGTTCTGACCTGGCTCCCTTCAGTGATGGACCACAATGTAGAGTGGAAGTGTAAGCTAAATGCGCCCTTTCTTCCCAAATTGTCTTTGGTCATGGTGTTTCATCACATCAAGAGTAACCCTATTTCCACTCAAGGAAAAAGGCTAAGAGCAAAATCTCTTAGGTATGTTACCAAAATCCTTCCTCAAGGAGACCTGAACTTCCCTTAATTCAAAAGGTTTTGGGTCTGCAAAATGGCTCAAGTCTGGAAATTGGTTCACAGGCCACTATCCAAAAAAGGCTTTCTTTTGTTTGTTTGAGAAAATTTCTACTTACACTGATCAGAAAAAAATGCAGCAGACTTCTTATCCATTTCCTGCCTGGAAACACTAAGACTGATTAGCTATCACCAAAGTGTCAAATGAGTATTGTCACCATAAAATTCACTTTGTACTTCCCATCACGGGTCAGGCCACTGTAGGCATCGCTTTGCTATGCTGCCCATTACAGTAACTATGGTCATGACTCAGTGCTGCCACCTGGCCCCTGCTACTTCAGGATCCAATTAAACCCATTCTGTTTAATTTATGCAACTGAAAAGCAGTGTTTCCAACCCCGGGGTCTAGCATATCATCATATAGAGTAAATGGAAAAGACGATTTGATCTGAGATGAAAAGTATAGATCATTGCAGAGCGGGTTTGAATCTATGTTCTAAGGTACCAGGCCAAGTTAGGGAAAACCATGAATCTTTGAATCAAATTCCTAACTTGGCCTAATTCCCAACATGACCACTCCTCCATCACTAAACTCCAGACTTTGGATTCTGGAAATGCAACTTTGAGAACAGAGGATGGAGCTAACAGAAAGGCTCATTTCATCCAACAGTGACATCTGCTGTTCATTTAGAAGGTTTACACTAGAGGCCGCAATTATGCCCTGAGGAACAGCGATAAACTGCTATCATGTCAGTGACATTGACCTTAGTCAGAAACACTAAGAAACAAGGAAAACAAAATGAGGTTTCGAAGTTGTTAAGCTTGTATACTCTGCCTATAAAAACAAACAAACAAAAACCACACAGACATTTATTATTATTAGCACTATGACTTACGTATTTGTTATTTAAAGATGACACCAAAAGAGATAGCAAACTAAAATTTCTGAATAACAGTAGATATAGAAACATGGATTTTTGGTGAATTTCAATACTTCATCTATGCAAGGATTTGTATATTTCCATGGTAGTGGCTTGGATTTGAGTCATCTCTGGAGAAGGGTTAAAACAAAACAAGCAAATCTCCTACTAAAGGATACATTATTTTCATGGAAACCAGCAAAAAAGAAAATATCAACTTACATGACATTCTGTCACAGAAAGTATTGGAATGAACTGGGAATAACAGGTAAGTTTGGTCTTGGCAGCAATACTAATGAGAAGAAAGGGGTCCAAGTGGTTATAAACCTAGGACACTTACAAGCAAAACTGTGGACAAAGCACATGACCCCACACAGTCAGGAAGGCTATGTCAGAACAAAGGACAATGAAAAGTGGGGTAATTGAGAATACCCCAAAACCGAAAAACCTAGAGAACACATCTATAAAACAGGAATTCTAAAAGCTAGGGAAGGTTGTTCGGTGATAAGGAAAATAGAACACATGGGATCCAGTTCTCCTGACTCAGAGAGGGTTTTGGTAAGCAGGACAAGAGAACTAGAGAAGACCATAGTGTCCATTAAATCACACAGCAATCTCATGCTAGAAAACTCAGAAAATGCCCTCCAGCTCTGACTGCTTTATTACTTCAAAGAGAAAATTTCCAGGTTCCACTTGGTAAGAACAGCCACGGATTACAGTTGACAGGTACAAAGGAGTTTGCTTAGCAGTCATATAAACATGAACATAAAACAATAAAAGAGACATATTAACTCTTAAACACCAGAAATATACTGTTATAAAACAGATGAGGAATTTTGTATATTTTACCATAAAATTTAAAAATGTAATAAAATATAAATATACCTTGAAGCAACATATAAGATGATGGAGAGGAGAGAATGTGAAATAAAAATGGTGGAATTCATAAAGAAAATAAAATTCTAGAGAAAAATTTATTTTCCCAAATAACAAATAATAGAGAACAGGACTAAGGAAATGGCTCATCTGGTAAAAAGCAGAAAAAAATGCAAGCCTAAGGACCCAAGTTCGAACCCTAAAACCCATAGAGCATTCCTATAGCAAGAGGAGAGGTGGAGACAGGACATTTCCCAGAACCTTTTCCCATCAGCAAGCATGATGTACATAGCAAAGTACCAGAGATGAGGAAATCCAGAGGCAACACAGTGGAACATGAAAAGCATCTTCCAGAAGTTGACCTCTGACCTTCTCAGCTACACCATTTTTTGTACTTTAGTACCTATACACGAGATGATCACTTATTTTAAAAGAGGGGGGGGGGAGGGAGAGAGAGAGAAAGAGAGAGAGAGGAAGAAGGAGAAAGAGTAGAAGAAGGAAGAGGAGAGGAAGAGGAAGAGAAAGAGGAGGAGGAGGAGGGTGAGGGGGAGGAGGAGGAGGGGAAGGGGGAGGGGGAGGAGGAGGAGGAGAAGGAGGAGGAAGAAGAAGAAGAAGAAGAAGAAGAAGAAGAAGAAGAAGAAGAAGAAGAAGAAGAAGAAGAAGAAAGACGAAGAAGAAGAAAAAGTTGTTGGAGGAGGAGGAGGAGCAGGAAGAGGAGGAGGAGAGATTGGGAATGAGAAAGAATAAAAGCTATCACAAATATAAGTGAGGAAAGAAAAATAAATTCTCTTCCAGAAGATGAGGAAGAAGGAAGAGGAAGAGGAGGAAGAAGAGAAGGAAGGAAAGAAGGATGAAGAATAAGCAGAAGAGGAGGAGAAAGAGGAGGAGGAAAGAAGACCTTATATATTTGACATGCGTGTAATCCCAGCACTGGGAACAGAAACAGGGGATTACAAGTCAGAGAGCAGCCTTCCATACACAGTGAGATATTGTCTCAATAACAACAAACAAACAAACAAAAGTCTAACCTAAAAGATAAAATGTTGTGGATAGGCTTTTTGCTGTTTGTATGTTGATGCTAATTCCACTCTCCTGGGAGGGTTTGTGGACAAGGAGTGAGTCATACTCAGATGACTCCTTGTGATCCAATCCCATAATGAATAAAGGAGCCAATCACTGGGCAGGATTTCTGGGTTGGCAAGGTGAAGAGTGGAAGCAGGAGAGAGTCAGGTCATTTTGTAGAGCATAGCATGAGGAAACAATGTAATTACTAGTGTCTCCTGGTTCCAATGGTGGATCCGTCAGGATTCCCAGCCTGAGGCTCATCTGGGTTTAAGAAAGAAAGGTACAGCAGCAAAGCATGGGTTTGCCAGATGTGCACCACAAAAGCCATGGGGGATTTGAAGCATGGTGCTGATGTGGTAATGACCCTCCATTAGGAACTTAATGAGTTCAAGAGCTCTGGGCCAGAGTCTCCTCGAGATAAAAACAGGTTGGCAATTGCCGGCCAGTGCAGGGCTGGCCAGCCCACTGCTAAGAGAGTTGCTGGTGCATGCCAGCATAATCACTGGAATGTGCTGGTTCATTTTTATTATTTCCTGCAACATAAAATAGAAGTAGTTGCTGAATGGTATTGTCTACAAGAAGCCAAACTAGATAGATAGATAGATAGATAGATAGATAGATAGATAGATAGATAGATAGATACACACACACACACACATGATATATGCCTACATCTAAAATGTTCTCCTGAAAGGAATATCTTTGTATATGACTGTACTTTACAATAATTATACTTTAGGAAAGAAATCAAGTTAAGAGAGCATCATTTCAGAGCTTAATCAAAGAGGACACTTTGCTTACAAAAAATGAAAATCAATTTGGCACCTCTTGTCCACAGTTAAAGTAGACAAGAAGAAGAAAATACCCAGAAGCTAATGAAGAGAAGAGAATAGAAGTCCAAGATTTATCCTTTTCACTCTTTATATCCATCAACTCTAAGATCTATAGCTGCAACCAACTATAAATTCAGAAAACACTTAGAATAAGTACTTCTTGAGGAATCTAGCCAGGACAAAACTCAGTCAGTTTTCTTAGTTTCTTTTCCCGATGCTTTGAAAAAATACTCTGACAGGAACAACCTTAGGGAGAGAGGTTTACATGACGTCATGGTTCAAGGGTAAGATCCATCATGGCAGGAAATTCAGAGCACCATGATTCTGAGGAGGATCCTCATGTTACATCTACAATCAAGCTCAGATAGCAATTAATGCATGCTGCTGCTCAATTCTGTGTTCTCATTTATATAGTCCAGGATCCTTGCTAGAGCATGGTGCCATCCACAGTAGCAAGTCCCTCACTCACTTATATATTCAAGATATGCCCTCCCAGGCATTAATAAGGCTACTTATTCCTCCAGGGGACTATAGAATCTATCAAGATGACATCAAACACCAACCATCACATCAGCATACTGCTCATCTTTGAAGTAAATCAAAAGATCTTAAATAGATTTGTCTGTAGATCTAATAAAAGTATATCATAGAATATTTAAAACTCTTTGTACTTTTAACCCTTATAAGGTGCAAATAATCCAACCATGAACATTTGGAGGAAAGACAAATAAAGGAAGTAAGAAGGAATTAGCTTCCTGATTGCCAGGTCTGTAGCAGGAGAAAACAACAGGTTAACTTTAGAACTCACAAATTCATTAACCAGTGCTAAACAAATATTAAGAAATATCCTATTATAAAATCAAATAGCACAAAAGGAGTCAAGAAAGTATAAATGGCAGAGTCTAATTTCATTGCAGGTCCCAGTCAGCCTGTGATATTGTCAAATATCAAGAGTTAAGTATCTAAATGTGAAGAGGTTTAAAAGTGGATTAAACTACAAAAATGACAATTATAAGTGTAGATTACCTCCAAAATTTAAAATATAGTCATTTTAATATATTTTCTAATAGTATTAGGAAACAATATATAATATATATATACAGACAAGAAATGTATTAAAATCAAATGCATTCAGGTCTTTAAAAATGCCATGCTGACAGAATCATAAAGAGTAAAGAGTTAGTGATAAGGCTATTTTTATGTGATCTTAGTTGCTTATGTTTCATATTTCATATCAAAAATTCATCACAATATTTTTGAAAATACTTATTTTATTGTTTTTAATGATAATCCTAACCATCTGATTCTAATTTTGTCCTTGTACCAAATTCTCTTAAGACTTACATGATAATGGGTTTTGTTTTATTGTTGTGCTGTTTTGACTGGAAAAAATACACAACAGACACTTGGAGCAGTAAGAGTGCCTCTCCATTTCCTCACTACCCTTCAATATCATGCTACTGTTGTTTATTTTCAGTTTCCTTGGTTACTTAGTGTTCTTTTTTTTTTCTTGCAATTTTCAAGTTACTAATTACATCAGTGTGACAGGTAGGCAACAGAGGGCTTTCTCAACCAGAGGATCAGAAGTCTATCTAACTTTCTTAACTAAGTTATTTGATACTTGTAACTTTCCAGTAGAAATGGAGAGTTATAGTCATAAATTTTCACTGACATGGAAAAATCACCTAAGATCCTAAGTCTCTATTTCAGCTAATACTGATGAGATGTGGTTGACAGGACAAGAGAGCTGGCAGTTAAGTGCTCAGGTGGAATGGTGTCTGGACAAATAACACAATTCATCCTACTCTCAAGAGGGAAAATGTGTATTAGTGAAATTTCAAACTCATGTCACTTTCACCTTTGTTAATGCTCCCAAATTGAGTTAGCAACATCCTGTGATCAACCACATCAAAAACACTTGATAGATGAAATGCCATTAGAAGAACGAGCAGCTATCCATCATACAATAAAAGTTCATCTATCACCCATGGACCAAACCCAATTCTATCTTACAGGGAAACACGCACACTCCACAGAAAGCTGTCAACTTCAAATCACCTACAACTTCTCTATGACCATATGACAACACTCAAAGAAACAATAGAGAAAGTACATGGATGATCAGTAAAAAGGACTTCTGTGACACTGTAAACATTAGCCAAGATTGTGAGAATCCTAATACAACACTCATGTGACTGTCAGAACACAGTGTAAAGGCTTCCTGAGAAGAGAATACATTATATCATGTATGATTATACACAGCTCATATAGCTACATTGATTTTCCTACTTTAACATGTTTATGCATGTGGTATGCAGCAATATGTCATGTGCATATGCACGTGTCTTTTGATGCAATGTATATGAGAGGAGAAGTTGTCACATGAGTGCAAGCATGCAATGCCCCAAAATTGACTTTTGAAACTGTTCAGATCATTCTCTACTTGTGTTCACTGGGGTTGGGGCTTTCACCTACCTGGGAACTTATGACTTCCATCAAATTTAGATTGCTCCAGAGTGCTCTGTCTGTTCTTCCTAAGTGCTGGGTCACAAGCAGTCCCCATCATATTATAACTGATATGTGAGATCTAGAGATACTAATTACAGGACTGGTTTGTCTGGTAGGTGCTTTATTCACTGAACCATTTCTTTGGCACCTTCATTACATATTTTCAGATAAAAAGAAATGTGTAAGCAAATCTTACACAAAAGTGACCTGAACAACATTTCACGTTTCATGTTTAGAAGCATGTACATCTGCAGTGGAAGTGAAGGTGAGCAGTGATGAAGACATGACAGAAAACAGGTATTTCTCTATGCATATGCTCAATCCAACCAACCATCTGCCAAGAGAAAACATAGTTTCTACTTATTCTCATTAGTGAATTATTTTGAACAGTTATATAGCCTGGTATTTTAACTGTTTCTTTGAAGAGCTTAAACACGCTTTTTTTTCTAGAGAGTCTTAGGTGGACAGTGTGATTTTTAATACTGAACTATCAATTGTGGCTAGAACTTTAAGAACTGTCTTAGTCAGGGTTTCTATTCCTGCACAAACATCATGACCAAGAAACAAATTGGGGAGGAAAGAGTTTATTCAGCTTACACTTCCACATTGCTGTTCATCACCAAGGAAGTCAGGACTGGAACTCAAGCAGGTCAGGAAGCAGGAGCTGATGCAGAGGCCATGGAGGGATGTTCTTTACTGGCTTGCTTCTCCTGGCCTGCTCAGCCTGTTCTCTTATAGAACCCAAAACTACCAGCCCAGAGATGGTCCACCCACAAGGGTCCTTTCCCCCTTTATCACTAATTGAGAAAATGCCTTACAGTTGTATCTCATGGAGGCATTTCCTCAACTGAAGCTCCTTTCTCTGTGATAACTCCAGCTGTGTCAAGTTGACACAAAACTAGTCAGTACAGATACCAACTCATTATTTTATAAGATTCAGATGCATGGCATGAGCAATAATTCTCTATGAAGCAATAATTCATTATATTCCTTAAATTATTTTTGGCATATACTATGTACATACTTGTATAATAATCATGATTTTAATCATGAGATGAACCATAAAGCCTGTGATAAATTTTACACGCGATATTATATATACACGTACATATACACATATACATACATACATATATAGTTTTCCAAATACAGAACTCTCTTTTTGTTAAATTTCCACTTCAAGTCAATGGGAATTTTTATCCTTCTAATATATTGCATATTAAAAATGAGCTGTGTCTTTATTGATTTTTCAAAGCAACACTTCCAAGTATGAAAGTAATAGCTTTTTGATTGATTTGGTCAAGATGGGTCAGGCATTGAGAACAGAGGGGAGAATTAATCTGAAGGGCTGATATAAGACCTGTTCATAGTATAGATTTCCCTTTCTTGTGTCATTGTTCTCTTGTTAGAGACCTGATGGACTGCCTTACCAGAGTGAATGATAAAATGACTAGAATTTGAGAGGTAGTAAGCAAAGATGTAGAATTAAGTCCATTCTCAAATTAATGGTAGAGACTGAGTTTCACATTATAGGATTCTCAGAAGAAACTCTCCAATTTTAGACATGAAAATGCCTAATCGTTAGAAAAAATGATTAGACAAAAATTTACATAAGAAATATTAAGAACATGATACCCTACAATGTAATGTACCATATTGAAGACTTGAAATTGACTAAGAAGAATATATACGTATACACACACACACACACACACACACACACACACACACATATATATTCAGTGTCCATATCAGCAAATAAGTATTGTAGGCATTTAATACTAAATATTATATGATGAAGCTCTTAATTAGCATGAGTTTGCTGATTGCTTCACAGTTTATAATTACCTAACAAAAGGCAGCTCACATGCCTCAAGTCAAAAACTTATGTACCTACTATTCCTATGTTTCTATTTCACCTCCACAAAGGAGGAAAAAGAGATCATAATTTAACTTTGTCTCCCTGGGAAAAAAATCAGGTTTCAGAAAATGTGCCTACAAATTGCTGAAACTGTCAACCAAATTACATGCAACAGACTCGAGTTTTGACACTGACATTTATTCATTTCTTTGTTTAAGTGATTCAGAAAAAGTTTTAAGGACACAGATAGAACAAGGCCCTAGAAACTCTGTTAGGCTAAATAAAAGATAACTCCTTTCTACATACTATAACAACAACTCATATAGTCATACCATAAAACTCAGGATTCTCAGCAAGAGCAGCAGCAAGATCCTGGGGCCACCTGGGATGAAACAAGTCATTGCAATGTTGTTCAGAAAACTGAATTCTGAAGTGATCAGACCTGGACTTGCTTCTCAGAGATACTAACACAACCATGAAGATCCAACAGTCTTTCTGCCATCCAAAATAGAGGCATTAATGGATACAGGGAAATAAATAGTTGATGAAATAATATATTGAAAGCTTTGTTAGTTCATCACATAAACAAAGTGCTGGAAGCGAAATGTCCATGAAGAGCTATATAAGTTACTTCAGACAATAGGAAGGAATCATACATAACAATTGAAAGAAGAAGGCAGGGGTTGGGGGAGCTCACATGGAACATACATTTATCAAGTGACTTCTTTTGTGATTGAGTTACCTCACTTAGGATGATATCCTCCAAATACATCTATTTGCCCAAGAATTTCATAAATTCATTGTTTTAAATAGCTGAATAGTACTCCATTGTGTAAATGTACCACATTTTCTGTATCCATTCCTCTGTTGAGGGACATCTGGGTTCTTTCCAGCTTCTGGCTATTATATATAGGGCTGCTATGAACATAGTGGATCATGTGTCCTTATTACAAGTTGGAACATCTTCTGGGTATGTGCCCAGGAGGGGAATTGCTGGATCTTTCAGTAGAATTATGTGCAATTTTCTGAGGAGCCACCAGACTGATTTCCAGAGTGGTTGTACCAGCTTGCAGTCCCACCAACAATGGAGGAGTGCTCCTCTTTCTCCACATCCTCCTCAGCATCTGCTGTCACTGGAATTTTTGATCTTAACCATTCTGACTGGTGTGAGGTGGAATCTCAGGGTTGTTTTAATTTGCATTTCCCTTATGATTAAGGATGTTGAACATTTTTTCAAGTGCTTCTCAACCCTTCGGTATTCCTCAGTTGAGAATTCTTTGTTTAGCTCTGTACCCAATTTTTTAATGGTGTTATTTGAATTTTTGGAGTCCAGCTTCTTGACCTCTTTGTATATATTGGATATTAGTCCCCTATCAGATTTAGGATTGGTAAAGATGCTTTCCCAATCTGTTGGTGGCCTTTTTTCTTATTTACAGTAACTTTTGCCTGACAGAAGCTTTGCAAATTTATGAGGTCCCATTTGTCAATTCTTGATCTTACAGCACAAGCCATTGCTGTTCTCTTCAGGAATTTTCCCCTGTGCCCATATCTTCTAGGCTTTTCCCCACTTTCTCCTCTATAAAATTTAGTGTCTCTGTTTTTATGTTGATGTCTTTGATCCACTTAGACTTGAGCTTTGTACAAGGAGATAAGAATGGATAAATTCACATTTTTCTACATCATACCCACCAGTTGTGCCAGCACCATTTGTTGAAAATGCTGTCTTTTTTTCAACTGGATGGTTTTAACTCCCTTGTCAAAGAACAAGTGACCAGGCATGTAGGTTCATTTCTGGGTCTTCAATTCTATTCCATTGATCTACCTGTCTGTCACTGTACCAATACCATGCAGGTTTTATCACAATTGCTCTGTAGTACAGCTTGAGGTCAGACATGGTGATTCCACAAGAGGTTCTTTTATTGTTGAGAATAGTTTTTGCTATCCTAGGTTTTTTGTTATTCCAGATGAATTTGCAAATTGCCCTTTCTAACTCAAGAATTGAGTTGGAATTTTGATGGGGATTGCATTGCTTTCAGCAGGATAGTTATTTTTACTATATTAATCCTGCCAATCCATGAGCATGGGAGATCTTTCCATCTTCTGAGATCTTCAAATTCTTTCTTCAGAGACTTGAAGTTCTTGTCATACAGATCTTTCACTTCCTTAGTTAGAGTCACACCAAGGTATTTTATATTATTTGTGTCTATTGTCAAGGGTGTTGTTTCTATAATTTCTTTCTCAGGTGTTTATCCTGTGTGAAGAGAAAGGCCGTTGATTTGTTTGAGTTAATTTTATATCCAGCTACTTCATTGAAGCTGTTTATCATGTTTAGGAGTTCTCTGGTAGAATTTTTAGGGTCACTTATATATACTATCATATCATCTGCAATTAGTGATATTTTGACTTCTTCCTTTCCAATTTGTATCCCCTTGATCTCCTTTTCTTGTCAAATTGCTCTGGCTAGGACTTCAAGTACAATGTTGAATAGTGAGGGAGAAAGTGGGGAGCCTTTTTTAGTCCCTGATTTTAGTGGGATTGCTTCCAGCTTCTCTCCATTTACTTTGATGTTGGCTACTGGTTTACTGTATAGTGCTTATATTATGTTTAGTTATGGGCCTTGAATTTAGGTTCTTTCAATGACTTTTATCATGAAGGGGTGTTGGATTTTGTCGAATGCTTTCTCAGCATCTAATGAGATGATCATGTGATTTTTGTCTTTGATTTTGTTTATATAGTGGATTACATTGATAGATTTCTGTATATTAAACCATCCCTGCATCCCTTGGATGAAGCCTACTTGGCCATGATGGATGATCATTTTGATGTATTCTTGGATTCGGTTTGCGAAGATTTTATTGAGTAGTTTTGCATCAATATTCATAAGGGAAATTTGTCTGAAGTTCTCTTTCTTTGTTGGATCTTTGTGTGGCTTTGGTATCAGAGTAATTGTGACTTTATAGAATGAATTGGTTAGAGTACCTCCTGTTTCTATTTTGTGGAATAGTTTGGGGAGCATCGGAATTAGGTCTTCTTTGAAGGTCTGATAGAACTCTGCCCCACCCTGGGTTCCATCCCATAATCAGCCACCAAACGCAGATGCCAGCACATGCCAGCAAGATTTTTCTGAAAGGACCCTGATACAGCTGTCTCATGTGAGGCTATGCCAGTGCCTGGAAAATACAGAAGTAAATGGCTCACAGTCATCTATTGGATGGAACACAGGGCCCCCAATGGAGGAGCTAGAGAAAGTCCCAAGGAGCAGAAGGGATCTGCAACCCTATAGGTGGAATACCAATATGAACTAACCAGTACCCCCAGAGCTTGTGTCTCTAGCTGCAAATGTAACTGAAGATGGCCTAGTTGGCCATCATTGGGAAGAGAGGCTCCTTGGTCTTGCAAACTTTATATGCCCCAGTGCAGGGGAACGCCAGGGCCAAGAAGTGGGAGTGGGTGGGTAGGGGAGCAGGGCGGGGGGTTATGGGGGACTTTGGAGATAGCATTTGAAATGTAAATGAAGAAAATATCTAATAAAAAATTGAAAAAAACCATACTTTTATATTGCATTGGGAGCTCATACGGAACACACCCATGGGAGGAGATATGGTGACAAAGTGTGGAACAGAGACTGAAGGAAAGGCCATTCAAAGACTGCCCCACCTGGGGATCCATCCCACATATAGTCACCAAACCCCAACACTGGTCTGGATGCCAACAAGTGCTTGGTGACAGGAGAATTATATAGCTGTCTCCTGAAAGGTTCTGTCAGTTCCTGAGAAATAGAGAGGTGGATGTTCTCAGACAACCATTGCACTGATTACAGGGTCCCCAGTGGAGGAGCTAGAGAAAGGACCCAAGGAGATGAAGGGGTTTGCAGCCCCATAGGAGAAACAACAATGTGAACCAACCAGTATTCTCAAGGCTCCCAGGGACTAAACCACCAACCAAAGAGGGACTCCTGGCTACAGCAGCATATGTAGGAAAGGATGGCCTTGTTGGGCACCAATGGGAGGAGAGGCCTTTGGTCTTGTGAGGGTTCAATGTCCCAGTATAGTGGAATGCCAGGACCAGGAAGTGGGAGTGGGTGGGTTGGTGAGAAGGGTGAAGGAGGTAGGGCGAAGGGGTAATGCATTTTCGGATGGGAAACTGGGAAAGGGGATAACACTTGAAATGTAAATAAAGAAAGTATCTAATAAAAACATGCTATATGAGTTTCACATGGGACATATTTGCAACACTACATGGAGAATTCACATGGAACATACCTGTAACACTTTATGGGTTGCTCACATGGAACATACTTGTAATGGTTCACACTACCATACTTTCTTTTCAAGATTTCCTAGCATTCCAGGGCTACTTTATGAACATAGGAAGGGTTTTCTAGATAGTGAAATAAGTGGTAATGGCTAAGAAACTCCCAAAATTCTTAAGCTGACAGATCACTTTATCTAAGCAAGATTTAAAATAGGCCCTTTTCCTTTCCTACATTGGGGTAGAGTAGTTGTAACTGGGACCCAAATTGAGATGTCATTAGAACATATGACTAAGCTAAAGAGGTTAGAAAGGTGGGATTTATGTCATCGAGTGTGACCTGTAAGTCACTAGTTCAGTGCGGCAGCCTTGAACCCTTACGTCCTTTTGTCAACCTAGAACCAAAGTCATAGTTGTGCCCTCATCCTTATCTCAGTACTTATTCTGGTGAATTATCAAGAGCCTTTCTCCAACATCACTTCATCACTTTTCTCTAATATCATTTCATCTTTGAAATTTCAGAGTAGTTTTTTTTTTATTTAATTTTTTTTTATCGCCCTCCTGGTCTGCCCTGTGTCTGCTCCACATCCCATACCTCCTCACCACCCCAATCTCCAAGATGTATACATTTAATAAGATAATGTGCCTGATTAAGTCTGTATTTAAAATAACAAGGACTGTAGGGACACAGCTTAGTCAGCACAGTGCTTTCCATGCAAGCATGAAGACCTGAATTTGATCTGAACTACCCATCGATAACGGTAGGAGCTTGTAGATCAGCAGGGTGAAGGCAGAGCTGGAAGAATCCCTGCCGCCAGCTGACCAATCAGCCTAGCCAGTCAAGGAGTTTCAGGCTCCGTGAGAGGTCACATCTCAAAAAATCAGGGGAAGAGCATGTGAGGAACACTTGATATCAACCTCTCGCTTCCATATGCACATCTTGTATACTCATCTCCTGCTCATGTACACACAAACATATACAAACATACCTACGTCAAATAAATAAAACTGAAAGCATGAACTCTTGTAAGCACAGCTACAAACATCTAATTCAAGGGGTCATTTTAAGAATGAGAGTTAATCCAGGAACTGGCAAAAAATATTCACACTCCTTGGTTCTACATATGATAAGAGAGACTGAACCTAGTGTTATGCTCTAGACTACTGTGGCCATGTTTTAAAGTAACAAATATTCAGACCTGTAGAAGGCTCACTGGAAAAGGTTGCTGCTGCCATGCTTCATCACCTGAATGATCCTGGAACCTACATGGGGGAAAGGAAGAACCAACTTCTGCTACTTGTCTGACTTCTATACATGTGTCAGGGCAGCTGCACACACACACACACACACACACACACACACACACACACACACACACACACACACACACTAGCCAAATAACTAATAAATATATAATAAAAATAAAAAAATAGTAGCCAATACTTTCAGAACATTGGTCTTTGTATGTGAGATCAATAAGCACATGATTTTTATGAGGTGGCTTCTTATCATCAATGCCATCACTATGGAAATTTGCAGTTAAATCAATAGTAAAAGATATAAAGATAAAATCTCAAATCTAGTAAGTTTGTGCAAACAATGAATACAGATTCATTTTTCTTGCACATGATGACATACCAATACTGCTGTTTACATTTTAATCTGTCTCTTTCTTATTATAAAATAAATAAACAGGTATCTGTTGTTATATACTTGCATAAAAGCAAAAAGGCAAAGATTATGTAATAGTGGTTAATAGTGATATCGTTGCTAAATAAATCCTTAATACTATATTACCTCAATTATGAAAATAATCATAGTTAATAGTAATCAGAAGGGTCAGCTGCCACAGGCACTGCAGTATTGTGATTTTTTAAGAACTATAATCAATAAACATATTATTTGTCACAACTATTAGGGAAATGGAATTTAATTGCAGTAATATTTTCCATAGTGTTTAAAGACCTTCCTTATTTTATTTAATGTAAGAAATATGCACAATTATTGAAATTTTATCTGAGTATGGTAGTATGACTCTTAAGTATAAATTTCATCTTGGCCATTAAAATAAGTAGTATACAAATATCATATGGATAGATAAAATATACTCTGAAAGAATTAAGCACTCTACAATTTAAAAAGTAAGTTATATGCAGCATTACTCTATAACCCTAACTTTTCTTTTGCAGGAAGATTCTTATATATTGTCAGTAGCTTTGGCCCCTATTCTGCAAAGCAGCTGTGTATCACAATATCATTAAAACTATAAGCTGGAAGGAACTAGTCTTAGAGGAAATCCCATAGCTTAGGTTGTAGTAAATTCCACTTGCTTCAAAAGTCTCCACAGACTACCAACATATACAAAAGTCTCCTACGAATGCACAGCTCATAAAATACCCCTCAAATGCAGAGCATATCTCTAACCAATATAGCATGGGTAGATTTCATATACTTCTTGCAAGGTTGTCATTCTCTCCTCCTGCAGAAAAATTACACATGCTTAGACTGTTTCTTTCATAAGTTATATAGCTCTGAAACTCCTTCAAATCATAGCTTTTCCCAACTGAAGTTTCATCTTTCTAATTTCCTCTAACATTTGTTTGTCTTTATCACTTTCAATAAACCAATACAAAATCTGAAATGAAGTAAAAAATGGAATCCAGCGTATCTGTATATCAAAATTGCAGAAAATATATTCTCTCTCATAATGTGCCTTTCAAACTAAGACTAGCTCTAGTTTTATAAAATTGTGTGTGGGGAAATACAATCTGGAGAAAGAATCTGTTACCTTCATCTCCAGGCACATAAGTCAATAGATCATTGTGACAGCTCCTCCAGCCATACGAAAGATCGATATTAAGGCATTTACCTGTGGAGATTTCAACATTGTGCCATAGATTTTCAACTTGCTGGTTCAGTTTCTGGTTTCCAACTTGATGTTGCACAGAAACACAGCCAACTCTAAAGATAAAGTGCATACTAAGAATACAAACTTGTGTTTTGGGTTTCTTTTAATGTTGAAAATTAATTTTGATCAAAGTAAGAGCATTTAAATGAACATAAGTCGAGAGTCTAATAATACAAGAGGGTACTTTATGTGATTGGTTCTTATATGGTTGTTGACTTAATCATCTACATTTGCTATTGGTATGTCATCATGTGCAAGAAAAATGAATCTGTATTCATTGTTTGCACAAACTTACTAGATTTGAGATTTTATCTTTATATCTTTTACTATTGATTTAACTGCAAATTTCCATAGTGATGGCATTGATGATAAGAAGCCACCTCATAAAAATCATGTGCTTATTGATCTCACATACAAAGACCAATGTTCTGAAAGTATTGGCTACTATTTTTTTATTTTTATTATAATAGATATGGGAACATGATGGGCACAGAAATGCTGTTATGATAAAAAATGTAATTTTAGGTAGGGAAGGCAAGAAAATCTTATCTGTGTTTGTTCTGCTGTGGGTGCATCTAGACAAAAGTAGTGCGACACATATGTCAGAATGTATCCCTGTTTTCTTAACTAAACACTGTGGTACAGCTGGGCACCCATCAGTCCCAGAGAAGACTGCCTTGGAATGGTTTGATTAGCATGGTCTGGAAAGCTCTCTCTGTAGATAGAGAAGAATGGACCACTATCTGGCAAAATGTAAAAGCCTCAGTGGTGTTTGTCCTCAGGTTGCTCAGCAGATGACGTCTAAGGACTTACCACAGAAGCACGGGCTTTCAAATAAGCATGGATTCCTCAGCTGATATGTCTTCCCATCTGCCTATTTTCTATGAGCCTGAGCTAATTTCAACACAAATCTATGGTATTATTTAAGATACATAACAAAACTACTAGCATGATAAGATGAATCTTTGCTTTACAGTTTCCATAGAAAAGGAGGCATACTTGCATACTAGGTAGCAACACATTCAGTGTCACAGGAGAGTCTATAGTGATAGTTTTTTTACTATAAGACATAACAAACAGCCATACACTGTTGCATAGCTCTTTAACTCAACCTAGATTTCTGGGCAAACAAATGCTTAGTGATCATCAAATGCTGGTTCTTTTTCCTTCTTCTCATCCATGAGAACATGATTTCCAATACTTTTTGCAAGAAAATAGATATGTTTAAATTTGCATTGAAAATATGCAGAAAGTATGTTGTTACTCCAAGATGAGCCAATTAAAATTTCGCCCAACAAGTCCTGAACTGTCATAACTAGGAGAGGACTAAATAAATGTCTACATAGTAGAAACTGTTTTGGTCTCAGAAGGTCCTTTCAGGACCTCTAGGATCTGCCTTTATTAGAAGACAGAGAGGATCAGAGTAATATACTAAATGCAGCGATTTATTAATAGCACTTTGTTTATCCAAGTTAATAAAATCATTATGGTACAACATTTATGCCTTGATAAAAATCTGTTAGAGATATGAGTAACAAATATGCAAAATGCTAATTTTAAAATAAGTGAATGGCTTATAACATGCTTAAAATAGTAACTGGAACATTGTATACAAAGATATAAGTGTTTGTTTATAGGGTTCAAGAATTGGATAAAACAGACATTTTTCTAGAGTTGATTATCTTAGTCTTCTGAACATTTGCGATTTCTGTTTGCTTCTCTCTAAAACCTCCTCCATGAACTAGATATATTATACACTATCACTTCTTCCTCTTTGGATTTATGTTTCTGATATTTATATTTCTGTTGTGACTTATCCTTTGAATCTAAGCCTGAAAAGTCCATTTTGAACTTGGCATTGATGCACTCCATCATCATCATATATTATATTCCTCCCTGTGAATGAAATGTGATCAGTTGATGAAATTCCAGTGTGGGAAATTATATTATCAGTTTACATGTTGTGATAACTCCATCATTTAAAACTAAATTCTCTGATCGACGTGGTTTACAAACAAAAGAATTCCTTCCTTACAAGGTTGGGAGGAGAGACATGTAAGGCAAAAGAGCTAGCGTGGTAGAGATCTGATGAGGACCACTTTTCTGAGTCATAGCTGCTGTCCCAAACAGTCAGTCTTGGGTTTCTTTTACAAAGATTTTCATTCTAATCATGAAGATTCAGGTTTTGTAGCCTAATCTTTTTTTTCCAGTTTTTATTAGGTATTTAGCTCATTTACATTTCCAATGCTATACCAAAAGTCCCCCATACCCCCCCCCACTCCCCTACCCACCCACTCCCCCTTTTTGGCCCTGGCATTCCGCTGTACTGGGGCATATAAAGTTTGCAAGTGTAGCCTAATCTTGATGCTAATGTTTATCTTTATTTTTTTCTTTAATATTTTTTATTACATATTTTCCTCAATTACATTTCCAATGCTATTCCAAAAATCCCCACACCCTCCCCCCTACTTCCCTACCCACCCATTCCCACTTTTTGGCCCTGGCGTTCCCCTGTACTGGGGCATATAAAGTTTGCGTGTCCAATGGGCCTCTCTTTCCAGTGATGGCCGACTAGGCCATCTTTTGATACATATGCAGCTAGAGTCAAGAGCTCCGGGGTACTGGTTAGTTCATAATGTTGCACCTACAGGGTTGCAGATCTCTTTAGCTTCTTGGATACTTTCTCTAGCTCCTCCACTGGGGGGGGGGGGGGGGCTGTGATCCATCCAATAGCTGATTGTGAGCATCCACTCAAGTGTTTGCTAGGCCCCAGCATAGTCTCACAAGAGACAGCTATATTAGGGTCCTTGCAGCAAACGCTTGCTAGTGTATGCAATGGTATCATCGTTTGGAGGCTAATTATGGGATGGATTCCTGGATATGGCAGTCTCTAGATGGTCCATCCTTTTGTCTCAGCTCCAAACTTTGTCTCTGAACTTCTTCCATGGGTGATTGTTTCCAATTCTAAGAAGGGGCAAAGTGTCCACAATTTGGTCTTCGTTCTTCTTCGGTTTCATGTGTTTTGCAAATTGTATCTTATATCACGCTATACTAAATTTCTGGGTTAATAACCACTTATCAGTGAGTACATATCATTTGAGTTCTTTTGTGATTGTGATACCTCACTCAGGATGACGCCCTCCAGGTCCAACCATTTGCCTAGGAATTTCATAAATTCATTCTTTTTAATAGCTGAGTAGTACTCCATTGTGTAAATGTACCACAATTTTTGTATCCATTCCTCTGTTGAGGGGCATCTGGGTTCTTTCCAGCTTCTGGATATAATAAATAAGGCTGCTATGAACATAGTGGAGCATGTGTCCTTCTTACCTGTTGGGACATCTTCTGAATATATGCCCAGGAGAGGTATTGCGCGATCCTTCGGTAGTACTATGTCTAAGATCAAAAATTAAGGTTTATCTTTAAATATTACCATTTAAAAACTGGCATTTCAATATCTGGGATTTGGGGGAGAGGATTAAAATCATTCATACCTTAGTGCCATTATATTCTCCTCTCATTAGAGCCAGCTAGCTACCATGCCATAGTGACCTTCTAAACAACTCTCACATCCAGACATTATTTTCTTTCCTAATTTACACTGCTATCATGATTTTTTTAGTAAAATTCCTCCAATTGTCCATCTGTATTCATTGAGTCTCTATTCAATCTATTCCACTTACTGCAATTGTACTATGATTTGTTTGAACAAGTCATCTAAAAAATGCAGTAACTTAAAATTTTTTGTATGAACCTCTATTCTTCAGCAAATATCAAAGCATTCTCAACTACAAGGCACAATTTGTTCTCAGGATCAACTCAGTCCACTCCCTCCATTCTTCTCAACTTAGTCACACAATCTCTCACGTTTTAAATTTCTCTCTCATATTAGTACAAGAACCTATTCCCTCATCCTTCCTTTGTGGCTGTGGCTCTGTCATATTTTTAAAGCACACATTGATTGTCCCTTAAATGTTTAATTACTTTTTAGATATCAGTATAACCTCCACAGCAAGTTTTCTTTTTGCAGCTCATCATACTATTCTTTTATTTCATGAAACCAAACTAAGTGCAAATATTATCATCTAATTAATCCCATCTCTTCTAGTGAACTAAGCTTCAGAGTGGAAAAGGACCACACCTGGGTCTCCTCTCCTTCTGATTTTGAAGAGCACTTATCCCAATAATGCTCAATTAATTTGTGTTTCTGAAATGAATGGATGCACCTGGTGGGTAGATGAGTGTCTGTTTCTTTATTTGTAGAAAAACACATCAATGAATGTTTAAAATACAAAATGGTGAGTTACCAATTAAGAAATAAAATGGTTTGTGATGGAGAAATAAACATGTACTAACAGATAATATAAATCTGTTAGTCTGGTGCTGAAATGTGCTTGTTTGGTTTTTATAGTCATAGATTAAAGTGTCCTTAGTTTGAAGTGAGAGAGAATATTTTCCAGCTTTTGAATGAAGCATTCTGTGGGTAGAGCTGAACTGTAGGGAAAATAATAACCACACTATGGTCCAGCGTTAAATCCATCTACTTTGAAGAATTACAAGAAAGTCTTTTTTTTTCTTGAGACAATGCCAAACAAACAGACAAACAAACAAAACAGAACAGCTTTATTCTTGAATCTTGAATTCGGATGGAATATATGACCCAAGAATAAAGTATTCTTCAGAGGCAACAGATCATTGCAACACAGGAAATGAAATAGAAAAGATTTTTAATTAAGTGATTTATTTTTCTGGATTTCCCACGTCATTTCTGCAGATAAGAGCATGGTAGAAGAGATGCCCTCTGCTCACCCTTGCTGGGTTCAATACTGCTCTCATAGCTTGAAGTGAGGTTAAGACTCTTGAGATTTGACGAAATGGGGAACATCTGGGTTCCATTTGCCTTTGGAAGGAATGAGGTGATTCTTGTCCATCTTTCTTCACTTTGGCTAGTGGCCACTTCACTAATGACCAAAATAAAATTGTTTATTTAATAATATAAATGATTATGAGGACATCCTTATTATTTATGGACCAATTATCAGCTTTGTTTGCCTAGTAGGAAGGATGCCTCAGTTGGCTGCTAGCTTTGAAATAAAATTTAAATCTCAAGGTTGACCTTGGAAGACAACCAGTTTTTTAAGATTAAAATGAAACATTATTATCCCCAGTGATGTCAGGCAACCAACTCCAGTCATAGAGCACTATTACATTAAATAATGTGTTTGAGAGCAAGTGTTATTCACAAACAGTAATTTAGCATGCACTTTGAAGAGCCAACTGCCAGGGCTTACCAGAGAAAAGTATGTGTGAGACTTGCTCCATACTTAGCCCCTTTATAAGAGCACTTAACTTCTGCTCCTGGAGCAAGGCACCGGTGAAACATGCATTCAATTAGTTGTTTAAAATATCCTGGCTCTGGGTCCCTGTTGACCTTTTGTTCAAACTTTGTGTTTCCTTATATTGGTAGAATCACTGATAATTTTATTCTTTGCATGTTGCTAGAGTCTGAATGTTTACAGTCACTAGAGAAAGTCAATTTTTCTCTAACTTTTCAGGCTTAGAGCTTTGGGTCTAGGAGGAGGATCTCAAGCAATGAGGCAGGCATCTGGGAGACCACCTATAATTTGTTACCTATCATTATGTTCTCAGACTTACACTAGGGTGAATTTGTAGGAAGACAAAATATAAGGCACCGCATAGAAACCTATCAGTAATGTAAAACTACTGGATATAAGTAGATTGATTCCAAGTCAAGTGAACATTGTTTAGCCATACATGACAATTCCTATAATAGCTATCTAGCTATTGTGATTCAGCATCTCACCACCCAGGGCTTGCATGCCAGTGGGAGTGGCTCCTGACTACACATCTCTGTAAGAATACTAGGCATGGTGATGCTGCAATTCCAGCATCCACAGATGGAAAAAGGAGGATTCAAGTTTGAGGTCATCTGAGTTCAAAGCAAGATCAGAGAAAACATGCCTCAGAAGAGGAACATAGGGCCATGCCAAACAGAACAAAGCAACAGCAGTAGAGTTCATGGTAGAACACCTTGAGTATTGTAAAGGAAATAAAAACGAAGAGTTGTGTAACAGAGTGTGTGACACAGAAGGCAGTGTTGGTGATAATAGACTTAGTCTTAAAGCACAATATCCTTAGCTTTCACCTATAACTCACAGAACATCTGCTCTTCATGCCTCAGCACTTTTTAACCTCAATAATGAGTGTATTTGATTTCCTTTCTGTGGATTAATGGCATGCTTAAATAAAATTATGTGTAAACATGTAATGCATTGTTATGAATACACACACACACACACACACACACACATATTCCATCTGTGGAAAAAAAAACTATGGAAAGATTACTAAATACTTCATTATGTAAAAACAGAGAGTTATCACATTTTCTAAATGTTGAAGGAGGGGACTTATCCATAGTAAATGGCTTAGGCTTCCTGAAAGAAGGAAAGCTGAATAAAAGTCCAAAGATTGAACATGAAAACAGAACAGGAAGAAAATAGGGAAATCATACAAATTGGATGCTGTCAAGTTGACTGAGCAGATGACACAGGGACACATAGAAACAGATGAAAATAGCCATGAATGCCTACATATCAATTATAGGAAACATGAAAAACACACCAAAATATATTTACATTTGATTCTGTTGATGAAGAATTTCTGGAAACTTGATCTATGGTTGTTCAGAGAAAATGACTTTAAAAAAGCAGATGTTGCTCATATTGTTTATATCACATTTTTCCTGAAATCAAGAGTTTTAAAAATTTATGTGTTCCATATAGTTTTCATCTTTTTTAGTATTTAACACAGTTAAATAGATTTTCAAAATGGAAACTTAACACATTGAAGTTACTCCCTTGCCCAAAAGTATTTCAGGCACAAATATGACTAATACAATATGAAATAGGACCATACACTCTTGGCTCATGCTTCTTAAATCCTACATGGAGTTCTAAAAATATCACATACATGGGAAATACAATATAGCAATACATGAATATCTCAAATACCCTAAGTCCAAATGATTGTCTGATGGTGGTATCTAAAACAGGCACAGGAAACTCGGAAGAACAGGCTTCTGAGGAAAAGAGCTGTTGAAGTGTTGAGTTTAAGAGCTGTGTGATAGCTGTCAATCTAAAAGGACTACTGAAGACTTTGTTTCATGTTGATGAGACTTAACGTAAAATCCAGCTAAGTAGAGATGTAGTTCAGCTGACAGAGTACCATCCTGGTTTTGATCTATGCAATTAAACAGGGTGACATATTATCTTGGGGCTTGAGGGCTATGTAGCTGGTGCTGACTACATGGTCTTCTTAAATTTGTATGAAAATTAAAATGATAATGTATTATTTATGAAAATTTAAAGGCTAGTGTATTAGGCTAAGCTTTACATTGATGAATTGTCCTCATATAATAACATTTACTGTTGTGAAGCCTATCTTATAGTAACCACTAAGAATCTCTACTAATAGTCATCTGGGAAATATTAAAGACTTTTAAGGGAAGTCTGATAGTTAACAAATCAATTAATCAAAAATACTTTCTAATGGTGTATATAAAAATGAATATAGATGAAGAACCTGGAAAGGCAAAACCAAATTGTGATAATAAACCAATTCCATTTCTTAAAAGTAGATACATCTAGAACAAAGGAAAGGGAACAGCAAGAAAATCTACTTCTATCAGCTTCGGCTTCCAGGCAAACCATTAAAATGACAACCAGATACAGACAGCAACAGATGTACCTACCATTAAAAAGTTAAATTAAATCAAGTGAAAATCTCAAATGAGGTGTTCAATGAGAAGGAAAAGAATAAAAATCACATCTGTTTACAGGATGAGGAAATTAGCGCTCGAAGTGTATGCTGAAAATTCAGATGTAGGTAAGCAGTCTGTGAGCATGCATTGGATAATAAAAAGGAAAAGAATTAACTGGCAGATCCAAGATGTTTACCTCTTACAAATGAAAGAGCTAATAGCCTATAGATTATCCATCGCAGCTCACATGATACAGTCCAAACACTCGACAGACACAGAGCATTGTCTTTTTGTTTGTTTGTTATCTTTTTAAATTTTTATTAGATATTTTCCTTATATACATTTCAACTTTTATCCCCTTTCCCCATTTCTCCTCTGAAACCTCCCCTATCTCATCCCCCTTCCCCCTGCTCACTAACCTACCCACTCCACTTTCCCTGGCCTGACATTCCCCTACACTGGGGCTTCAAGCCTTCACAAGGCCAAGGGCCTCTCCTCTCATTGATGTCCCACAAGGCCGTCCTCTGCTAGATATGCTGCTGAAGCCTTCAATCCCTCCATATGTACCCTTTGGTTGATAGTTTAGGCCTAGGAGTTCTGTGGGTACTGGTTTGTTCATATTGTTGTTCCTTCTATGGAGCTGCAAACCCCTTCAGCAACTTGTGTCCTTTCTCTAGCTCCTCCATTGGGGAACCCTGTGTTCAGTCCAATGGATGGCTGTGAGCCTTCACTTCTGTATTTGTCAGACACTGGCGAAGCCTCTCAGGAGACAGATATACAGACAGGAGCCTGATATATCAGGCATCAACAATAGTCTCTGGGTTTGGTGACTGTATATAGGATGGATCCTCAGTTGGAACAGCCACGGGATGGCCTTTCCTTCAGTATCTGCTCCACACTTTGTCTCTGTACCTCCTTCCATGGGTATTTTGATCCCCCTTCCAAGAAGGATCAAAGTATCCACACTGTGTTCTTCCTTCTTTTTTAGCTTCATGTAGTCTGTTAACCTAGCTATACCACTCCTATGCACATACTCAGAAGATGCTCCAACATGTAATAAGGACATATGCTCCAATATGTTCATAGCAGCCTTATTTATAATAGCCAGAATCTGGAAAGAACCCAGATGTCATTCATCAGAGGGATGGATACAGAAAATGTGGTACACAATGGAGTACTACTCAGCTATTAAATACAATGAATTCATGAAGTTCTTAGACAAATGGATGGAACTAGAAAATATCATCCTGAGTGAGTTACCCAAACCACAAAAGGACACAGAGCATTCTCATCCCTAAAACCAATGGCTCAAAACTGCTTCCAAACTCACAACTGCAAGTGATGTTAATATTTTAAGGTTATTTTACTTCACCTTCATATATATATACCATTTTGTGGGACGCCCGACTTGCCAGCAAGTAAGACGCCACAACAGGATCCTTCTGCAACACGTTCATTGGGAGAGCATGGACTGCGTAGGCGAAAGACCCCAAACCCAGAACTGGTGCTGCTTATATAGGCCTAGGAGAGGCATGTCTCACATGCCTGTCTGTTATGCTTTCTACCTCATTTGCATGTTCCTCATCTGATTGGTTATTCTCTCTCAGTACCTCACTGAGCCTCATTATCATACCTCATTTGCATGTCTCTCATCTGATTGGTTATTCTCTCTCAGTATATATATCAATGTTTCTCACAATTTTAAGATAACCCCTCTCTGGCATAAACTCAGTGGTTCAAGAACATTTACCTTTGCACTATTAATGATATTAACAATGACAGTTTTCACAGCCTAAGAGTAGAAAATAGTGGGGTGGTTGAATGTGAAGTATAGAACTAGGTCTAAATGAGATTGGCAAAAAAAATCAGAAAGAAATGTACATTTTTCTCAATTCTGGACTCTGTGATTACAGGCACTGGCAGAGCCTGTGTAGAATAGATGTTGAAATCAACTGTTCTATTCTCAACTTTACTATCATGAAAAATTTTCCAAACTATTTTCCAAAACGATTCTGTATTTATGACATTGACATTGAGAAGATAGTTTATGAAATACTGCTGTATGCTGTGAATAAATACTGTAAAAGATCCTCACCTCTAATGGGCCATCCTTTCACCTTAGCAGTTCTCGGTTTCCTTCCTTGCATTTTCCCTTGCTCTCTGGTCTGAGTCAGGCTTTGCTCACAATGTCTTTCTGTGTACTTCCTATATGCAGACTTTGTTTATAAATGCTATTCATAATGGTCTAAGCATGGCTATTATTTCAGTTCCACATCACAGATGTGTATTTCAGGAAATCGAGGGTGGTAAATGAGAGAAGAGATTTTTGGGGTTCCCTATTTGCCACTTTCCAAAGATATGTCTTTCTCCTGTTATTGATTTCTATCATTCCTACTCTGGCCATGTTTTAATGATCTAAGCAAAATTAACCATCCCCCTCATCCAGCTTCTGTATCATCAGGAGACACTGATGCAAAGGTAAAATGTGCCATGTGTTTAATTGTTAGCTACAAAAAAACCCAATAAAAATTGAAGAATTTCCATTGAGGCCTATGGTATGATAAGGTATTGCACAGTCAGTTAGTTATAGGAGGGACATTATAAAATTGACCACATTTCAAACACAAGTATACATTCTTTACTCTGTGGGATAATGTAGCAATAATACTCCATGCTGATATTTCTGCTTGATTTAATCACAACCATAACTAAAATTGAAGTAGCATAAAGTCAGGTAGGTAGATATGCACTGAAGTAATTTACAACATTAACTAGGATCTCTGTGTGTCAGATGTTTAGAAACCAGATGAGCAGGGCAAGGGTGGCAACGAGAGTACAGACACATGAGAGTTAGAAGAGGAAACAGATGAGACTTTTAACATTGCTGTTATTGTTCAGAGTTTAACAGCTTAAGTAGTGCAATGGTTAAGCAATGGAGAGAAGCTACATGGATATGTAGGATACATGATGACACAAAATTAAACAGCACTGAATTGATTTTTCTCTTTCCCTGATTTGTATAATAATTTATTAGGGTGGACATGCATGTTATATACTTGAAGAATATTTCCCCAAAACACTTCAATACTTTATCATCTATTGAGCAATGGTTTCAATGAGAACTGGTGATTGGCAAAGAATTTTCCTTTTCAATAGCCCATTATCATTTCCCTTTTCCAGTGATGAATTTTCAGTGTTGAGAGGAGTGTGGGGTGGGGGTAACAATGACATCAATACTAGTTCTTAGCAACTGTTAGGTTTAATACCTTATATCAATAAACTGAAATATAGAACAGAGGACATGAGCAATTGATACTTGAAAATGTTGCTGTGCTATGAACAAAGGGTATGAATATTTATAACTAGATTGAAACTTGATCTAGATGATTTATAATGTCAACAACATTTTAAAAAGGTTAAAAGGGAAAGTTGTTAAGTAACTGCTATAGTTGCAAATGTTCTGTGTATCTTCTCTCTGTGCCTTGTATTATTGATAAGCACAGTATATCCATATCAGGCCAATGTATTGTTCTTATGTGCCAATGTATAATTTTAAATTCTCTAGCATTTTAGAAGAGTAAAGTACTCATAATGAATTGTATTTACAGAGAATTCTTATCTACAGCTATGGAGTGTGAAATGCAGGATATTAAGACCTTAAGAAGTGATTATTTAAATGATTTAATTATATCAAATGTTTTTCCACTGATGTTATAATTATGTTTTAATGAACCAATCTTAAAATAAAAACAAGTACTGTCTAAATGTTTAACATGAAAACCCTATTTCATTTGTAGCTCACACTAGTTTTCTAGTTTTCAAATGTAATTTTTGTTAAGTAATTTAGACTAAATTTTATGTTGTTAAATAAATCAGTATATGACTTAGAAATCATGTCTTTAATTCCCAGGGTTTTTTTCCCTATCAACACAGTAACACAATTGTCAACAAAATCCCCTACAATTATTACTTCTATGATGATTTCAGCATATCAGAATTTTCTATCAAATAAATTCTAAATATACAGTTTTCATAATTGTAAAAATATGCCTAATAACAAATGCAATTGGAAATACATAACACTTTGATCAATGTGGAGGATTATTAAACAATAGCTTTGGCCCATACTCTTTCTGTGCTCAACCTTTTCAAACAAATGCACTTATTATTTGCATTAATTATTAACTAATATTTTAGTAGTATAGAACATGCTTCAAAAATTTACATTCTCCCCTACTTCCATCACTTCGAAGAATAGAACTATGTACTGCTTGACTCTGGATATTTTTCAAGTGTCATACCTTTGCAAAGGGACTATCTTAAGTGTGGTGAGTTTGGCATAACTGGGAAATGAACAGAAGTTGAGTAATTCCACCAAAGTCGGAGGAAAAGTTTCCCAATAAGAAATCATTACAGCAATACTAGATTGCCCAATATACGTCATTATCAACCATTTCTTTCAAGCAGGTATTACTTCCGCTATAAACAAGTCATAATATTGTTTCAAACATAATGTTAACATGTTCTGATTAACATGGTAACATCACTTTTCTACAATGACCTCTGGTAATTAACTCTAATTTCAATTGGAATGAGGCACATTTTAAGTTCTTGGAACTGTATATGTATTTGATGAAGATGGAGGAAAAATCTTACTATAAAGTCTAAAAATGTGGATTCTTCATTTATTTGATTATTATGTGAATATTCAGTTTTTCCCTTTGCTCCTTTTGTGGTTTATACTAGTTTTTGAAAGGTCGCATAACTGGTCTGATCCATATTAAAATAAACAGGGGGGTCTCTTATTTTATGCTAGAATTTCAAAAATATCTAATAAAAATAAATAAATAGATAGATAAGTAAATAAATAAATAATCAAATATATTTGTTTGAGAAATAGAATGTTTTTAGTCTTTACTTCCCACTTGCCTTGGAAGCAAACCAGTTAATAACAGATATTATTCTGGAATGTCATAACCCTAACCAGTGTTTTTATTTTCTCAGTTCTGTATTTCTTATAGTTATTAGAGTATTGAGCACACAGAGCAGAAGGTAATAACTTAATATCTGCCAGGAGTTTTAAAAGATGGGTAGATTACAAAATTACAAGAATCTTTTAATTAAATTCAAGATAAAAATAATTCTTCATTTTGAGAATGATTTTAGTTATTATTAGTACATGATACATTGATAGATTGGCTTTCCTATTTTGATTTTATATATAGTAATCAAATTAATTATTAATTTATTCACACCATTTTATTAATTCTTTATATTCTATGGAAAGTGGAGATTACACATAAAGATTTTACAGTAGTCTTGGATATTGAGATTAATCTTAAGTGGAAAAAACTTTAAAGTTTTCACTTGCAATGCATTTGAAAATCTCAAAGAAAGAAGTCTTTGTAGAATAAACTAAAATGAGAAACCACATGTTCTATACTTGTTAGTATTTTTATGACTGGAACAGTGAAATGAACAGTTGGGTAAAGATACTGAACTCTTGGTTATATTAATTAATATTAGAACCAAATCCTTGTTAGAGAAAATATTCATACATAGTTCTGGAGAGATAGTTTAAGACTTATGAACACTTGAGTCTCATGGAGAGGATCCAGGTTCAGTTCCCAGCACCCATAGAGTACCTCTCAAAACCTTATAAGTCCAAGTCGAACGAATCTGACACATTCTCCTGGTATCCAAACATAGATATGGCACACATTCATACATACTAACCCACATAAAATAAAAATATATACCTAATATGTTTTCTGAAGAAAAAGAATATATCATTACCTAAATGGAATCTAAGTACAAATAATTTATTTTTATATATTTGAATTATATTTTTCTTATATTTTTGATGGGATACTATGAAATTAAAATTCTTCCTATATTTGAATATATGCAATTAAGGATTTTAAAGCTCTTAAGACTAAGTTTAACAAGATTTATAAATGTATATATGCTTTATGAATATGTTTATTTTCCAGACAATTTAGACATTCTCCCTGGTGCTGTGATCCTTGTAGAAAAGCCTTCGAAAAACTTTTCTTATTAAATTAAATGTGGAAGTTTACAGTAGAAATTTCCTAGGATTGGTAAGGCAAAGGTAAGTTATCTTGCTTAGAAAATGAGCTTAGACTTGCACAGTTAAAAGCTGGCTAACTCACTTTCATAAGATGAAATGAGAGAGGCTATTAAAGAAAGTTAAAGAGCATTCCATTGCCTGTTTTCTGGGATTTAGGACTAGTCTTAATAAATTTCACATTATAAAATTTCAAAATAATAATTTTCAGAAATAATTGCTGAGCATACCTACTCCAATTTATTGATATAAAATTCCCGATTTCTTCTATATCATGATTATGGTTCTACCAGATCAGTGTGAAACACAAAATAAACACAATATTTACATTCATAAGACTTGCTTTACTTACAGTTATTGTAACGGATATTTTAATTTGTGCAGAACTCTTAGATAGCTTAGTTTCTAATGAATCTTTACACAGATCTTTATCTCTCTTCTTCAATAGTCTATGCCTAAGAAATATTCTAGCAGGTTCCCTATAACCATCTTCCCTCATAAGTCAGCCTTCTTTGTAGGTGCCTTTAACTGTTCATAAACTACAGGAGGCCATCTGCTTAAGTGTGGCTGCATTGCGAGGAACGCATCCCGGAACTGCTTTGTTCCGACATCTTAAATCTTCAAAGCACATTCATAAAGTTGGTGCTGAGTGGTTAGAGTAAATTTATTGAATGAGTAAAGCATCATGGCCTCATCATATCCCTGGGGAAAGCTAAGATTGTGTATGTATGAGTGAGCTATTCACAAACTACATATGGCAAGGAGTGCTGAAAGCACTCATTACAGAGACATGTTTTCCATGCTAGACCTTGAGGCAAGAGGTGCCAAGTTCCGATACTTTCCCAAGGGAAGCTGTTACTCCTCCAACCACACAATCAGATGTGGGCAGACATGAAAGGCTGTGATTTGGTTAGGTGGGTGGGTGGGTGAGATGGTGGGTGATTTGGGAGCCTTTACCATCATCCCTCAATGCTAAATTCAAAGGGGGGTATGAATTTCCTTTGATAGCCTAGTCATTTTGTTCCCCCTAGAGCACATAGAAAAATGAAAGAAAAAAATGGCTAACAAAGAAGACACTGAAGTAAGTTAAGGATGGCAATGGCTGGACTGCTTGGCCCCTCCTCTCTCTTAAGCTTTCACCTTTCTTTCATCTCTAGCTCTCCTTTTCCCCCTCCCTTCCCCCCTTTCTCCCATGTGGCCATGACCATCCCCTCTCTTTCTTTTACCTTCTCTCTTTCTCTCTGCCTTTCTACAATAAAGCTCTAAAGCAAAACAAAACAAAACAAAACAAAACAAAAGGATGGCAATGGCATGATCAGGAAGAATAAATATAGAATCATCTAGGGATGCGTGGACAGAGCACAAGTGTGGGGGGGAGTGTAGGGAGCAGATGAGTTATGAGTACATGTGGACTGTGTGAGATGAGCATGTCAAGAACTCCAGTAGCTCAGACCCAGCACAGTGGAAAAACTTTCCCTCCTTCCTGTGCGGATCTCCACCAGATTTTCTGTGCATGTCTCTGGCATTTCTTCATTCCTGTCATTCCTGATAGGTCAATCCCTAAGCCATGCAGTTGGTAGAACATGAGAAGAGTGCTCGATGATAAAATCTGTTTGACTTGGGGAGTTGTATTGTATTCCATTACTGTAACAAGTTTCTGCAGAGAAAGGCTTATTTGGATTCGGTATTAACAGGAACTACTCATGATAAGGAGGATCCACTCTTTTAAGCCTTCAATGGGACTGCTAGATGGCAATAGTGGGAAAATGCATGGTGGAGCAAAAGGTTTAGCCCGTGGTTAGGGACACAAATCACATGACGCAGGAAACAACCTGTCCTTTTCAGGGGTTCAATTGATAAACTAAATGCCAGTCAATTAGACTTCATCTCTCAGAATGTCAACATCCTCAAATAATGCCATTCTGGGGATAAAGCATGCAACACAATGGACTTTGGAGGAAATTTCCATCATTGCATCATAGAGTCTCCACATCTCTTCATTCTCCCTGCTGCCTTTGTGCACCCAAGAGTTGAAAGGTGAATTGCGTTCAAGGTTTGAAAAAAAAAAAACCAAACAAACAAAAAAACTCAACAACAACAACAAAGAGAAACCCAAACACCACATTTTAGATGTTTTAAAATCTATTAGACTTTTTTCTATGAATTAGTATATTGAGTATACTAATTTGCATTTTAGAATATCTTTAGTGAAGAGATGCCATGTTGTCAAATTTAAAGTTTTAGAGAAAAAAAATATAATCCAAAAACAAAACAAAACAAACAAAAAACACAGGTGATTTGATTTCATTATATTCACATGGTGATATCTGAAGTTTTTTAAGAGTTAGTATCATATCCAGTGTGCTAAAAGACTGCTAATTTTCTGCTGGATTCTTCCACAACATATATCTAGTGACTCTGAATTCATGAAATTCTTAGGCAAATGGATGGAACTAGAAAATATCATCCTCAGTGAGGTAACCCAGTCACAAAAGAATACTCATGGCATACACTCACTAATAAGTGGATATTAGCCCAGAAGCTAAGAATAACCCAGATACAACTCACAGACCACATGAAGCTCAAGAAAAAGGAAGACCAAAGTGTGGATACTTCTGTCCTTCTTAGAATGGGGAACAAAAATACCCATGGGAAGAGATACAGAGACAAAATGTGGAGCAGAGATGAAGGGAAAGGCCATCCAGAGACTTCCCCATCTGGGGATACATCCCATATACAGTCACCAAACCCAGACACTAGTGTGGATGCCTACAAGTGCTTACTGACAGGAGCCTGATATAGCTGTCTCCTGAGAGGCTCTGCCAGTGCCTGACAAATAGAGAGGTGGATGCTCTCAGCCAACCATTCGAACGAGCACAGGGTTCCCCAATGGAGGAGCTAGAGAAAGGACCCAGGGAGCTGAAGGGGTTTGCAGCCCCTTAGGAGGAACAACAATATGAAACAACCAGGACCCCAGAACTCCCAGGGATTAAATCACCAACCAAAGAGTACACATGGAGGGACCCATGGCTCCAGCTGCACATTTAGCAGAGGATGGCTTTGTCTAGCACCAATGGAAGGAGAAGCCCTTGTCTTGTGAAGGCTTGATGCCCCTGTGTAGAGGAATGTCAGAACCAGGAAGTGGGAGTGTGTGGGTTGGTGAGCAGGGGGAGGGAAATGGGATAGGGGGGTTTTGGAAGGGAAACTAGGAAAGGTGATAACATTTTAAATGTATTTAAGAAAATATCTAATAAAAAAAATGAAAAAAAAGATTAATGGCAGAGACCAGAAATAAGCACGTGCTGAAAAAAAAAATGCAGGAGAGGAACTGGAGATGGTAGCTATAGATAACTGATATGTTTTAGACAAAATTAAAAGCAATTAAAAAACACCTGTTGCTCTATTTCAGGTAAATGATCATGAGGTAAAGGCAACAAACAAAAAAATAGGAGAAAACCTTAAGATTGTAGTAATGGGTTGTTATCCCAGCATAGGTGTAAGTGAAGCGCTAAGTTAGAGGCTTAAAGAACTGCAAATGAGCATAGAGGATTCAATCCAGAGGAAGAGGGTCTTTCAAGGAGGATAGAGTTTTCATGTTCATCTTGAATCTGAACCACCATGTTGCCTAAACAATATGATAGTAAGTTGAAGTTATATGAAGCTAAGAAGAAACGTGTTGGAAGAAGATGAATAGTTGATTAGCAGAAAGTCATGAGCAGTGGAGGGAAAGAAAAAGAAGGCAATTGTGTGGTATCTCAAAATAACTTTTAAAGAAGTTAGAGAAGGAAAAAAAAAATAAAGGTCCTGTAATAAGAGCAGTAAGAGAAATTGCTAAGAAATCAGGGCAGAGGAGCCAAGAGAGAAAATATGCTGTATAGGTAAGTGTGCCTAGGCCAAGTGAGATAATTACTAATAAGATACTGTTGAATATTTAACTGAAAAAGTAAAGATAAGCAGACAGTATAGCAAGAACACTTCCATAGACTGATAGCAACATCCTCACTGCAGGAGGCCAAGTCACTAACAGTAAGGGAAGAACTAAAAATTAGTAAAACTAAGAAAACCTTGTAGAATCAGACAATTATCAAGCACAGTACTTGAAAAATCATCAAAGCAAGCCCTTGGTAAACACCCCACTGTCATAAATATGTTAATTAGGTAAGGTCCTTTCAGACATAAATAACTGAATACTGTAATCTGGAAGTCAGTCACTTGCTTTGGTATACTTAGTTTGTGAAGACTGCAGAAAAGTTTGGGTTAGATTTTGTTGTTCTTGTTGTTTTGGGTTTGGGGTTTTTTTTTTTATTTTGTTTTATTTTTGGCTTTGTTTTGTTGTTGTTACTTGAAATTACTCAGTGGGTAATAGTTGATGGTCTTAAAAACATTACAATTGTCACTTAATAAAGTTGTCACTTGTGACCAAACACCAGATAAGGAAGATTTATGGTGAGGAATGATTAAGATGAAGTCCCAATTTCAGAGGTTCTGGAGCTCTGTGGTGGAAGAGAATGTCAGAATGATTCATATCGTGATGGACAGGAAGCAGAGTAAAATGGTAACATGGGAAACCCGTGTAAAATATTGCAAATATAGCTTTCAAGGGCATGTCCACCGTGACCTACTTTCTTCAACCGTGTCCCATCATTCACAGTTCCACCACCTCTCAGCAGTGTACTGCTGAGATCAATAGGTAAGTCAGAGCCTCTGTGATCCACTATCTCTAGAAGACACTAGATCTCACTAACTCATAAAGATACATAGAAAGGTATCCCTCAACCCAATCAAGTTGGCAACAATAACCCTGACAATAATGCACTGTATAATTTTTTCTATATTTCATAAATTTCTATAATAACTTAAACCCCAATGGACGTAATTTCTTATGAAATCTGAGAAGAGAGAAAGAGGATAAGTGTTAGAGAATGGGTAGGTATCTTACTTACTTTTCTACTGCTGTGACAAAGCACAATGGCCAAGGAAATTTATAAAAGCTAACATTTAATTTGGAGACTTACTTTCAGTTGTAGAGAGTGAGTCCATGACCATCATGTTGGGGTATATAGCAGAAGACAAGCAGGCCTGGTGCTGGAGCAATAGCTAAGAGCTTACATGTTGAGATACCAACTGTGAGGCAGAGAAAGAGCTACCTAGGAATGGCAGGAAATTTTGCAACCTTAAAGGCAACTCCCAGTAACAAACCTCCTCCAACAAGGCCATACTTCTTAATCCTCCCCAAACACTTGACCAACTGGAGACCAAGCATTCACACAGACAAACCTATGGAAGCCATTCTCATTCAAACCATCACAGAAGGAATGCTATAAAATTCTATCTTCTGTCATAGCTGCTGCACTCATGAACTCACTGTGTCAGTGGCAATCTACAGAAGACCTACAGAAGACTGGGCCAACCTGCATTCTATCACAGATGGAGATGTTCCTAAAATGTCATGTCTTCCAGGGGTGCTGCAGACAGTTAAAGATTCACCGGGGAGAAGAAGCCATATTCCTTAGAAGTATACAACAGAGTCATTGTGCCCACTGGATCAAACAACACTCTACCAATGCTCATGCAGGCTACTCTAAAGGAGGATAAAGACTTAAGAAAAGAGAGATTTGGTGGGGAAAGAAGGAAAATATGATAACAAGGGTCTTTGATTGCAGAATATTTATATGTATATGAAATCATATAAGAATAAATAAGCCGGGCATGGTGGCACACTCTTTTAATCCCAGCACTCGGGAGGCAGAGGCAGGCAAATTTACAAATTTGAGGCCAGCCTGGTCTACACAGTGAGTTCCAGGACATCCAGGGCTAAATAGAGAAACCCTGTCTCAAACAAACAAACAAACAAACAAACAAAGATTAAATAATTTGGGTGTTAGGTAGGGAAAAGGACTGAAGCCCTGAGGGCTAACAGAAACAATGGAATCAGGCAACCTCAGGAGGTAGGAGGTTGGGGGGACCATCCAGAATGCACTACAGACCTGGGAGGTGAGAACCTTAGATGAAATGCCATTCAGTAAGGAGAAGGAACTTAAAGAGCCCACCTCTAGCAGGAAGACAGGCCATCAAGTGAGAGATGGGGTTGCCATCCCACAGTCACAACTCTGACCCATAATTGTTCCTGCCTGAAGTAATTACAGGGATGGAAATGGAGAGGAGCCTGAGGGAAAGAAGGTTCAGTGACAGGCCCAAAGTGTCATTCAGCTCAAGGGTTAGTCCAAAGGACTGATATGATTACTGAGACTATGGAGTGCTCACAAAAAGGGACCTATCATGACTGCCCTCCAGAAGACCCAAAGAGCAGCTGAAAGAGTCAGATGCAGATATTTTCACCCAACCAATGGACAGAAGCAGCTGACCCCTGTTGTTGAATTAGGGAAGGCTGGAAGAAGCTGAGGAGAAGGGTGATCCTGTAGGAAGACTAGCAGTCTCAATCTGGACCCCAGAGATCTCTCAAATACTGGACCACCAAACAGGCAACATACACCAGCTGATATGAGACCCCCAAAACACATACAGTAGAGGACTCCCAGGTGTGTGCTCATTCAGAGATGATGCACCTAACCCTCAAGAGACTGGAGGCCCCAGGGAGTTTTAGAGGTCAGGTGAGGTGGGGGTGGGGGCATCCATGTGGAGATAGGTGGGTGGGGAAGAGGTATGGGATGTGGAACAATCAAAGGGTAGGCAGAGACAGGGAATAAAATATGGAGTGTAAAAAATAAAGTATCTGGGCAGTGGTGGCATATGCCTTTAATCCCAGCACTTGGGAGGGAGAGGCAGGCAGATTTCTGAGTTCAAGGCCAGCCTGGTCTACAGAGTGAGTTCCAGGACAGCCAGGGCTACACAGAGAAACCATGTCGCAAAAATAAATAAATAAATAAATAAATAAATAAATAAATAAATAAATATTAATTAATAAAAAATAATAAAAATTTTAAAAAGTTTTAGTTATCAACATTCTTTCAAATATGTATAAAAAGAAAACTCTATCTGGGAAATTGCTCATTTTATCATGCAAGCTCAATGCCCTTACTGAAGTGAATACAAAGCTTCATCCTCAGTCAGTGCAAGACAATTACATACTCTTTTAAATAATCAGAAATAAATCAACAATGACCAATGCTAATCTCATTACTTTCAAAGAGAGTTCTTAAGACTTTGTTTCCAGTTGATTGTACACTAATTGAAATGGTTCTTTTATGCTAGCAATTGATTGTTTTAAGTGGACTAGCCAATAGTGGAGTCAGAGTCCTACCTTCCACTCCAGAAAGCAGCCTTCAATTGAATTTTCTCAAACAAACTAATTGTCGAATTTGATGGCCATTAAAATTTAGTGAGTGCATTCCAAGTACTTTCTTCTCAAATGTGTGTTTTGAGGGCTGTTGCATTGCTAATACCAAGTGGAGAACTTGTTGATTATCTGCGATATTAGTACCAGAGGCCTGGGGCCATGACTACTGTGTGATTCAGAACCATGTGAAGGAGTCAGTATATATAGTGTCATGTTCCAGAAGAACCACAGGATTAGGCAAAAGGAAAAAAAGAATCCCAGAACCTGTTGACATTTGAGATCTAAGGGACAGACAGGTTTGATAGCACAGATAAAACAAGTAGAAAATTTCTAAAATGTATTACACAGTAAATTTACTGTGAGTAGCTTGAGAACTCCTCAGAATTTAGAAACTTTGAAATAACAGTATCTTTAGAAAGTCTTGGCTTTTTTTTTTTTTTTTGGTATTTGCAAATACTGTATTTTATAACTATTCATTGAGATTTAAGTTAAAATCTCTTTCATTCCATCATGGTTCTCAAATGACTATTCATCAAACTGGTATTTCACAAAAGAGACAAAAAAGGCAGAATCTATTTAGCATAGATGTTCCCTACATAAGATAAAAGTATCATCTCTGCTTGAATGTAATACACTGTGATCATTTGAAAAATGTTATCATATGTATGGTTATTCTACTCTTTAATGGCTATGATTTCTTCCCTTTCAGTAAGAAAGTAAAATTTACAAAATACATAAATACAGTTTCATGAAGAAGTTTTAATCCATATTAAACAGATGTTTAATAGAAACTTGATGCTCTTAAATGAGTTATGTCTGAGGAAACAAAACACTAGTTAATGGAAAACTGAATTCCATTGCATTTTGCATCCCATAATAAAAACATGCAAATTAATTTCTAAACAGCAAACCATCAACTTAACCTACTAATACTCAGAGGTTGGTATTTGAGATTCTGTCAGCATTTTTTAAAAATAGTAGATGTTTAATGTTTAAAGACAATTTGTTACAGCTGCACCACCATGCTTTCCTCAACAAGAGTCTTGAAA